>NC_070631.1:6683840-6997461 GCF_947347685.1 Pleuronectes platessa | reverse complement strand
GTGTGTGTGAGTGTGTGAGCGTGTGTGAGTAAGTGTGTGCGTGTGTGTATGTGTGTGTGTGTGTCCGTGTGCAGTGCTGCGCTCTCACCAGACGGGGGAGTGAAGTTCCTTTCCTTTGGACACATGGCCAGTAGTTGCAGTCTTGCGACGTGAGGAAATCGACAGAGAGACACACACACAGGGTTCATGAAAATCAGAAACACTGTGACTCATTCACACACATGAAGACTGTCAGACAGCTCCGGGACTCCTCGTGTGGACTGTAGTTTTTTAACAATCCTCTCTTTACGAGCAGTGTGCGTACCTCAGTAAACGCACAGCTCGCTGGACCAAACCAGTGAAGGTGGGCAGGCATTTGCATCGATCATGAACTCGGACAAAACGTAGGTGCGGGACCCCCTCTCCTTCGTCGAATGTACCACGAGGCCGTGTTCAGATTTCCTTCTCCTTGTCTCTGATCTTTGTGGGATTTTCTCAAATTTGCCATCTCCCTCTGCTGCTCCTGGAAGAAATATCTGCGAAGAAAAAACAAAACCCCCGGTCTCTAGACGAAGAGCCATCCGATTGTGACACTCAGATGAATGTCATGAAGCAGTAGCACATTGTTTGGCTCCTCCAGGACGCTGCTGGGCTGAAGTACGACTGATTTACTTGTTGGCTGATTGCACTTTAAGAAAGGCAACATCGAAAGGATTGTGGCAATATAGAGGCCTTTACCCAAGAAATGACACATAGCAGCAGAAGTTTACTGTTTATTTTCGTGTGTGGGTGTGTTTTCCTCTCCGAGAAATGGGGTCTGTTGACTGGGAATGGGTAACCATGCTGATCTTTGTTCTAAAGCGGGAACCAGTAGAAAGGCAGTAAGCACAGATTTTATCCTCCCTTCTACAGCGGAGCGACTTTATTACAACCCAGAGAAATTCATAGTTTTAAAGTCGTTTTAAACAAAAGATCATTTGGACTTTTGATCAATGTTCAAATCTCCGCTTATATTTATACAGAATCGGGAGGAGGGCGTTTTATCATTCCAGAGGGGATTTTTAAAATCCAGATATTTTGGTTATTTTGCACCAATTTCCAGTGTTGCAGAAATTAAAAGTATAGTCGGTGATTAAATTGATATATCTGACACACACACACACACACTGAGAGGAAGTGTGAGCATTCAGTGTAGCGCGCAGATTTCTAGCAATAATCCTTCCTCCTGGTTTTCCTCTGAGGACAAAGCTGAAGCATCATCTACTCAAAGCGACGGTACTGCAGTATTAGACGTGATGTCTCGTTTTCTTGGAGCCGTTTTATTCCTTTGTTTGTCTGTGAATATGAATTGTAAATATGCTTCAAATGTACTATATATAAATATATATATGCTTTTGTAGGTCACATACTGTTTTTGCACAGATTGTAAGGCTTGATATTTAAAAGTGTAATTTTCTTATTCCGTCATAGGTCAGCTTTTATTTCCAGTAGTTATGCCACCGGTTGTAAAGGAGGTTTGTGAACGGTGTGGGTGGATTCTCTCTCCCGCTGCCGCTCTCTCTCTTTACTCAGACATAGTCGTAGCTGAACAGGTGCTAGCCAGTAATTATCTCTTGAATAAATTATTTTTTCCTTTGGCAAAAAAATAAATAAAAATCCAACACAAAATATGCCTGTATACGAAAAAGAGTTGACACATGATTGTGTTTGGCTTCAAGGGGCCCAGACGTCTTATCAGTATGTGAGGTTGATGATTAAGTTTTTTTTTGTTCTGATCCTGAATCTCATGCTTCCACACGTGAGCTTCACTCCTCCTGAGATTTCTGTGCTTTGGCTTTTCCTGATTTCGGCCTCACATATGAGAATTTGAAAATCAGCGTTAAACTGTGTTTGTTGGTTTGTTCACAGATGTTTGTTTTTTTTGTATCCTGATGGAAGCGACACAAGAAAGCATTTAAATCCCAGAACGGACTGTTTCCATTTTTTTGTTGACATTTTGAGTTTTGCCTGTTATTTTCAACGTGTTTCCTGTGAAGCTTCTTGTTCAGAAATCTACCTTCGAAAGGCAACATGCTCAATCCAAAGATTTTTGTTTGTCATTCTGCGGTGCGTAGAAAACAGTTCCTGACGTAGATCGTGCAAGTTCTCATGTGTGCTTTTATTGTTGCACATAACCTATGATATACATTGAACTAAATATGTTTAATTGCATATATTATATCCCCCCCCCTCCGTATGAGATAGAGTAGAGACCAGTCTGCTGAGGTGGTTTTGGCTTTTTGTTTGTGCTTGTTTCTTCCTTCCTGTAGAACTTACACCCAGTTGAATTGTGGTGCCGCAAACGGTTATTTCACCTGAGAATGTCTTGAGCGGAGAGGACTCATGATTGATGTCATTATGTCTCAGACCAGTAGCTCGGAGTTTGTCAGTTTTGTTTTGTTTGTTTTTTTCAAATCCTGATCTCTATGAAGAATATGAAAGATTGATCTACAAGTATTAGAAGAAAATGCCTGTGTTTTGCTTAAAGAAAAAGAGAAGACACATCTGGGAAACTTACAGTCATAACTACAGGATGTAAAATACTATTGCGTTTTTTTCTTACCTTGTTCCTTGATGTTAATATCGATGTAAATATAAATTTATATTTAAACATTACACTGTGTCTGCTGTTTTATTGCATGTTATATCACATTGTGCAGAAATGGATTCAGATTTTGAAGGAGATCTTTGTGGCACATCCTCAAAAAGACGAGAGCCTCCTCTCAGACTCGCTCCTCTCGGTGACATTCACGTCCACGCCGGCGTCTGCAGCGGCGAGTTCATCTGCCGCTAACACTCGTTTTTAATCACGCCACTTTTATCCACTCACAGATTTAAAGAGATCTCCCAGCTCAAGGTCAACCCTGACTGTTTGTGTAAAGACTCCTTCAACCCTCACACTAGCACCAATTACCAAAAGAAAATGTTTTATTATTCCATCATAGTTTTTCTTATCCACACCACGTTTGGATTTTGGTATGACTGTGTTTCTCCATTACTTTGGTCCAGAATCAAACATCTCGACAACTAATCTGCGATGAAACTTCTTCAGACATCAAAATGTTTTGAATCCTAATGACTTAGTTACCATGAATTCTTTGGCATTTCCTCCATGATGGGTCATGATGTTTGACATTTGTGATTATGTCTCAACATCTGTTCAATGTACCGCCATGAAAAGTGATTCTCGCTCTCATGCTCCCCTCAAGATGACATCTCGCCATCAGGAGAAATACATTTTAAATCGTACATTTTTGTTATTAAAAATTTTGCTTATTATTAGGAATTATTATTTCCAATTCATGGCTAATAACACTCTAATATGCCTCAGTTATGCAAATTGTCAAATGCTGACATAGTAAAACATAAACAAAGATGGTAGCAATCATAATAATACATTTCCGAAATACCTTTAATACTTTAAATGCAGCTCAAAGCGCTTCACATAAAATAAAACAAATAAAGTAAAAGACATAAAAACATATAGAGGTACGCAAATCAATACAGACATGATTACAAAGTTATTATAACAACCAAAAGAGGATAAATAATAAGCTAAAAAAGAACCATGGCAAAACAAGTCTGATGAATATGGTAAATATTATATTAACTAAGGAACAACAGTAGCATTGTCATAAAGCATTGCTAGGAAGTTCAAGCATTAGTTACTAAAGTCAGTAATGTCTTTTCCCAAACCCACCGTGCCTTTAGAATCCTTACATGTTTAAATAATAATAATAGCTGCAGTTATTGTGATTGTAAAACACCCACAATTGCATCACGATGACCAAATACTGACTTAATTAGTTATATACTATATAGCTGTACATTATTAAAATAATCATAATCATAATTACATGAAAATAACCTGGATTGACAGTAATTTCATCCATAAACTACGTCGTATCAGCAGGAAGACCCTCAAAGACTTTACTCTCCCTCAAACATTAGTTAAACAAGTTAAAAGTAATGAATAAATAAATCAAAACCAAAGCTCTGCTTTCATAAAAATCATGAATTAAAAATGAGACATCTGGTGTCTAAATTTAACTGGTGATCTCCGCAGAAATAAAAGATGCTCCAACAGATTCTGTGGAGAATTTTATGTTCTGGGTTTTCAACGCCTTCAGAATCAAGACAATCACAGTCTAGTGGGTTGGTCACCTACAAGGAATTCACTTTGGTGTTTTGATGCATAATCCAGAAGATGAGAAGAAAAAAGATGAAGTGCTTAGAATAAAGTAAACAATTATTTTCAGTAAAAGGTTTCACAGTCTCCAGTGCAGACAGTGAAGACAGCAAATACATATTCTTCATATAATCCTGTCGGGCTCAGCAATATGGTAAAAAATACACTCAAGATAAAAAAAATTATTTCAGCTGATATCATTTATTATTACGATAAATACATTAAAACCAATAATGTGTAAAACCTCCTCACTTGTAGCATAGGTTTACTGAACTTTTTTTTTGCCACTATTGATTCAAATGTATTTGAAATAATTCCTGTCATTGTATTACGACTCAGCTTTAATAATCCTCACTCTGTTCTGTTTGTGCTGTTTTTCTTTCACTACTGCCATGTGTGGGGGGTTTCCTGTGTATGTGTGTGCATGTGTGTGTGTGTGTGTTTCCATACTTGTTTTTGTTGCCTTGTCAGGACTTTTTCCTGAATTGTCACTGACCTTCTCAGGACCTTGGGGGACCAAGCTCATTCCTAATGAGGTCAAAATAGAGGTCCTGGTTAAGGTTAGTGGTAAGATGTAACTTGTGTTTAGGTTAAGTTTAGGGTTAGGCATGGATTGGTTAAGGTTCACGTTATTTATCACGGTTTGGCTGGACTGTCCACAATGAATGGAAGTCAATGCAAAGTCCTAACAAGGATAGTTGTCCAAATGAAGGCTTACAAATAGGTTTAGGTTTGGGCAAGAGTTAGAGTTGTAATGGTTAATGCTTGTGTGTGTGTGTGTTTCACATATTACTTGCAGCATATTGTGGGGCCCCCTAAATCTTTTTACATCGTCACATTATGGGGACAAAAGTCAAGGACCCATAATGTAAACCACTACATTTTAAAGTGAAGACATATTTTAAGGTTAGGTTAATGTTAGGTTTAGGTGATGTTAAGGGTTAAGGTTTGTATATGTGGTTAAGGTTAGAGTTAGTGTGCAGGAAGTGAATGTAAGTCAATGTGATGTCCTCTGAAGTCATGGAGACACCGACTGTGTGTATGTGTGTGTGTGTGTGCGTGTGTGTCAGCAGCAGCAGGGTGGAGCAGGAGGCGGGATGCTCCAATGAAAAAGACGCACCGCCCGTCCATTGGAGCAGACGCGCAGTGGGCGCACGCAGGACGCGCCTCCAGAAGCTTAAAGACTGATGTTTTTTTCCAGGACACGAGACGAGAGGGAGGGAGACACCTGTCGGGAGGACAGAACATCCAGCTGCTGCGTGAGAAACATCTGGAGGCTGCGTGTTTATAGCCATGGACGCGCGGTTCTCGTCCCTGTAGCCTCTCGGTGACCGAGGCGCGTAAAGTTGTGTTTCTTTGTGCCATCCCATCTCTCGCTGCTCTCTCCGTTTGTCTCTCTCCCTCAACCCGCATGAGTTCTCCGCTGTTTGTGCGTCAGCTGCTCGGGGTCCCGTTAGAAATAATGCACCCCACCATGGAGAAGGACACAACTTACACCAAGATCTTTGTCGGCGGGCTGCCCTATCACACCAACGACGCGTCACTTCGGAAATATTTCGAGAGTTTCGGGGACATCGACGAGGCGGTGGTGATCACGGACAAGCAGACGGGGAAATCCAGAGGATACGGCTTTGTGAGTTCATCCAATGTTTATCTGGTGGAGCGATGTGGATTTAACAGCTTCTCTGGAGGGGGGGGGGGGGGGGGTGGACAGTTTCAGTCAGTAATGGGGTTAAAACGACCTTATCATGAAAGTTAATTGTATTCGTATTAATCTCCTGGTTATGATTACTGTCTCCTGCAGTTTTATGTTTTGTCTTCATGAGCCTCGGAGCTGCACACACTGACACTTTGTTCCAGTTGCAGCCATGTGCGATGTGTCTGGTGGTGCCAGTCACATGCTTGAGGCATGAGTAGCAGGTTATTTCTTAAATGTGTGTCATCAATTATCTCTGGAGTCCCAACGTCCACCCCCACACACACACAGCGACACACACACAGCACAAAGAGAGACATCTGTCCACAGCTGCACCAGTTTATACCAACTCAAGGGGATCTTTGTGTGTGTGTGTGTGTGTGTGTGTGTGTGTGTGTGTGTGTGTGTGTGTGTGTGTGTGTGTGTGTGTGTGTGTGTGTGTGTGTGTGTGTGTGTGTGTGTGTGTGTGTGTGTGTGTGTGTGTGTGTGTGTGGACCATTTGGAGCCCACAACCAAAGGGAGGGCATTGTGACTTTGTGAGGACCTGTTGGCAGGTCCTCACAAATTCAAATGGCTGTTTTAGGGTCAGGTTAGGATTAGGGGCCACGGGCACCAAGGTAACTTTATGTCTTTGTCGTTTTTTTTGTATATATTTTTATATTACGGACTCAGAAGATATTAGGGTCCGGTATTTAGTCGTGATGGTTGAGGTTGGGGTGAGGGGCTGGCAAATACATTGTGCCAATGAATGTCCTCACTAATATAGAAGTACAAGAGTGTGTGTGTGTGTGTGGGAGAGGGTGGGGGGGGGTGTCTTTGTTCACAGAGGTGTGACATGTCAGTTGGCACTGCAAGATAAGGCTGCAGTAGTTTCATTTTGACTTCCTCCCTCGCAGCCCCCTCAGCCCCTCCCCCCACCCCCCTCAGCTTGGATGGTTTTATGTTGTTCGTGTGTGCGACTGTGAGTTTGTGCGTTCCAAGACAAAAAAGGCAGAGAGGAATTTGTGTGTTCTGTACTCTGACCCCTGAACAGAGCAAATTATCTCTGCCTCGCCGTGGCCAATGAGCCAATCAGCTGAGGTGGTGGGTGTGTGTTGTGTTGCCCCCCCCCCCCCCCCCCCCCAAGTAGTCTTTAATTCCCAGCAGCAGCTTCTTGAATGATTTCAAACCATCCGGTTTGCATGAGAGTCAAGAGTCTGATTCTGTGAAACAAAAGCAAGCGTGGCGGCTTGGTTTCCAGTGGCCCGTTTCTTGGTGGTTTAGTTGTGTACAGACTGTGTGTGTGTGTGTGTGTGTTTGTGTGTAGCTGCACTGTGTGTGTCCTCACCATCTCCACTCCTTCCCACTGCTATCTGCCCACACGTCGACTCACTCCCTCAAGGAAGAATCCAGTATCTCATCCTTGGCAGCCCAGTGTGAAAAAAAACACGAATCTGCCTCCTACGTATCAGCCCACACCAGAGCGTACACACAGCCGATGCTCCACTGGAAGCATTAAAACACTCTTAATTGCTTCATGAAGTGCAGTCAGTGTTTCCTCACGCTTTCAGCTAAAAGATTGAATCATTTGAGGAGAGACTAGGAGCAGCTCCCCGAGGGCCGCCCCGCTCTGGGTCTGTTGCTTCATCGGAGCGCTCATGTCAGGATCACTCCCTCCGCTCCGGATAGAGAAGCTTTCACATGATGCGATGATGTTGCCTAAAGAGTTTAACCAGAGTGATGTTAATGTGAGATGCTGTGACATTGTCAACAGGTGACCATGGTGGACAGAAGGGGGCGGCGGAGCGGGCGTGCAAAGACCCGAACCCCATCATCGACGGCAGGAAGGCCAACGTGAACCTGGCGTACCTGGGGGCCAAACCTCGCAGCGCGCAGACAAGTAAGTGTGTGAGATCACAGCCCCAATACTACAAATCATGTAACTTAAAGGGTACGACACAGGTACTCTGATTACTTTCTGATTTCTCTACCCCGTCTGTCGTTCCCATTCCCGGTAAAACAGGTCAATAGGAGTAGGAGCTCCGCCCAGGCCCAACAGTTCCCCTAGAAAACCACATGTATATTCTCAAAATGTGGATTTTGATCTGGACCTGCACCGCATTGTAAACACTAATGGATATCAGTTCCTTAAATATGCCCCGATTTTCTTTCATCAACAGGAAATAGGTGAAAACGTAAAAAAACACGCCAATGTGGTAATAGGTCCAATAGATTTTACGAAATCCAGCTAAATAATAGACAAAAAGCATAATCACCTTGGCAGAGGTGATTGTTTGTCTTGTTAAAGTTTGTGAGTCATACAAACCTCTAACATGTTCATGCATGGATCGTAATTTTCTAGTATCCAATGTCGTAAGTCAACTATGAAAACTGGCCCCAGACAGGAAATATATTACTTTTGAAGTTTTCCTCAATGTTATGCTACCATCAAATTATCATGAATTTGAGAGATAATACTGTTCTGGATTATTATTGTGGTGTTTTGATTTTTAATGGAGAATTGAGGCAGTAGCTGCAGATAGAAAACATGGAGAGGGAGGGAGGGGGGGGGGGGGGGGGTAGGGAGGAGCATGATGCGCAACAATGGTTCTGAGCAGAAAAACAAACCTTACAACAACACTGACTGTGTTTACATGTGCACTAGTTTCTCCTCCTTGTGTTGCACATGCAAACACCAGACCCTGGTTTCGGGGACCTGGATATGATCGGTGGAATCCTCCAACAGAAAC
The DNA here is from genome assembly GCF_947347685.1 of Pleuronectes platessa. NCBI lineage: Eukaryota > Metazoa > Chordata > Actinopteri > Pleuronectiformes > Pleuronectidae > Pleuronectes > Pleuronectes platessa. The sequence goes on along the minus strand of NC_070631.1, from coordinate 6,988,829 downwards.
CAGGATTACTGAAGCAATGTAAACACCTGATCCAGGTTCCTCTTCTGCCTCTCTCAGATGTGACAGCAGATAATAGTTATGCAGAATAAAAACACACTTTAAACCCTTAAGTCGTTGTTTGAAAACGACCACTTGAAATCTGAGGGTTTCCTGAAGCGCTTTGAGAATTACTGGTGTTTACAAAAAACTTTAATTAGTCAGCCTCTGAAGCAGATAGACATAACGTTAAACAAGCATGCAATAGCATAAACATTTGACTTTCATTGTAAATCATTTCCTTAAACATATGATTGTGAATGAGGAAGACACCAAATGAAAAGTAAAATTGTATTGTCAATTTTGTTTTGACGAATACAGGATAAAGTTACATGCAGGTTGAGATGTAGAGCCATCCTATCGCACCTGCAGCTGGACTATAAAACATCTGGATATGAGATATGAATTATTGAGTTTAAAACATCCTACCCTGAATACCATCAAACCGTGGTGCTAATGTGTTTGGAAACAGTCCTCAACCCAAGACAATAAAGCAGATTGATGAGAAAAAAAGAAAAGCAGCTAAATGGCCTCCTTGTTGGTTTTTAAGCTTCGAAAATCTATCTTAAGTGTAATAAATGAACGTACTAATTTGAGGTTGGTGGGATAAAACATGCAAAACCACTGGTATGCTCATCACCCAGCCGAGTGTCTCTGCTCATTCCCACCATACATCCGCACAGCTTTCATGCCGCCGGGGCTTTTTTCCAGCGTACCAGCAGCGAACACGCTTTCGTGCTTTCACCCTCCGATGTTTTCACTGCTTCTCCCTCGCTGCCTCATTTAATGCTCGCTGGCTGAAAGACCACAGAGTGTAGGTGTGATTGACAAACAACCACTGACTGTGTGTCCCTATTCCTGGACCAGTGCTGCGACGCAACTCCCCGAGCTGGCAGCTGATGGGAGATGGCAAGCGCTTGGTATTTTGCTGTGCTCTCTTGAGCGTAAGCGAGAGAAAGGGAGAGAGAGAGAGAGAGAGAGAGAGAGAGAATAAGAAGAGCGAGAGGGGACGAGACTGTTAAGACTGTCTCTGCTTTGTCCTGGCAAAGAAAGGAAACGTGCATTTAGACGTGTGCACGAACAAAAGAGGAGGGCTGATGAAGTCATGAGTCTCTACAGTAAACGGGAGGAAGGAGTGAATAGCTGCAGGAATGTGGAGACGAAGCGAGAGGGAGGGGGGGTGTGGGGGGGCAGAGAGGGAATCGGATAAGTTTCTCCTTTCTTACTCATCCTCAGCTGATTCCTGGTGAACTCTGGAGGCAGCGAGGTCACAGATGTTTGTGAGCAATAGCAATGGATGTGTGAGCGTTTCGAGCATATGTGTGTGTGTGTATGTTTGAGTGTGTGTGTGTGCCAACAGTCTGTGATTCCCTGGTATACATGCTAACATCTGAGACAAACACGCAGAGACAGAGAGAGAGAGAATCGGGTCTGTCCTTGTCCGCCCGTCTCTTTCATCGCGTGTGCTGCAGATCGCTAAAACATCCCCACGGCCTCTCTCTCTCTCTCCCTCTCTCACTCTCTCTCTCTTTGTCTGCAGGTCTCTCTGTTGGAGTTCAGCAAGTCCATCCTACGTGGGCTCAGAGGCAATATGGGTAAGATGGAGAAGAATCAATACCTCTCTTTCCACCTCTCTCCCTCACCTCACCTGCCCCCTCCTCCTCTTCCTCCTCCTCCTCCTCCTCCTCCTCCTCAACACTATACACTTCACTCCTCCGTCCTTGACATTAGTGTGAGCTCTGCCTCCTGCTCTGAGGTTTTGTGTTGGTTAGTGCCACTCTGCAACGTGAGACAAAGAAGAAGAAGCCCCGTTTGTTGTCACAGCACAAATGACGCTTGTTTAAACGCCGCTTCAAACACACAGTCTTTTCTTTTTCCTTCCTTTTTTTTTTTTAGCCGTGTCTGCACAATGTATATGGATTGGTCTTGTGTTGTCTCTCCGTCTTTCTGCCTTATTAAACTCATGAGGAGCTCAATTCTGGATTTCTGTCACGCATGACTTGGGCTTCACTGAGGCACCGAACCATTTAGTCAAACTACCCTACATCGCTTTTCATTTTCCTTCTCTATCTCCACACACACACACACACACACACACACACACACACACAAACATGCTCAGGCTTCTAAACACAGTGCTGCCATTACCTCTCACATAATCTCGCCTCACATTAGTGCACACAGAGATTGTTGCATGAATCGATTTTGTAATTTTGGTAACCGGTCGTATTGGGTCAGTGGTTCCCAACCTTAAGGGTCAGCACCCCCACCAAGAGGTCACCAGGTTAATCTAAAGTTAGGCAACACCCATACATTTTCAATCTAGAAGGACGTCGACCCAGACGAGTGTTTCAGCTTTGTATCAGGAGTTAACTAGCTTACACACTTAAAAACGCCTGTCACATGACCATTCATGTTCCATTGGCACATGTGTGTTGGTGCTAACAGGAAGCTGATATTGTAAAAAGTAAGGGCAGCGGTTTCTTTTCTCAGACCAACAACGAGGTGGAACTGTTACTGACAGTTTGTGTTTGTCGAGTCGTGGCTGATGAGAACCAATCAGGAAGTGAATGCAGGTCATCCCCTCCTCACGTCTCTGTTTCTGCCCGTCAAGACCACAACGCAGCCCCTGAAGTTTTCAAACTATGTCGGGGGGGCCAGCAGGTTTTTCCAAACTTCTCTGTTCGAGGTGCCCAGGATCAGCTTGTTGTTTCCCCAGGATCCTGCTCTGCCTGGTAACTCACATGAATCCACATGCGAAGGCCTCCCTGAGTTTCAGTGTGAACAGAAAACGTAATGACTAAGTTTGCTGAGTGAAACATGGAGGGTGATTCACTCGCTGTCTGCTGCAGGCTCAGGAGAAACACTGCAGGTCGAGCTCAGCAGCTTCTCGTTGTGTAAGTTGAGCAGAGCTGACTCTTCTGACTACTCTTACTCAGATTGACTCAGATATTCTGTGTTTCACTGTTCCTGAGGTGATCAGAGACGGGGAAACTGTCATCCAGTATCACAGCTGTCGGTTGTGTGTGCATCGACTCTGCAGGCATCACTTCAAATTTAAATATCTGCTTCCTGAGGAGAAAGGTTCTGGATTTCTCTGTAATTTCTCTTTAATTTGAGAAGTTAAAGAGTAGAACCGTGTTTTCTCTAGAGGATGTAGTGGTTTGGAAAACGGACTTTCTGCAGGACGACAAGTTTAGATCCTGCAGCTACAGCAATGCCCATTACAAAACCTCAACTGCTCTGAGTGCTATTAATATTGCAGTCCTCAATTTGTGATTTGTGAATGAGTGATGAGGGAATTGAGGCTGACCCAGATGAGTCGATGAATGAGTGATGATGGGCTGATTGGAAGTCTCCCACAGTGAGGGAGGACAGTCGGAGCAGAAGGAGTCTCTGTTCGTCTCCGCTTCAAAATCACAGCTCTGACACCTGAAGTGTAACAGGCAAAATATCACCTGACACCAACACTAACCTGAAAGACACACACACACACGGACAAGGTGTTGCTTTGTTTACTTGTGTAAAAAACACCTGCTTATTCAAGCGTTAAGCTGTTTGTGACAGTTGTGTGTCTGAGCTACTTCGATGGGATGTGTTGCTTTTATCAGTCCTGTGTGATTGTAGCAAGGATATCTTTAGGCTCTGGACTCTAGGTTAGACAAGGTTGTGTGCGTGTGCGTGTGCGTGTGTCTGTGTGTGTGTCCTCCTAACGTAAATCATTACATCTTAGGGTTGAAGACATGTTTTTAGATTATGGTTATTGTTAGGGTTTAAAATTTAGTTTAAGGTGTAGGTTGAGTTAAGTTTGAGATGTAGATTAAGGGTTAGGGCCAGACAATGATAAAGGAAATCATTGAATGAGTGTGGTCTGTGTGTGTGTGTGTGTGTGCGTGTGCGTGTGTGTGTGTGTGTGTGTGTGTGTGTGTGTGTGAAATGAGTTGAGAGGGTATCTCCAGATGATGTGTTGTTCACTTTCCTCTTCAAACAAACCTCACTGTGAAGCAGAAATCGAAACAATCAGTGGAAGACGTGTCCTGTGAATCTGGTTGAGTTTCGATGTCTGATAATGTTCTGATGGAAAAGGCCGTGTCTGTAGAAGAAGAAGTGAAACCAACATGTTTCACCTTTGCAGATTCACTGTGGCACAGCTGCAAGATGTGGTGACGTTTGGATGAATTTCTTCTCAACAGAAACTTAAACTACGATCTCTGTCACCATCAAAACAAGCTCTCAGTAGTTTGTCTAAATCGTCAGGTGACAATTGACTTATCCTCTTAAATTCATAAACAAGAGAAACAGCATGTTTCAACAGGCGTAATTACAGCCGCAGCCGGTCGAACCTGTACGCTCGTCTGTTTTAGTTCATGTGAACTAGTTTGTGTTTGTCCAGATCTTTCTGCTCCGAGGCTTCTTGTGTCTTTGACATGATCAGTATGACTGCAGTCAGCTTCAAACATCTCTGAGCTCAGTGAAGGCTTTTTAAAGGAGCGAGCTCGAGGTTCAAACCCGTCTGTGCAGCTGATAAAGAAAAGGAGCATTTCTCCATCTTTCATCACAGAAGGATGTTAAAATATCCAGCTTTAAATTGTGTTTAATGACATAGAGCATAGTTGCGTACACAGATACATATTGTAATTGTGAAATAAAATAAAAGAATAAAGATGGAACAATAACATTTCAGCAGCAACATAACACATCTTCGAGGTCCAACAGGTCAATTCAATCAAGCTTCCCCAAATTTCCCACACATAAATATAGGTCTCCTTAAGATGACTAATTTTCTTTATCAAGATCCATCAATTATTCCAGCAGAATTTGATCTCAGACAAAAAAAAGAATGTGAAAAGAAAATTTCTTCCAGTTTTCCCCATCAATCACCACAGACTCTAGTGAGGTCTTATTCCCATGCCTGGCTCCCGGGGGCCTTAGGAGGTCTGACACTCACACATGGCTCTGCCTCCACACTCACACAGCAAATAACCAAGATAAACACAGATAAAGTCAAACACAGCAGGCCTCTGTCTGCCGCTTGGGCATATTTGCTTTGAGTTTTAATATGACAGAGGACGGGCTGGTGCCAAGTGTGGCTCTGAGTTACAGCTGAGTGGTGGCGGTGGAGGGGGGGGGGGGGGCTTCTGTCACTCATGGCGGCCTGTTGTTGCCTTTAGCGCCCGACACATCGGCACGAACGCTTGGCGGAAGAAAAACTCTTCTTTCGGTCGTGTTTTGGGTCCTGCTGTTTCGAGAGAGAGAGAGGAAGGAGACAGAAGTGGTGTGAGACTGAGGGGCGGCGGTGGCAGGGGCAGGGACTTCCTGTTCGGGGGGGGGGGGGGGGGTTCACGCACACCTGTGGCCTGGTGTAGCAGCAGCTTTGGGGGTCGGTGGTAGACGTGACGCCGGTGCTCGTCTCTGTCTGTGAAAAATGTTCCTCAGAGGAGAACCAGTGGATCTGGAAACAGCCTCCGTGGGCGCCGACACATTTGTTAAACTAGTTTGTTCGCTCTTCCTCTGTTTCCTCTTTGTCTTCCTCCCCCTGCTCATGATGTTTTCTTTCTCACCTGCTTCTCCTCCTCCTTCTCTTCTCTCTCAGCCGGTAGTGTTAGTCTCTCGGTCAGGAGGGGGTTGAGGTAGTTGACGAGTCCTCGGGTGTATTGTCCTCTCAGGGACGCAATTAAGGAGAGGCAGAAATTAGGAGAGACCCTTCTGTTGCTTGATTTGAAAAAAAAGGATCATATTTGAAGCTTTTCACAGAACATCAAGCTCCTGTTTTATTCGGTTCAACTCAATTGTATTTGACTATGTGACAAATGTCAAAGGCATTTTAGAGAGTGGAGACAGAGGAGAAAAAAAACTGACTTTTGACAGAAACATTGTGAATTTGTGTGTTAAATGATGATAATCTGCATTTGCACTTTTAAATTTTTCAGTTTTAAACTTGTTTTTTCTGTTTTTTGAATATGCCTTTTAACGCTAAACTCTGCTCCTGTTCCTCTTTTAACGATGCATTTTGCAAAAACACATCAATCCTTGATTGAACATAATTGTTAACTATAATTTAAGGTTAAAGATTTTTTACTGCAGGCAACGCATAGTAAAACATATCAACTACCAGGACAAGAGCGAGGCGAGAAGCAGAGAGAGAGAGAGATTCATTTTTTGGGGCCGATGTTGATATGATTTTAGAAAGTTAAGTATTTCTGCCAGTTAAGGGCCACACATCACAAAGTTAATTTGAATTTATCTCATCTAACAAATGACTCATTCAAATGTGCATCAAGTGAAAGTGAAACATAAAATATTTTGATCCATTAAACCGACGTGTTCATGAGAGATTAACGCTGTTTGCACATCTTATCTCAGACATGTGGAAATGAACAGGACGTCCAGTGACATGATTTGTGCAGCACCATTAGGAGAACAGAGCCGGTCTCTTTCCACACAGACTCCCTTCTCTCTCTCCTTAGCAGTACCCAAGGTCAGGTTGTAGATAAAGGGACGACTCACAGATCATTTTATAGCATCTACGCTCAGGGAGACTTTCACACTTAATTCAAACACCTACATGTAACATGGAGGGTCAGTGTCTCCAGTCTTTCGTGGACGTGTTGTTGGAATTGGTGACGCGAGGTGAAGGTTGGGACGCTGCATGAGACATCTTCAGATTTCAGACATCAGCTGCTGCCGGAGTTTTCCTTTCACCAGCTTCCAGAAAAACTCATCTTCTCCAGATCGTGCTGCAGTCTCCATATTATTTGTATTAATCAAATTGAAGTGCATTTCTTGCTCGCTGACATGAGAGCTGAGTGTCCTGCGCTGATGTTGGCCTTTCTGTCTGTCACCCTCCCTCAAGCTGTGTGTGTGTGTGTGTGTGTGGCAAGAGGACGGGGGGGTCATATGTGTGTGCGTCTCCATGAGTGTGTGTTAGTGTCTTTGACTCACCCTCCTCACATCCTTCATCTGAACTATTAAAAGCGTGTCCGTCCTGAGGCATGAAGGATACGATGGCTGATCCTTCACCCCTGCTCCTCTCCCTGCTCCTCTCCCTCCCACTCATTCCTCGCTCAAGGAGTCCCGACCTTGACCCACGACGGATAAAACAACAACAGCAGAACTGCAGATGTTTCGTTTTTTTTATTTTTATTTCATTCCCCGTCACTCAGTACACCCTCTGTCTCTTTAATCCTGGTTCTGAGGAAGGACAGTGAGGGGGAGTGCAGCAGAGGAAGCTGCTGGCTGCGAGGGAGTAAACCCAGAGAGGGGATGGAGAGGGGAGTCAGTGGAGGTTATTCTGCTCTCATGGGTCTGTTAGTGAGCGTACACCCATGCAGCTGCGCCAATTAGCCCTGCCATGTCTGAAACCCCCCCTTCAACACACACACACACACACACACACTCACACAAACGCACACACTATCCTCTTCTACGCTGCACACAACCTGTTAATTGTGGATTGTGGAATATTTGCTTTGTGATTCATGTCCGTGTGTGTGTGAGCATGTTTGTGTGCATGTCTGTCTACACCCCTGTGTTTGTGTGTGTGTACATATAAGAGTATAAATGTGTGTTTGACAGCCAGCGATGATGCCAGGCACGGAGAGGACAGAGGCGAAGCTCCCTCTCGTACGATGCCGCTGTCACATTGCATCAGTCAGGGCGGTGCAGGCGGTGCAGGCGGTGCAGGCGGTGCAGGCAGCGGCAGGCAGCCGTGGAAATGACACTGCACTTCTGCTCCGGGAGACGAGTGGAGGGAGTGAGGAGAGACGGGATGAAGAGAGAAGCGTTGTTAGCTCCAGCTTTGTTTTGACTTCACGTTGGGGCGTCTCATTTGTCTGCAGGTTAGATCTGTGACAGGTTGCTGCAGAAAAAAGGCCTGAAAACTTGATTTCCTCACCGAGTTTCTTACTGTGAGCGATGGACGCCTAATGTTCTGCCACAGTTTGATAAGTTTTGGTTATTTGACGTGAGAGATGTGGGACGAGGCTCAGCTGGAAGGAGATGATGTTATTTCTGTGCACCAGTCAGCAAAGTAACTAAGTACTTTCAACCTATTGAAGTACTTGAGTACAATTTTTAAGGTATTAAAATATATCTTAATTCAATGCAACTTTCTACACCGCTATCTCTCGAAAAGAAAAAATATATTTTTAGTACCTTATATTATCAGGCAGCTTAGAAAATACTTCACAGATTAAGATATCACAATCAAAACAGATTGAAGTTAATAAGCAGTATTATTACATTTTAAACTTCACTGGACCACTGACTTTTATGGAAAATGTAACTGGAATATTTGGGACAAAGACAATCATCTACTTGTTTAAAGAAAAGTTAGAATAGAATAGAATACAAAACAATTCAATGAAATACGTTAATTGTTATGCACAGGGTACAATGAAATTAAGTACTTTCTAGAGACTGTGCACGAAGATGGATGACATGACAGCTCCTCAAAACTGAAGCCAAAGCGTTTCAATCGCCCCCTGGTGGATGGCCAAGGTACAGCTCAGCTCATGAACCACGTCTCGTCCATGTTAGCGAATGGGACATGGACCCAACTAAAAATGTCATAATACACGTCAAATGAATATTTCTGACATTAAAGATAGTTCTCACTGTGATGGAATATTTGTGGAAGCTGTTGAACTCAGGCAGCAGCTGATGTTTTTTACGCGGAGGAGTTTACTGCAAGCTCGATGCACATCAGAGTAACACAGGCGATTGTCAACCCCAAGTAAGTAGATGTCCCCCCCGACGGATACTTGAATCACGTTTTGTCCGTACCTCTTGCTTCTGATGTAATTTAGTAAAGAGTTTGAGTTGGTTCTTCTCTGTCTGGGGCATTTGAATTAGGTGAAGGGACTGTGTGTGGAATTAGACTCACAACTGATCAAATGTGTGTATCGATGGGACCTAAAGCAACTCCATCCCATGATCGCTACTGCACAGGCTCGGTGCAAGCATATTGGGCTTCATTTCTCTATAGTGGAGTCATGTCATCCATCTTTACTAACTGTTAATGGTTAGTTTAAACAGTTAAAAAGAGAAATGCAATAAAATAAAGAAATATAAATGCACAGAAATACGTCAGATTAACACGTATAATCTATTAGGTAAGTTTAAATGACATAAGGACATTGGAATGCATTGGCAGGTGTAGTTTACTTATTGGTGTGTGTCTTTGTGTGTTGTGTATACAGCAGAGTTTGTGTGAACGGGCCCCAGTGTCTGTGTTTGTTGTGTAATCACGCCTGATCCCTGCCCTCACTGTTTACGGATAAGCAGCAGCCGCCACTCGCCGCTCTGATCACCTGCTCCCCTCGCTGTCAGGTTAATGTCGTTTTAGTGCGCATGTTAAATAATGTAGTGTTGTGTTGTTTTAAAGCGCAGCAGCAACACAACCTGGAGCTTCCTATGTGATCACTGCTGATGTTGCCAGATGTAACTGAGACATTTCAGGTTAAGTGGGCAGCCTCGGGCAAGGGCATGACTGAATACAGGAGGACAGAGGAGCGCCGTCTTCTCTCATTACTTTCGGAGTTACAACAATCTCGTGTGTGTGTCTGTGTGTGTGTGCGTGTGTGTGTGTGGTTGATCTACACTCAGAGTTTCATTTTGAAGTATGTTGATATTTCATTTGGAACAAAGCGTTTTCTTTTCTCTTTCTCGGGCCGTGTGCTAATTAAACTTAAACACAAGGGACGAGGTCTATTTAAAGGCGACAGCAACACTGCTGCTAATTGCTCTTAAAGGAAGAAGAAGCCTTTACAGGACTCTGGTTTTTACTATATCCTTCGCCAAGGAGTTCTTTTCGTCTGTTTTTTGTCTGTGTTTGTTTGATAGTTTGCAGGATTACGCAAAAACTACACAACTGATTTTCATGAAATTATGTAGAGGGAAAGAACCCACTAATTTGGGGCGGATCCAGGAAACTCTCTTTAACATAGCCAGATGTTTTTTGACATTTTTACTGACAACCCAGGGTGTTAATGTACAATATCAGGAGTATTCAGTGGGACCGATTTAAATACAAATCTAGATCTAGTGAATTCTTATGTCTTTCCAGAGGGCGACTGTTGGACCTTGGCGGAGACGTGCTCTTCTAGTTTGGGATATAAATAGACGGAGCAGTTAGTGAAGAGTTTTTCTGGTTGTTTATGATAAACAGGCAACACGTGTCCGTCTCTGGTTACCACTGTTGTTAAAATGACATCTGATGATCAGATCAGACCTCAGCAGAAGCAGCGAGTGGCAGCTCGGAACACACAAAGCAGATTGTTCTGACATTGCCTTTCGGATATTCAGACGCATGTTTGAATGAGGTCAGGCCTCTGTGTGTGTGTGCTGGTGTGTGTGTCTGTGTGTGTGTGTGTGTCTAATCCTATATTTGTGTGAAACTCCCTCAGTCTTCTTTCATTTATCCTCTTTCATATATTTGCTCTAAATTCGAAACAGGTACATTTATTATAATTTGCACGTAATGATTATTTTCACTGATTTATTTCTTGATTAGATGATTGATTGTTTGGTCTATTTAAGTCAGAGAATAATAGAAATCTGTCAAGCCGGTGTATGTTAATTACTTATTTTTTCAGATCAATATTCAAAAATAGAAAAACAAATCTTCATTTATTAGCAGGTGTAGAAAATAGCAAATTTTAGCATTTGAGAAGCTTCTGTACAGAAAATGTTGTCATGTAATTTTTGATTAAAAAATTACAGAAACAATGAATCTATATTCAAAGTTTTTTCTGGTTCTCAAATGTGGGAATTTGCTGTTTCCTTTTCTGAATGATAATAAATTGCATCTCAATCATTTCTGGCAGTTGTTCAGAAGAAAAAGACCCAACACTTTGAACTGTAGCAAACTGTGATGGAGGTTCTTTTTCCCTGTGCATGTGTGTTTGTTTGTTTGTTTGTTTGTTTGCCTGTTTGTTAACAAGCAAATATATTTTTTAGTATGCAAAAACTACCCAATCATTAAATTGTATGGAGAGCTGGGGCCGGACCGAAGCAAGAACTTATTGGATTTTGTTTTCAGAAATGGTTCAGGCAGCAGATCCAGGATTTTGTCTTTGTTTTTCAAGATTTTCATTGATTTCTTTTAGAATAATTCTTAGATTTTGATAATGAAATATTTAGTGTATGTAGAGTTTATCCATCTTGGTGCAGATCATTATATTCAGCTCTTCTTTTAAATCTCTGGTGCTAACCCTGGTTCCTCTGTCTGTCCAGGCTCACCCAGCAGTACGTCTACCCCCAGGCGTTCCTCCAGCCCAGCCTGGTGCTGCAGTCCCAGCTCAACCCCACAGCAGCGGCCCTCTCCTCCCCTTATCTGGACTACAGCTCCGCCTACAGCCACTACACCCCCACAGGACTGGAGCAGTATCCTTACAGCCCCTCGCCATCCCCCTCTGGTGGCTACCTCAGCTACAGCTTCTCCCCTGGCACACCGGCGCCCTCTCTCGCGGCGTCCCTGACCCCTCCGGCCTCCATGCCCCCTCCACTGGCTGCACTCACCGCCATGTCTGCTGCCCCGCAGGCCTTCCTCCACTACCCCCTGCACCAGCCCGACCGCATGCAGTGAGCAGCCCTGAGAAAAGAGGATCAGTGGCGGTGGATGGAGTGACGATTCAAAGACAGCCTGACTGTTGAGCTGTGTCGTCATCGGGATGAGACTAAATCACCAGGAAGAGAGTGTGATGTAATCAAAGGGCTTTTAGAAAACACTCGCATTCCTGTTTCTTTCTTTTTTTATATATAATATTGTTGAAATAAATGTTTTATTGTTTCATCAGCATATGATCTGAATGTTTTTTACTAAATGGCAGAAGCCAGGGCCTGGAGTGGGATGACTGGTAATCTCCTGGACGTGTCTCTCACCCGGCTGACTCTCAGTGTGGAGGTCGGAGGCTACCGGAGAGTTCACGGGTAAAGACAATGAGGAATAAGTCTGCTTGACATGATGCTGCGGCGGCAGTTTCTCAGTACGCTACCGAGCCCAACGCTGGATATCAGCCAAGCTGGGAACCGCCTCCTCTCCCAGAGACACAGGTCCAATTACCTGCTCATCAAAGGTTACATGTGTGTCTACGGCCTTAGAGATCTCTCCCCCTCCATACCGGCTTCAATCTGCCATTTTTTTTATTAGTGTCTCATCTCAAATGAACAAAATGGCTGTTGTGTTTCCCTTTTGTTCCTCTGATCCACCACTGCAAGGTTATTACACACAGTTTAACAGAATATGCAATTATGACGATGAAGGATAAGCATGAACAAAGTAGGCAGCACTGGTCGGTGTATTGTTTTTATATTGCTACTCTTTCTCAGAGAAAGACTTTGTCAACACTGAAAACATCATAACAGTCGTCAGATGGCGTTCGGTCATTTGTTCGGGTATTTCTCATCATTTAGGATATTTAAATAACATAGCCATCCACACATATCAAGTACATTTGTTTTGATGTAGGTGTCAAGAAGTAAATGTTGTGGGTGTGTGAGTGTAATTTGTGTCTGTGTGTGTGTGTGTGTGTGACAGAGAAATAGAGCGATGATGCAGTAATCACCAGTGTGAGAACCAAGATTCTTCTCCAGCTCATTGTGCTGGTCAGAGGTGTTTTTATATTTCCCTGCAGCAGAATAAAGACAGATGTTTCAGCGATGACATGGGAAGTCTCTCGGTGCTGTGGCACCACATCAGTGGTTATGAACCAAGCCATACATCAAATATGCAAAATAAAGTGAATATTTCTGAAACAAAGTACATGGCATTGCTCTCTGAGTGTTGGGTGACAGTCTTTGTGGTAAATATCCCACTGGGGTTAATAAAGCGCTATCAGCTGTATCTAACATCTGCTGCGTGTAGGACATTTACATGTGTCGATAAAAATACTTCACTGATCATAAACGATCAGCATTTTGGGAAATAGGCTTTTTTTCACTTTCAAGAGTTAAAACCATCAGCTGCAACAGGCAATGAGCTTTAGGTGGATTTTTAAAACGAGCTGTTTCCCCTTTTTTCACTTTTCATGCTGACCATTTGGTAAATGGACTCTATTTATATAATCTTATTATAAGTGTCATTCATACAGGACTTTATTTCTATCACATACACACACACATCATGCATCATTGAGGGTTATTTGCAGTTTATTATCTTGCCCAAAGGCACTACAGAATGCAGACTGGAGATGCCGGGGATCAAACCTTTTGTTTAGTGGACAACCCACTATCTCTTGAGCCACAGCCGTCCCTGAGCTGAACGTATCTACCCGGCTGTTGGCTGTAGCTTCACATTGTGCATACTGTGTGGTTAATAATACTGCTATCATTTCTTATTTCTTGGATCCAGCAGCCTGGACATGTACAAAGCTGATATTTGTTTTTGAATTTCATATACAGGTGACAGACTAATAAATATAATTGAATATTCAATATTTTACCATCACCAAATCCAATGCAAAGACCAAAAGTGACCTCACATTCTGCTCTCATTACTTTGACTGCACCTCCTCCTGAAACCATTCATTCCTGCTGAAGACATAAATCATTAGAAATAATATTTGCCAGATCAATAAAGTCCCATAGAGCAGGGAACTGTAGTCCTTCTTAAACATATTGTATTTACACATGTTATATGCAGCGTCAGGACAGTGTTTGTGGGATCTATTCAAAATAAACTACAATTCCCAGGTTCCTCATAATGAAGGGATGTGTCATGACGTGGCTCATTGCTGTGGTTTATTTGTAGTTTTTGAATAATGGTTTTGGTCTTTTCATGGGATTTGTTGACTTGAACTGAAATGCACCTGTAGCTGTTTGGTTTGTTCTGGAGTTGGAGTCACACTCTGGTTTATCAGCTGTGACGTACACGTAGAAAACAGAAGACACAGGGAGATAAATGTCAGAGTCAGTTTTCAACTATCTTTTCTTGTCAAACACCAGTGATAGTATTGGGTGGAGTGGAGCCAAACAGCCCCTCCCTGAACTACACCCCCCCCCCCCCCCTCCCTATGTACCTCAGTAGGAAGTAATCTATTACATTAGAAGCATTATGTTTTTTATTAAAGTGTATTTGCTGCTGAATGTTATGTTTCATTTCCAGGCAGATATCACTGGAGATTCCCCGGTTTATTTTTAAATCTAGATGTGAGTTTGTCATGTGCTTTTTTTGCCACCTTCTGGCCATAATCATCAACTGCAGCTCAAACTTTCCTCCACATTGTGCAGGGGGGGAAAAAATGACCCAAACCTTGTAATAACTTTTGTTTTTTTAAATGTTTATTAATGTTGAAATTTTATTGAAACGCCTTGTGCTCCCTGTAAGGATCAAATAAGACTCAATGTAAAAGCTTGCACAGCTGATCTGCAGTGAACAGACCCACTATCAAAGCCGATATAGGATACAACATTTCCTTCGGATTGCGCTGGTTCAGAACAAAAAAGCAGATGGTTTGTGTAAAAATGAATCATAGCAAATACCACAGTGAGGGGAGGAGAAATGATGGTGTCTTAAAAAGTGTTGACGGATGAACACAGTCACTGGGACGAGACAGGAGAGCGGTAATGAAAATAAAAAACGAAATAAAAAGTTCTGTATCTGCAAGCTACACATATACACACTCACTTTGCAAACACACTCGCACGTACGGGGCATCGCACGCACACATGCACGCGCTCACTCTCACGCACACACTCACACGTACTGCAGAGGTATCCACACACGCACACGAACACAAACCCACAGATAAAATGTAGTGATTGAAAAAAGTGAAACCCTGGTAAAATTCTAATGGTATCATACATCCACGTCTCGTGTCTGAAGTGCAGAAAACAAAATGAACCTAAGAAAAGAAACTAAAATGGAGAATAATGAATAATGAATAATGAAAAGCATGACCATCTTCACTGGTCTAACCCAACTTGAAACGACCACAAACCCAGAGTGTTGCCCTCTTTACCCAAGCCCCAATCCCCCACCCCTATGCTCCACCCTCACCTCGCCCCCACGCCCTCTGACCCTTGCACCCACATCCCTGCCTCGGCCTCCCCAGACCCCTCTCTCCTCTCCTCGATCTGAGGCTTTTCCGCGCTCCGTTGTTTTGCGTCTCCGCTGAAGGCCTGGCCGGGTGGAGGAGGCAGGCGGGCGGACGGTGGGGGAGAGACGAGGTGGCTGCTGGTTCAGGTTCTGGTCACCAGTTATCATCACGGCACAGTGTCCAGCTCAGAATACAGAGGGAGGACTCGGGGGGGGGGGGGGGGGGGGGGGTTAGAGGAGTCCTGATGTGTGCTGAGGTTGAAGGATGCAAACCTGTGTGTGTCTGTGTGTCTGTGTGTGTGTGTGTGTGTGTCTGTGTGTGTGTGTGTGTGTGTGTAAGTGACTGTGTGTGGGAGTTTCTACACTGGGAGAATGGTATTAGTCTAGATGTGAGTATTCGGGTTAGTCTTGTGCGACGGTATGTGAAGGCATGGCTGGTGGTGGTGAAGGGGGCAGTGGAGGTGGGGTTGGCGCTGCTCAGGGCCTTGTCCCTCATCATGATTGGAGAAGGGGGGTGCAGGAGCGGGTTTATAGGGCTTGCGTCTTGAGCTCGATGGGCTCGCCGCGGGTGTCCTGCTGGGTCTCGCTCTCTGGGGGCCGGCTGCCCTTCAGGGTGGCCAGGCGCTCGGACAGACCCCTCATGCGTGGGAACAGCATGAAATCGTACAGGAGGGCGCCCATGGCACCGCCTATCATCGGCCCGACCCAGTACACCTGTCGATAACAAGCATCGGCATCGTGAGACAGTTATTTACGAGGAATAGAGTGAAAGCTGAGGTGGGAGATGATCTCTTCAGGTTCTTACCCAGTGGTTAAGGAAGTTCCTGAAGAGCACAGCAGGAGCAAAGGAGCGAGCAGGGTTCATTCCAGCACCGGTGTAGTACATCTGAAACACAACGCACTTGTTACTGTATTGTGTTGCATATGCACTTATCTGCAGGTGTATCTGCATGGATGGATTTTGTCCCTGTTGTGTCCGTGCTGTCTCACCCCCATGAGATGTCCGATGGTGACGGAGAAGCCGATGGAGAGGGCGGCAGATCCCAGGCGTCCGTTTCTCCTCTCATCCGTCACGGCGAAGATGCACACCACGAGCTGCATGGTGAGGAAGACCTCCACAGTGGTGCCCATTCCCAGGCTGATGCCAGGCTGCAGCTGGAGATGCATAAAACAAACATGCATCAGTCACAGAAAGTATAAATACATTAAATGGATGACTTCCTCATGCTAATAAAACATAAAACATGCTGCATTGAGCTGGTACCGACACTTATATCTTCCAAATTCAATACATTCCCAAATTCTAAAATAAACGTTGCGTCGCCCCCAAAACATTTGCTTTTGTTTTCTTAAAACATTCCTTACCGTGTTCAGCGCCATGTTGCCTCTCATGTTACCGGGTGTGACCCCGTACAGCACAGCGGCCCCAGCTACAGCGCCCAGGCACTGGGCCACGATGTAGAAAACGGCACGGAAAAGAGACAGCTGTGAGCCGATAAGGTAGGCGAAGGTGACGGCAGGGTTGATGTGGCCGCCGCTGATGTGGCCAATAGACTGGATGAGGGTGGCCGCTGCCAGCCCAAAGCAGAGGGCCACATGGAGGACATGATGAGGCCCAGTGGTCCAGCGCAGGGCAGCGCCCATGCCGAAAAATACGAAGAACATGGTCCCAAAGAACTCTGCAAAGACCGCCCGCCAAAAATTCATGGACCGGAACTCCCACATGGTGACTGTTCACTTGAGGCTCTCCACCAGATGAAATGAAATTTAAAAATAAATCAGGATTAGTCTAGAAAAGGTCGATGTACCTTTTCAGTCCCAAAACAAAAAAAGGGATCTCCCTCTCAGTTCGAAGACAAAAACAGGATTTCAGAACGTCAACAGACGAATCCACTCAACAGCCATGAACTGTTAAAGCTGCGTTCGCTTGCCACCTCTGTCCACCTGTCGCAAAGACATAGGTGTGAGCTGCTGCGGGAGTGGGTGGAGATCTCAGGTGTGAAGAGTTGTCAAGAGGACGTGGGCATCAATGCTAAAGGGGTTTTTCTAAAGCAGAGACGGGGATAGACAGAGTGTCCGGTGGACCTTTTAGCCTCTCTGACGGAGGGGAGAGGGCCAGACAGGGGCTTTATAATACCCCCCCAGGGGCCCCAGGTGACGCCATAATCCCCCTGCAGGGCCAAGGGCGGGGGGGGGGGGCCAGCGGTGAGGGACATCCTAAATCAAACAAACTTAACCCCTTCTGTCTCCCCCCCGTCACAGGCCGAGGCCAAAAGAGACAGCAATTCTGAGAGGACAAACAGATAAAGCGAGAAAGAGTGGAAATCTAAGAAAGATATTTGATGTAGAAGAGAGAAAGAGACGACAGGAAGGATTGTGTCTTTATTCAAGAGGGGGGAGGGGGTGGCTGAGAGGAACAGCCCCAGTGAAGAGCAGCTGGAGCTGAGAGGGCAAACTTTTCTTTAGGGCGTATGTCATCTGTTGACATATCATAACTGTCATAATCAGGGGACACAAATGCTCATGGACAAGGACAGAAAACACACATGCGTGCACAAAGACCTGCACACACACCAACACACACCAACACACACACACACACACACACACACACACACACACACACACGCGCGCAGACGCACACACACACATATACGCAGATGCAGATAATACGGTTGGGGCCCCGGACGGAAGTGCTCAAAGCTAACAGCGCTGAACTGACCCATACACTGAAAACCCTGACCCTGTGAAACCATTGTCTGTGCAATGCATGTGGGCCACGTATGGACGCACACAAGACAAAAATACATATTAAACTAAAGCACAGACGCTTGTAAGTGTCGTAAATCTGAAATGCTGAAGCTTCAGGATCGGGTTTATTGCTTCTGATGACTGTTCTGGGGACAGTTCACCACCACCAGCCACTGTCAGAGGAGTCAGGGAGTCACTGATGAGGCCTGCAAGGATGATGACGGCTGAAACCTGAACTTGACTTTGCCTCAGAGCGCGGCGGCTTCACCGGCCTCACCACTACATGGCAAGCGTCATGAGGAGGTGGAGAAGGAGGTGGAGAAGGAGGTGGAGAAGGAGTGAATGTGGCAAAGACAAGGACAAGAACACTGAGAGCCAGGGGCAAAGACAAATGTACACGACACTGCTCACTTCTCGTTGTCACAGGGGATTCTATGAGGTGCTTAGACAGTGTGACGATTTAGGCCTAGGACCAAAGCCCTGAATCTTCCCTGTGCGAATGTGTGTGTTTGCGTGTGAGTGTGTGTATGTGTGTGCATGTGTGACTGTGCGTCAGAAGTGTGTCAGGGCAGCAGCAGGATTGTAGGGTGGGGGGCAGCGGGGTTACTGAGAAGCACCGGGCGTCGCGCTGACCAGTCGAGAGCCATCACTGTTGAGGCTGAGGCGGGGGTGCGGGTGATGAAAGCAGAACGCTGAGCTCGTCGTTTTAACTCCCTTTTATACATGTTAGAAAAAACACACACAATGCAAAATGCTGGCGGCACTGTGGCCAATATAGCTATTGTGCGTGTGTGTGTGTGTGTGTGTGTGTGTGTGTGTGTGTGTGTGTGTGTGTGTGTGTGTGTGTGTGTAAATAGCTTATTGTCTAGCCCTGTCTGAATATTCAAATTACACTGCCACAGTTATACAGATTGCTAAAATGGTTATATTTGTACAAGATATCACAATATACAACTCTGCTTTACTCCAAATACTACCATGAATACACCATGAATACAGTGTTTATTATGTGAGATGTGTATTTTAAAGGGTGAGTTCATGCAAATCCATAAAAAAGAAATCTCTTGCAGCACTGGACAGAATAATTATCACGAGACGTAATGAAAAACGTGTGAGTGAACCGACCATTTAAAATAATTCCAAACGAACGTGGTAATTATTATTTGAATGAAGGTTTCATGAAAGCAGCAAGTATTGTCTCTCACACACCTAAACACACACACAAGAGCTCTCTTTATGCCCATTTCAAATTACAAAGCGTATTTCCACTGAAGGAGTTCTCTCTGTGGAGCCATTACAGAGGTATGAAGGTCCATTTGTTTGTGAGAGAGGAGACAGACACACACAGAGACACACACACACACACACACACACACACACACACACACACACGAGAGAGATGCTGGGCTGATTGAGGGCTTTATTGAACCTGCAGCGCGGAGCAAGGAGCTCTTTAGCATTTCAAAGCATTCACAGACACGAGGCGCAGCTGACAACATGAGGGGTTTTCAGCCGGATTTCAATGAGTCCCCTTTATGAATTCTAATGATGTGCAAATATGAAAGTAACAATACAGAGACCCACAATATTGACGACACTCATAGACGCACTAATGACAGGGCGCTGGGACCTCAAAGGTCTCGGCCAGAATGCAGCTCCCACACCAATTTAGTCCCCCCCCCCCCCCCCCCGCCTAGAATATTATAAACATGCACTTTGTGTTGTAGTGTTTCAGTTGAAGACGACTGAAATATCACTCAGGCTTCTTATCACATCCCTGACAGATTTGGTTTTATCCCTGAAACTACCAGTTATTGGAAGGGGGAATATATTTTGAGTTACTTTATAGGAGTATTTCTTTAATTCTGTGTTTTCTCTATTATATCTTATAGTGAAAATCATACTTTTCCACTCAATCACATGTGTGTAGTTCACTGACCAATCATCCATGTGTAAATATGACTCTTTTAGTACAGAAATCATATATTTTATATCTATCTGTTATAAAGATAATAGAATTAATTAATTATCAACAAAGTTTTCAATCTTTTTTCACAGCAGACATTTAAACTTGTTACAGTAGAAAAAAAACGAAAGGTTAAAAACTAGACTGTAGAGTTCATAGCTCTGAAAAAGGCGCAACAGCCCCTTTAAATTCAACCCTATTTCTAACCCTAACCCAGCAGGGTGGATGAATTTGAACCTACACCCCACCACTCAGTTACCTTCAACAGCCTGTCTCATGTTGGCCCTTTAGCTCAGTCAGTACAGCATCAAGCTTCAGCCGTAGGGTTGACGGTTCAAATAAGGATCATCTGGATATCTTACTATGAACCTGCAACCCCCTGTACGCAATAATTGAATAACACTAACCCTCCAAAGGTGGTGGGTTCCTGGATCTTTAATCATCTGACTCAATAACCCAACCCTAACCCTAACTAGCCCTAACAGCAACCTTAACCCTAACTACAGCCCTAACTAACAGTTACCCTAACTAGTTTTTGTTCTGTAACAGGTCTAAACATCTGCAGAGAACTTAATTCTATTATTACAAGTTTTATATTGTTTATATAACTCATTTAATTTGTGTTGCCCCTGTACAATAACCCCTCTAGCTTTGTATTATAACATTTATCACGTAACATTTAATTGTATTTATATCATTAATCTCATGTGGTGTTTTCATACGTTACAGTTTCCACAGCTTCTCCCTTTTCTTTGGTCCTCACCCCTGCTCAGTCTAATCTGCATGAAATCATCTGTACACTCTACATCTTCATCAAATCAAATCACTGTAATATTGCTGTAATTATTGATCCCATGTGTCTTTTCTCTTGTGTGTCCTCAGTTGCCGTCTTGTTTGTTGGCCTGCTTGGCTCTCATGGCGTTCTGTGTGACCGTGGACAGGGACGATCCGGTCATACTGGCTGTCTCCACGATGTCGATGTCCTTACAGGTCAGACACGCCACCAGCTTCTGGCGAGAGGCGCTGCGTGCGAAGAGGAACTCGTGGGACACTCCGCCCAGCACAGCACCGAGCACCGGGCCGATCCAGTAAACCTGCAAGGGAACGAAGGAAAAACAGATGATTAGGAGAAGTTATCATGAAGTATCAGAGAGAGAAATATTTTCAGTTCACAGAGGACCCAAAATAAAGTGTAAGCTTATTACTTTATTGTCCATGAATCTCTTGAACAGAAAACCAACAATAAATTGATGTATGAAGCCAAAACCTGTCCAACTTTATGCCTCTGGGAATCATAGACCTTTTAATCTTTTTAATACTCATGAATGAAGTTGGGTTGGGTTGGGTTGTATGGTTTAATAAATCTTTGAATAGACGTGTAGGTGTTTAAATACATTTCTGCAGGTTTTAAAATCTGCAGACTAGCATCAATGGTTTTTTATAGATTTTGTTGACAAGTTTATCACCCGTCTTATCACCTTAACCTTTAATACTGATATCTGCTTGATTCAGTGTTTGATATCGTATGAACATTGTTAAAATAGTAGTGGATGAGTGTTTTTAGGACAGAGGTTTGGGACGTTCTCTCTCACCCAGTGATTTTCCCAGAACCCGACGATGATGGCTGGACCCAGAGCACGAGCAGGATTCATACACGCACCAGAGAACCGTCCCTGACAGAAACAACACAACACAAACACAAATTAATCTTTGGAATCCTGTAAAAAGAAACATTAGTACAACTGGAATTTTAAATAACTTGATAAAGACATTTATTTCTGGTAGTAAAAAACATAAATCTGCACCAAAAGCTTATGTTACCCCTAATAACACTCCAGCTGTGTGGGCCAATCCGATGGCTAAGTTCCCTGGTTCTGGACTCTCCCTCCGCCGCTGGTCCTCCACTGAGAAGATAGTGAAGACCATCTGGAAGGTGCACAGAACCTCAATACCCAGTGCCTGGCCTGCGTTCATCTCCAGAGGCACCTGAGTGGAATCACCACCGGATACTTCACGCATAATGTCTTTTAAAACTTTGAATTTGACTCTTGAATATTTCAAAAACTGACCCTGTTGACGAAATGTTCCGCCGTGGTTTTCATCGGCAGGGCCAGGTAGAGGGCCCCGGCCCCCAGAGAGGCCCCCAGACACTGCACAGCGATGTAGAAAAGGGCCCTGTGGACGTCCACCCTCCGAGTGGCCAACAGAGACAGAGTCACTGCCGGGTTCACCTGATCACAGAAACACAGACTTCAGTCAGATCACATCCTCCACCCAGCAACAGAGGTGCAAAGTAACTAAGTACATTAACTTAGTAACTGTACCAAACTTCAGTTTCAGAGTTACTTTACTTGAGTATTTCCAGTTTTTCTGCTGTACCTTGGTGAAATATGTTTTACTTTTAACTCCACTACTTTAATCTAACAACTGCAGTGTGTTATTACAGATCCTCTGTGGCTGGGGACCGCTGATGTAAAAGTCTTGTATTGTATGTATTGTATATATAATAGTGTCTTGTAGTTCCTGGTCATGTTTCAGATGTTTGTAAGTTGTTCACCAAAGAAACTTCAATTAAAAAAGCCAAATTCAATACCTTTAAAAAAAAGGATTTGAGAAAAGACCACAACTTAAATATTTTGTGGAAAAATAACTTTTACAAATTATTTTGTGACTCTTTTGAGACTTGACCCCAGGTTGAGAGTCACATGACTAAAATACCAAACTGTATAATTAAATGTATTAATTTGATAATTTACATAATAATATATAAATGACAGGGGCAAGTTTTCAAGAACAAGCACCTTTACTTTTGATTCTTCAGTACATTTAGTTGATTTTATACATACTTTATATGTACAAAACACTTAGTTGCAAGTCAGTATTGTACTTTGTGTTACAGGTTCTTGTACTACTGAGTACTTCTTCTACCACTGACGACCAACAGAGAGTTTCGATCAAGTTCAAGTCAGACAAAAGAAATGTAACATTTCAGAATCAACGTGTGTCTGAGACATTCACCTGTGCTCCACTTATTTCTCCAAAACAGTGGCCCAGTGAAACAATCACCACACCCACTGCCACAGCTGAGTACAGGGGTCCCCCAGGGAGCTGTCCTGGGCCCGGCACAGAGGCGCCCAGCACGACACTCACTAACACCAGGGTGCCGATCAGCTCTGCCAGAATGGCTCGCCAAAACTGCCGACTCCGTAGCTCCTCGGGAAAAAGGGACATAAACAAAGACGGCCTATATTTAGTGTCACACGTGAGGTGAATCAAAACGGAAAAAAACTGCTCAAAGCTTAAATAATGCTGAACTCCATTACTACAAATATAGTCACATAGTTTTTATAGTCCCAGAGCCTAATAAAAGATGTATCTCACATGCTGATGATTATGTTTATCTGTCTAAGATAATCTTTCCACTGCCACCAGGAGCAATAAAAACTGTCAAGGATGAAACAAATGCTCTTGAAGATATAAAACGAGAGACAGAAAAGACTCATTGTTTCACCGTCTGACACAAACAAGTCATTTTCAAGCCGAGAACATGCATTTGTCATTGTGTTCAATGTGTTCTCGATCACAATCAAATAAACGAATAGAGTTCTTCTTTTGCTGAAGCAGTTTAAAGTGTCTTCAAGTACATCAAACGCACATGATAGTGATTCAATCTAATGTCTTTTGTCTCCCACAGATGTAAATCATGAGGGATTTGAACAAGCAATGCAATAAAATAGGATGCTCACCTCACGCCACGTCATTTCAAACGCAGTCTCCGGTCCTCAGGTTTGTTTCTCTGCAGCTCCGTCTGTCTGTCGTCTGGCTGTCGCTCTGCCTGCCGGGGTCTGAGGGCTTCAGGGTCTCTGCGACATCCCTCCTCAACTTGTAGAGTCTGAGAGGTTCTTTGATGGGAGCAGCCTCCTCCCCCTCGGTCTCTCTCCTCTCACCCTCTCCTCAGCAGACACCTCCGGCCCTATCCAGTCTGCCTGTGCACAAACTTCACCCGACACAAGCTGCCTCCTAAAGCTCGTCCTCCCAGTGCTGCTCCACGACCCGAGCAATTTAACTCACCTTCAGGAAAATTAAGTGGAGCCTTTCACTCGTCTTCAAACTGAAGTGATTGTGGCCACTTCAGGGGATTGCACAATGTCTGCATGAAAATCAAGCAGGACATAAACACTTGTGGAAAATGGCAACTTGATCACAGCTAAAAGCACAGGGTCAGTTATATCGTCACCGTCAAATGTTGTTTTATAATCCCAGTTGCTACAAATCATTTTTCTTAATTCTAGAAATAATTTAGACACAAATATTTCTTCCAAAAATAACCATGCTCAGGTTTGATTGTATTTATATAACTGTAGTTGATCAAACATTTTGCCCAAGAACATAAATACTAATGATAAATATAGAGCTGTAATGTCACAAGAGGTCAAACCTCTGCCGAGACCCAACAGTTCCCTGATGAAACCACAATTAAGTCACTCACCTTCACACCAATGAAAACACAATCTCCCTGGCAAAGGTAATTAACTTGTTTGTGATTGTTTCAACAATAACATGACATTCTAAAGTTAGGTATAAAATTTGTGGCAGATCTGTTGCATTACATTTGTACATGTGGACCTAATAAAGTGATCAAAGTGAGTATGAAGACTTTAAGCTGGATTTTATGGTATTTCATTTACTCACAATATCGCTGCCAGCTTCATCACCTTGTTTTTCCCAAAACTACAGAGTTAAAGTTAAAGTGAATTATTTTGCCTTTTTTTAAATGACGACATATGTTTGAGATCAGATTTCTTTCACTCTACAGAGATAATGTCTGTTTGATTTCTAAGACATTAACAGACTTGTTGTTCAGGATGAACTGAAGATCATAGACGTTTCCAATCATCAGGACGAAATGTATTTCTGTTTGTGCACAGAGCCACAGACAGGGTGACAATAAGAATATCGACTTATCCTTTATCAACGTGACATATGGATGAGTCAATGAAAATTTGAAAATTTGAAAATTTGTACAAGGTTTGACGTCTTCTGTCCTTGATCTTCAACTAAAGTAACGGAAACCTTCAACAGGATAGACAGAAATGCACATGAACAAAACAACAATATATATATGTAACAGAAAATGATAACACAGTGTTTGTGAGCTGTGCTGTGGTTTCCTGTTGTCGGGCTGAACTGCGTCGGCGTGTCCTGAGCACCTGTCACCCGTCTCTGCATATACACTAAGAGAGAGAGAGAGAAACTAGAGCTACAGGAACGGATCAGATCAGCTGCTTTAAGATGATCCACTGGGTCGTATGTTGCATTTCTGCACCAGATAAATATGAGACTAACACGACTCTGTATTTTAATGCTTCATCTCCAAGAGGAAAATTAAATGTTCCAAAGGTACAGGTTTGTTGTATGATGAAAGACAAGAGAAACACGGAGCAGTGAAGGGTTGAACAGAACTCCCCCTGCTGTGTGATGACACTAAAGAGCTTTAATATGATCTCTTTCCATCCTCCTCCAAACTACTTGTGAGGTACCGCTCTCATCACCATGGGTACAAACTCTTTCATGATGCTGTTGCCATAGAGCCTATTGTGATGCCGCATCTGTGCACACGTTTCATTTTCATCCGCTGATATCAAACCAGCACGGACCCGGCGACGGCTTCTGGCCAAACGGACCCAGTGAGGGCGGCTCAGCGTCATCTGAGTGATTGATTTATGATTTTTATCTCATATTTATTATAAGATGTGTGTTTCAGCAGCAGAGTGGAGGCAGCTGACGTGATGTTTTGGAGCTCAGACTGATTCTCCCGGGGCATCAGGGGCCCTCAGACCGAGTCCAGAACCAACTGGTTGGTTGGGGTGGGGGGGGGCTCGGGGGGGGGGGGGGGGGGGGGCAGTGTTGGTGTGCCCCATTATACTCTGGATTACCCCCTCCTCTCCACGGCAACTGTGTCCCTGTTATCCCCCCTTTTGTGGAGCTAAGCCCAACTGTGTGGACCAGGGGGGGGCGAACTGGAACCCGCTGGCGTGGGGAGTTTTTAGCCCCCCCCCCCCCATCCCCCATCCCTCCACCCAGAGTGCTGACGCTGACACAATCGCACACACAGATATACACACACACTCACACAAAGTGCAGACTCGGGGATTTGAGAGAGCGATAGAGGGCAAAGGGAGAGACGGAGAGACACAGTTCACATATTTCACAGTTTTAAATTCTAAGTAAAGTCATGTCTTTTTTTAGTTTATTGGATGTTTTGTCATGTGTGTAGATGTAAGTGTGTATATACAGTAAGTGTATGTGTCTCTGTGTGTTGTGCTCGAGTCTTTTCCACCTCGGAGCAGCTGGGAGTGATGGCAGCACCCAGCAGCATGTGCCGCGGACAGGACTCTCCAGGGAGCTGCAGGGGCCCTTGCACACTCTTCACCAGGGTCCAGCGTGGTGCAGGTCGGGCGGCTTCTCGCTCTCTGACCTGAGCCACTTTGCTCGTGTGAGATACGGTGAGATCATGGAGGAGGCATTTGAGGAAACACACCAAAAAAGTTCACTAATAAACCCAATGTGGTGTCACTTTCCTGTTCTGTATTAACAGCCGTCCAATAAATAGCAGGAATATCAAATAACTTGTCAACACACTATAAAAGCACCAAAAACATGAATATTTTATAAACATATTAGTATATTCTTTTAACCACTGAATGACACAAGAATCCACATCAGAAATATAACACAAAGTACAAGAGCTGTTCCTTTATCCAGATTTGGTTTAATAATTAGAAACAGGAAAGTGTTTGAATATCAATAGGATCAGTAAGTTCAGAATACGATCATGTGATTCATTTAATAAACGTTAGTAGCTGCATCTACTTCTTGTTTATTCTGAACTTCCAATTAAAACATTAGTCAAATAAAAGACTCTGATCTGATCTGATTACAACCTTCTTATTTTGGTAACAACTGTGATGCAGATGAAAGGTGTGTGCTTGGTAAAAGCTTGTGTGGCACTTGAGTTAGGATTTTATTGTAACTCTGTATTAATTGTTGAATTCGGGATATGTTTTGTTGTCACATTTGTACACCCTCCAATGTGTGTATCTATTACCGTCTATACTCAGTGCAGTAATACTTAGAATTTGAATTAAATGGGCTGCCGAAAAACTGATAAATCATTACTTCCACTAAGATTTGTTTTCGCTCCTGTCTGTAGATGTTTTTATATGTTTTTATATCCATGTGTGTGAAATTGTGTGCAGCTTGATTGAATTTAGGAACAGTTGGGCCTCGACGGAGCGATGCACTCTACATGTTGCCTTAAGTTTTAAGATTTTTCTTTTACTATTTTTGTCTGAACATCAATATGAAATCAGATGCGTTTCATTCAATATTATAAACGTTTTAAATCCTCACATGCTGGAACCAGTTAATGTTTCGGCAAATTCACTGAAAACAGAATGAGTCGACAGCTAAATTGAGGATTAAAACGATTAAGTCGATAATCAAACTCAGATGAGTTTTTTCATTGCAGCTCTATTCAGATCTACAGTGAAGGTGCAGTAGATGCTTTTATTTCTGTAAAATCACATTTTACACTGTAAACATTTATACATGGCCACCCTCTCGTGTCAGTGGATGTGTCCATGAACTTCTCTTATTCCAGTTCAGAATGGTCAGCAGGGTCTGGGGCATAACCCAGCATGCACTGGGCTAGAGGCTGAGTTAAGTCTAAGGGGGAGATACCTCCACAATTAAAAGTAACCTAACATTAACAGGTGAGTCATCAAATGTCTCCAATCTGTGGGTGGAAGCAAAACGAGGGAAATCGAAAATATGAAGATAAAAATGGAGAAGAGTCAGAGACAGAAGAGGCAAAACAATTACTCTCTACTAGGTGTGGTTTTTATTCAACTCACAGTACATTCTACAGATGCACACGTGTTACATCACCTTAATACAACAGAGTCTTGTAATACCTCCTCTTAAAAATGATGAATTGGTCCTAAAAATATAAAGGAACAAATTTAAAGTCACCAAAACTGTACATTATTAAAAATTCACTTAACACCACATTTGGTTGTCATGTCTTTTTTTTTTCTTTTTCGAAAAAAACGTCTCGTCCCTTTAAGTGAAATAAGGAACAGCAAAGTTTATTTCCTATCAACGGATTTTAGTTCAGTGTAAGAAACAAGTTTAAATAAAACCTGGACTGTGGAGTCATCCTGTCGCCTTCATAGAACACCACCCATGCCACGCAACATTGTACATTGGCCCTTGTACGGCAAAAAAAAAAAAAACCCATAACAAAACCATGAAAAGGAATGCAAGTCAGAAAACCGGGCAGTTGCCCAATGCTTCATTATCAGAGCTCATTTGTAATTCTACTCTTTAAAAATGAGGATTTTAACCTCACGTAAAACCACCTTCAGATGTTGTCACCTGGTCGCTCAGTTGTAGTTTTGAAGCTGCAAACATCGTCTCATCTTGAGGGAATTCTACATTAAGTAAAGGGAACATTTCAGTGTGAGTCGTGTTCCCGTATCAGACTATTCAACCGGTGCGGAGACGTCAGTAGCCTCCTCCGAGTTGTGACACAGATCTGGTGAATCACCCTGATTATTTACTCTTAACACAGGGGACAGTGACATACGTCTCAGCCCCCCCCACTGACCGACCAACATTAAAAATCCTCCAGTTTCAGAAACCAGTGTATTTCACACAGCAGCAGAAGGTTGGTAATGTGCGTGTGAAATCATGTGTGTGGTGTGCGCATGTGTGTGAAAAGTGTGTACGTGTGCGTGCAAGACTTTAAGTGGAGGTTATACAACGTCTACTTGTGACAGTCCAAGAACAGATTCCTTTTAGTTTAACTGGCCTTTTTCATAAATCGTCTAGACATCTCTATAAGGTAATCTGTACACGTTCACTACAAGCTATTGCTATTAAATAATCCCAGCTATTGTAATCTTTATATATATTTATATATAGAATATATAATAAAAATATATTGAGCAAAAAATTACTTCTAGGCATAAGACCACGTTACATTAAATTTCCATTGAACAGGTAGGAAATGGGTTAAGCTCTGTGAAGAGTTTTGATCCATTTTGTCGTTGAGCGATGCTAAGCAGGTCCAGTGTGCAGCGGTTCAGCTACAATAATGTGATCAGTCCCTGACCTTCAGTACGAGTCGAGAGCCAAACTACTCGGGGCCCGAGGCCGTGTCATCACCCGCAGCAGGGCTCGACTCGGCCTCGCCACGACACAGGGTTTGTGAAGGGACGTGACAGGAGAACGAGGATGAGGTGCCGTGGTGACGATGAGGAGAAATGTTAAGGAGGAAGGAAAAGTGAAGAGAGACGTGTTTCTCACTCTCTTTGACGGGGAATGGTTACGAGTTCAAGCCAGTTCAGCTGTGGGCCTGGAAAAGAGTCGGCCTGTAGAGGAAACAATAACAGACAATAGCCAAAATCTATACATATATACTTATACACGAGAGAATACACATGGCTGGAAGAACCTCCAGAGAGTGTCAGCAGTAACACAGAGAGTGTGACTGGGACAGTGAGAGCACCAACAGTCTACAGCCCCACCATCAGGAAGAACGTCGCCGGCTCCTATTTGTCTTTATTTGAGTAGAACTCCGCCCAGCGGCTCTCAAAAAAGCGCCTCATGGAGTGTCCGGCGATTCCCACCTCCGACGTGTCCTCGTTGAAAAGCTCACAGTTGTTGAAGACCAAGTGAGCGTCTGCCGCAAACTCCTCACAGCTGCAGTACCTGAGGGGAGGAGCCGGGACAGAGGGAAGGGTTGATGTTACAAAGCACCGGAGGGAACAAATGATTCTCAGGAACTGGGAACTCATTGGAAAAAGCTTCTGCATATGAAGGAATATATCATAAAGGATGTTACTGGACAAAAAATGACATGTTTTATGGTTTCAGTGAAATATTTAACTGTACAGACTTTGGATATAATTATATTTCCTATTTAATCTACAGCAGTGCATTTGTGTAGGCTCATTGTTTGTCTTTGTCATCATGTTGTCACTGGTTTTATGAGATATTTTATTAGATTAGCTGGATCTTGCCAACTGTGAAGGAGCTGAATCATTGTTTTGACCAATGACGACTGATTTATCGCCGACACATCTGTCTGTATACAGATGTACAAAGACTTTTTCTATATAAACTTGTCAATGAAAGGATGAAGAGGAGTCTCAATGATGATTTTTGGGGGGTTAATCAGTTTTGTTTGGGTGGGAGAGGATTGGGAAACACAAACCTATAGCACCAGTAAGATACAAAAATAACATTCCTTAACATTTGTACTTGAGATTAAATAGTGTAGTGCTGTGTGATCTGCTCTTACCCTCCCTGTAGCAGTTTCTCTCTCATGGTGAGGAAGTCCATCGGGGTCTTGACGATGCGACGGTAGCCTGGCACCAGTCGGGGGTTGACGGGTTCAACGAACGGCCAAGCTTCTGCATGAGCCTCCATCTCCATCAGAATGATCCTGGGAGAAAAATAAAACAACGTGAATACATCACAACCTGACGGACAGAACAGGTTTGGCCCTGTGGACCCACGTAGGTAAGTAAACATCTCTTCAGTAACTCACTCGCAGAAGGTGAGGTCAGGCTGGTTGCGGGTCGTCATGCGCCGGCGTTTAGTGCCGCCTCCTTCTCCAGAGAAGCGCGAGGACGAGGTCGGTGCCACGGTCTCCTTGTTCCGTGTTGCCATGCCAGAACTACGTCGTGCTGTGTTTTCGTCTTCAGAGCTTTCGTCTTCGTATCTTCTCTTTCTCACCCTGAACCTGGTTTTCGTCAGGCGCTGTGATTCACCTTCCTCCTGAGGGACAGAGCCAATACGGAGGCACATTCAGTTGCAGAGGATCAAATGTAGAACAAAACAAAGGAAACGGAAGGACAAGTCTTTCACAACTGCCCTGATTATTACTTTGTCTCTTAGCAAAGACAGGACTGGGTCTTACCCTGGCAACACAGTATGGACAAAACCAGTCTCCCTCTGGCACCTGAGTGATTTTGGGCTTCAGGCAGTACATGTGGCAGCCACGATCACAGCCATCGCACAGCAGCAGGGCCTCATCATTGTCTCCCTTCCTGCAAACCTGGCAATTCTGGAAAAGGAGAAATTCAAAGGCAAGATGTTCAAATTGCTTTTGGCAGTTTACTCCCAAACACCCGAGAAAAAATTAGCAAAATAAAGCTACTCACCACTTTAGTCACAGATCTCTCCCAAGCAATGGCCTTCTCCAGCTGGAGCAAACACAGACAGATCTGTGGAGCACTGCGAACGCGATCTAGAGCCTGCCGCCATGTTCGTAGTCGAGAGGTGATTTCACTTTCCAGACTGCAACAGAGGAACATTATTAGACGAGGTCAAAATATATATCTAAAAAAAAACAAATGACAGCTCCTGTCTGTTCATCTCACCTAGCGACATCCATGGGATGCTCTTCCCCTGGTGTGGGCGTGAGAGGAGCGAGGCGCATCACTTCAGATGGGTTCCACAGTGGCTCCTTCAGGTAGCGTCTCTCGATGTTTCGCTCAAGGTTGGACAGTCGCAGCATGGCCAGGTCCAGAGGGTGTGTGGCGGTGCGATGCAGGCCCGACCACTCCTTCTTGGTTCTTATGATCCAGTCATCACGTGGGTCTGCCTCATGCTCGTAGTACTGGAGATCCTCCCGTGTGGAGTCTGGATCTGGGATTGTGTAGGGCTTAATAGGGGGGACAGGGTGAGGTTAAGTTTCAGTCACAGGTATAATGCATTTTATTTATTTATATTTTATACTATCAAGAGCTTTGATAATTACCTGGAATTCTATTATGGGTGTCTCTGTGTTAGGTTCAGCATCGGTCACTGCGCTCTGAGGAGGTGCCTGTAAGAAACATAAAGGGAGGTCAACATGGTCAAGGTCCTGCCACACAAGATTTTAACCATTTAGTAATATACTGAAAGTCTGTAATAAGTATTTTGGGAATGAGAAAATAAACAGTAAATAAGAGAAAATAGATGGGGTTTGCAATAAAGAAGCAATCATATTGTCCCAATTTTAGCACGTTATCACATTTAAAAACTTTGCGTTTCATTTTGTCAACACAACTTGGATTGCAGTCATTGTTTTGACAAAGTCTGATAAATCCAATGATGCAGATTGGCGAGTGTGATTCCTCACCTTCAGATGGAGGTCAGCAGCAATGACTCGCTGCTCCAGGTCCTCCACCCACTGCAGGGCGATGATGTCAGTCTCCATAGCCTTCTCCTGCACTAGTCTCGGGTGCCGCAGAGCCTCTGCGAGCACATGTTTGTCCTCTGCCTTCAACTCAAATATTGGATCTATTCAAAAACAGAAGAACAGTTTTAATGGAGGAACACAGGGCAACAGTGCAGACGAATATCCCTAGAAATCCAGAGATGTGGGTATGATGAGTCAAATAAGAAAATGAATTGGTTAAAATCCCAAAAGTGGCAAATTCAACTACACATGCCATTTGCATAAACACTCACCGGTAAAAGATTTGGTGCACATCTCAGTTAAGCTCTCTAGATGTTTGGCCAAATGTTTATGGAGGACCTTTTCCCTGATGCCTCTTGGGTGGAGGGCCTGTAAGGTGTTCAACAGTTCCTCTGGCTCCTGGATCCACCACCAGCCACGCACCATTGCTGGAAAAGAAACATACAAGTTAAAGACCATGATAAAATTATAGTCTTCTTGTCTTGTACACAGTCAAATAATTGACCATTATAAACATGTTTCCTGTAAATTTCTTTGCACACCATAAATCAGGAGAGACAATTGATAAACCTGAGGATCAGCTCTGAACTGTGTCATAGTTCATTGGTTGTTAAATGGATGCATCTCTCAGACGGCAATATCAGAAATCATGTTCACCACTACTTACATGCTGGAATGGGCTTGACCACAAGCTGTGTGAAGTACTGTTGCTCCAGCTCCTGGAACACAGAGTTGGGAGGGCGGCCACGGCGTTTGACTGCAGCTCCTCTGGCCCCTCTGCGGGCAGGACTGCTGCCTCTGCTTCCTCTCCTCCGCCTGCGACCTGGCTTGGCAGGGGTGGTAGGAGCTGGAAGGAGCTGAGGGAGTGGTGGTAGGGCAGTGACAGGAAGGGCAGAGGTAAGGGTTGTAGGGGGAATCTCCTGTGGTGTTGCTGAGGTCTCAGGGTCAGCAGGAGCAAAGCCAGGCATGAGTGGGTCCGGCTGAGGAGTAAGGAGAGTTTACTTACTAATATTGCAAACATAATTGTTTAAGTGCATTTATATTTCATAATTAAATGTATTTGTATTGATTGCGGTGGACAAACCTGCACGAGTGGAGCAGCGAGTGCAGGCAGAGTACTCGGAATCTGGGGGAGGAGTTTAGGAGGTGACGTAGGTGAGGTGGGCAGCTGGGGCTCAGTGAGAGAGAGATTGTCACACGGCTGTTTGGGAAGCAGATTGAACCACTGTCCCTGTTTCTCTGCTATCTCCTTCACACTCTCCTCTGGTTGATTCCCCTCTGGAGCTTCCCCTTCTGCTGCGCATGTGCCATTGGCTATCGCATCCGTTGATTGGCTGAGCCAGTTCTGGAAAGCACTTTTTGTGAGGTCTTGTGTGCCACTGTTCGGTGATCCTGGCCCTTCTTCGCTGCCCGACCTGATGCTACTTCGACGCCGGCGGCGGATCTTCGCTGTCCGGAGGTGAAGCTCAACTTCGGGTTTGATTTTTCGGGGGCGTCCACGCCCTCTTGGCTGGCTCATTAAGGATGCAGTGCCAGGAAGGGGGTCCTCCTCTGGAGACAAGGTCTGGTTCAGGGCTGGGGTAGCAGAGGAAGGAGAGGAAGGTAGAGAACCAGGAGATGTGGTAGGAATGGGGGTCTCTTCAACCTTGGGCTCCTTTTTGATGAAGGTGACCGGCACCTCAGCTACAAGGACATCTCCTGAAGCTGAGAGAGAAATATGAGGAAAATGTATTAAAGATGGACAGCCCACTGGGTTGTAATGTGCAAAATGTTTAATTTATCCTAAGACTCACTCAAGAGCTCCTCTGGCCCCTCGACTAGAACTCCTCCGAGGTGAGGCAAAGCCAAGTATCTGCGCCTGTACCGGTCCTGACCCAGTAAAATGGCCCGCATGGAATGAGATGTTTGTTGCAGCTTTTTACGGAAAAATGCTTGGCGCTGTATGAATACAAAGAAGAAGAGTTTTTAATAAAACATTACAGAAATGTACAAAAATACAGGGTACGCATGGTATCGGTCTTACCTTGGTTAGCTTATCTATCTGCCTCTCAAGCTCTGGAATGCTGGCAGTCGTCGGACTCTCACTCTGTAGCAAGAATTTAATAAAAAATTGATGTATAAATATATGATTTCAGGTCTAAAAATATAACCAGTAGATCAGATACATACATCGCTGAGTTTTGGCTCTTCTTTGCGTGAGCGGCGGTTGCTCCTCTCTTTTACCTCACCGCCCTCCTCCAGAGAGAGGTTCTCTTCCTCCGCCACCCTGGCACTGCGGCGCCTCTCCTCAAAACACAGCTCCTCCTCCGAGCGTCCTGTACGACGCGCGAGTGCCGCCTTCAGTCTGACACACAAAACATTCATAGTAATGAGCATGGTGATGGATCTGTGCTTTGACTCCTAGAAGAACTGAGGGACATAATTATTTATTCTGTATATGAAGAGACTGATCTTACTTGCGTAATTTCCCCTCAATGATCCACTTGTTCTTCCTGTAGGTTGCCATGTTTTCCAAAGTGTTGTCAATGTCACTGAAATACAAAATGCATACATTAATAAAGTAATAAGGGTTAAGGGTTAACAAGAGTGGCCTCAATGAGTAAACACATAGTTAGCTCTTGGTCTAACCTTGTCACAATGTTACAGCCGTTAAGCTCTTCCACCACGAAGCCTAGGATGGCTGCCTTGGTGTCAGGGGGGAGGGCGTGAAATGTTTTGGTCCTCAGTGTGTCGCACACGTCTGTGTCGTAACCGTAAGCTTCCAAAAAGATGCGAAGAACTTCTGAAACCGTGCTGCGGGTCAGCTCCAACTCAACCAGCTTGTCCCCAAGGATCTTTACAGACTGATGGTCGGAATGGAAAGATAGACAGTATTTTTTTAAATATATACATGAACATAATATGTATATTCTCATAGTGTATTAAACAGAGGACTCAAACTAAGGATTGCTTTCTTGATTTAAAAATGTAAGATGACATTTAAACTGCTGTTTAAAATCGGCATAAAAAGAAAAACAGTCAGTTCTTACACTGGAGCTGCTGCAATAAGTCAGTGTTTGGTTTGCTTTTCCTTGAAATTATTTCTTAGCCGATTCCCTGCCTAGCGATTTAAACTCTAATCCGACACCTGATAACTCTAATCTCTCACCTGATAAAATGACGGCAGGCCTGGGTCATGGAGTGCACACTCCATCAGCTTTATCAGTAGGTCTTGGACTTCTCCTTGGCTTTCACCCAGGCCAAGGAGACCTTCCTGTAGGGTAGCAAGGCTAGGGATGTCCTTGGGTATATTTAGGCCAATCACTTTTCCGTAGCCATGGAGGAACTCAACCATAGCCAGGCAGTGTGCAAAGGCTGTGCCGGAGAGAACCACACCAGGAATACGGGACAGCTCTGGCAGGGGCTGGTGGAGACAAAAGATTGAAGGTCGTAATCATATGGAAAAAATCTCTAAATGTCAGTTTAAACAAAGTATCTGAACAGATTAAAACTCACTTTGTGGTCAGTTAGACACATGTCCTCTGTGGGCTTCTTCAGCTCTTCTGCAATCAACTGCTGCCTCTTTCGTTCCTCCAGACGCCTCTGGGCCTGCACTCTCCTCTCTGCCGCCCTCTTAGCTGACAGAGCAGCTTGAGCAGCAGCCTCCGCCTCTGCCTGAGCTTTAGCCAGAGCCTTTGCTTTACTCCGAGCACCCAGCACCCTCTTACCCTGGGCTATTCTCTCCTCGTCAGTCTGCCGTACTGGTGGAGGAGCCACAACCTTGGCTGATCTTCTGCGGCCTGGCTTCTTGGGCTCTGGTGTAGACTCTGAGGGCTGTGGGGCCGTCGGGTCGGTTGATTCAGCCTTCAGCTCCAGGACCTTTGCTTTTTGCTCAAGCTGGATCCACAAAGGACAGAAATAGCAGGGGGAGGTTATAAAGAGGTAGTGCTAAGAACATTGCTGATAAATCATTTAATATTTGTTTCTGTACCTTGGCTTTCTTTTTTTCGTCTTTCATCTTCTTAATTTTAGTATCCTGCCTTCTCTTCATTCTTGCCTGAAACATGAACAGCAGAAGAAAAGTCAGTATGAGATAATAACTGCAGAACAAATGAAATTTAAAGTCTAGACTACAAACCTTTTTCTTCATTTTCTTTTTGATTTTTGCAAGTTTCTCCTTGTCCTCGTCCGTAAGAGCTTCTATAAAAAGCGAGTAGAAACAATTAGCCACACTCGTGAGGTTACTTGCTAATTAAGCAGTTTGATCTCAGACACATGAAAACCAATGCTTAACTATTAGCCAAACACATCCTGATACACCCATAACTCGACAGCCACTCACCCTTAGCCTCAAGTCGGCTGAACAGCTTGGCGTCAACTTTGCTAAGGAGGTCGATCATCTTGGGTTTGGGAGGTCTACCGGGGCGGCGGGCCTGTGCTCCCTTCAGGACACGAACTCTGCGAGGTTTCTCTTTATCTGGGTTTGGAGGTCGACCTCGCCGGCCGGTGATGGCCATGATCATAGAAGGAACCTCCTCATTCGCCAAGAGAACCCACTTCACACCCTGTAACATACAGTGGAGAACGATGAATCCCTTATTATGTCTTATACACATTTCTGACATGTTTAAGATGCAGTTGGTTGCAAATGCACTGTAGTTCTGATTCATAGTTATCTTCAGATATTAAGATCCTGAATATTAAGGTTCTGAAATGTGATCTTTCTTCCCATGAAACATACACTAGACAATTTGAATCATAAATTATTGGATATAATTTGACCCATCAGCACAGCCATCTAGTAGCCAATCGTTGTATACATTTTTCAATGTAGCGTAAGTCCAGGTAATTAGAATAGACCGACTTTAAATGACTAATAATTCCACAATCTCGCTTGAGGTGATTGCAAAGGTCTTCAAGATCAGCCCCAACACAAAATCAGCAGATCATCTCAAACCCATTTTTCTGAAAATATATAAAAATGTAAGGGTTTGTTTTTATGTAAACATTTATGGAAATGAACTGAGCAAACATCAACTGACCTCAGGAGTTTCTCTCTCTTCATAGAAGTCTCCGACAGGCATGCGTGGGCTAAAGCTGAAGTGTTCTCTGGAGACCACGCTGTCCGTGCGTCTCTTCAAGTACTGAGCGAAGCGGTGAGGAGAAGGCAGGAGACAAGGAAGTTAATGGTGACTGTTTTAACCATGCAGACATCATCTGTTGTATTTGTCATTAAATCAAAACATTGATTTTTAGCAACTTCAGACCATTTGGTTCAGTTTTTTTTATAAAAATGTACCTTGATTATTTCAGGGAATTGCTTCATCCTTCTTCCACAAGGTGTGTAGTACCAGGTTTCACCCTTCATGCGATTCTCCATTTTCTTCACTCGAATCTCCCTCTTCCACCTGTGATTAGTGGAGTTTATCATTACATTCTGTCAAATTATAGCTCTTCACACCAAAGTAAAGCAAGTGGTTAAATGTCAAATTACCCATGCGACATTGGGAACTGGACCTGCGCCTCTGTTGCAACCCTCCTTCTGTTTGATTCTCCTGTTTGGAAAAATGTACACAACCAAACATTAAATAAGACTGATTCCCAACATGTTTCAACAAAATGTCACCTCATCAACCTTCTTCATTACCTTCAGCTGAGCTGTCATCATCATTTTCATCAGCAGCAGGTCCGGCATCGGGTTTGGGTGTTTTTGCCACGTTTCCCTCTTGGTCTTGTTTCTTGACTCTTTTCGCCTTCTTGAGTTTCTCGCCTGTTGGGGTAAACGCTGCAGCATCGGCCAGAACAGCTTCAATGGTGTCTGTGACTGTATCAAGCTCTGCGGGAGGCCCAGCCTCTCCAGATACATCTGATGTTTCTTTTACATCCACTTTGACGGACTTCTTCCTCTTCCTGCTTGTGGCTCCCCCGACTTCTGCACTGGTCTTGGGTATCTCCACTTTAGGAGTTCGAGCCCGAGGTTTTCGCTGGGCCCCCTCAGGAACTGTAAATAAAACATTTATAAAAAGATTCTCAAGTAAAAACATCTAATATTTTTTTTTTTTTTTTTTTTTTAAAGATTTTTTTTGGCATTTTTATGCTTTATTGATAGTGTAGAGACAGGGTTGAAATGGGGCAGAGAGGGGAGTGACATGCAGAGAACGACCGCGGGCTGGAATCGAACCCGGGTCCGCTGCTGGCCGAGGCCCATGGGGGGGACGCCCTACAACTGAGCTAAGGGCGCCCCAACATCTAATATTTTTAACAAACTATATTACTATCAAAAAGTTGAATACCTGGTGTTTTAATCCATAGTGCCTTTGGAGTTCGAGGTTTGCGTGTTTTTCCTGGGGTTGTCAGATTTTCTCCGGCAGCTGGCATAATCTGATCAGTTACTGGCTGTAGCGGGTGCACAGCAGGGCTCTCTACTGGCGTACTGAAGGCGATGAAGTTCTCATCTTTCATGTTGAAATTTGGCAGAGTCACTGACTCGTTGACAGTGGTCTTCTTGCTTATCTGTCCAGCTAAGTCAGGTGTTTGAAGTCCTCTGGGCTCCCACTCGGCTTCAGGTCCTAATTAAAGATTAAAGAATTACTTTAACGTGTGTCAGCATGAATGTCACTAAAAGACAACAAACTATGCAACTCAAGTTTGTTTGCAATAAACAGAGACACATAATTTTTTTAAGCAATGAGAGACTAACCCTAACCCTTTTCAACTCATGTGACAATAGTTTCCATAGTTTAAGACTGTACCTTGACGACCACTCTGAGACGGCACAGGTAAGCTTGGCTTGGACCCGTCACTGGAGTCGACAGAGAGCTCGTCCATCTGAGCGGAGCTGTTTAGAGAAGACTCCAGCATGGATTCCCCGGGGAATTGAGAAGTGTTCTTGGTCTCTTCCGCCTCAGAGGTTTCCTCGTCTCTAGTGGAGTCCAACGTGTCATCTCTGGAGTCTTCCATGGAGAAGCTGCTGTCTCTAGTGCTGTCATAAGCAGTAGATGGTTCCCCTTCTGCATGGGCGGTGCTGTCAAACTGAGAAGTGTCATTTCTCAGGTACGAGCTGTTGCCAAAGTTAGTAGAGTCGTCTGCGCACAAGCTGTCACCATCTAAAAGAGATGACTTTTCAAAGACAGAGCTGACGTCAAGTCTTGAAGGGGTGTCACATGTTGAATTGTTATCAAATTGAGAAGGAGCATGTGAAGAGTTATCAAAACTGTCTTCGGTCAGATGTTCTATCCTCATGCTGTGATGCTGTGGTGACTCTCTGGGTGGAGTTTGCGCGATCATGGAATCCTCTGTTTCGCTGACACTGCTTCCCAGCATGTGGTGTTTTTCAAAGTCCTTCGGTTTATTCTTTGCTGTTTGATCAGAAGCAACTTTGGTCTGCAAAGACTTCCCAGGAAGATCAGTGTGGGATTTATTAATCTCAGTCGCTTCCACCTTCTGAGGCGTCCTCGTGCTTGAATCAAGCCGAGGGAGGTGTTCCTCTGGTTTTCCATTTCTTTCATTACTGAACACTTTGCTATCCCCACTACAACCATGGTGCTTCAGTGCAGGAGGAGGAGGAGTGGTGTTAGGTGGATGCTGCTCAGAGTCATAACTTTGGACCACTCCTGAGGATGTACCCATTGCAGGAGGCAAAGACACCAAGGCAGGAGGGGCGGACATAGGTGCAGTCCTGGAGGCTTGAGTGGTTAGAAGAGGTAGGGTAGACAGAGGTTTGACTGTAGGACCTTCATGGGCTGATGGGGAAGGTGAATTCACCTCTCCTTGTGGTGACGGTGCTGCGGCAGAGGCAGTGGAAAGACCAGTGTCAAAAGCTGGAGGAGTGTTTGCCTGGTGATGGGGTGTGTGGGCTGGTTCAGAAGGTTTACTGACAACTGAGGTTCCTGATATTGAAACAAGAGGTGGAACCAGACCAGCTGATGAATATTTCACACCTGCAGATGAAGAGGCAGTAATCAACTTTGGGGGTCCTGGCTTTTCATACTGGGCTCCAGATTTATCGGGAAAGCGAGACAAGCCGGAACTTTGGACCATTTGCTGAAGAAACGAGATTGGTGCAGACGCTGAGAAAGACGTGGACACTGTGTCTGCTGAGGTGACAGCCGCACTAGGACCAGAAGCTTTAGGAGACAAGTTTGACTGATGAGACACAGACTCCAATGAAGAGGAAGAGACGGGAGAGACAGAGGAAGCTGTGGTGTGTCTGAGCTCATTATTTGTCGAAGCTGATGAAGGTGTGGTCAACTTCAGAGGTGATGTCGGCAGGGAGGAGGAAGAGGACCCTGCAGTCAGATGCTTGGATCCAGTGGGTGCTATTTCAGTCTGACCAAAAGGGAGGGGTCTGACGCCTTGCACGGAGGCCACAGTGTGAGATGCTGAGATCTGTGGTTGAATAAATTCAACATCAAGTGATGAAACATTCTGGGGCCCAGGAGAAGATTTTGGAGATCCATAGACAGCAGGAGCTGAAGAGGACTTTTTTAGTGATGGTGACACCGCTGCAGGGGATGGAGATGTGGAAAGCCGAGACGACACACACTGGGGAGATGGATTAGAGGGTGGGTCTCGGACCGGAGAAGCCATCTCGGAGTTCTGTCGATAATCACTTGCAGGTCCCACAAGAGTGGCAGAGGGTTTGGATTGGTAACTGTCAGCTGTGGGAAGCCTATGAGCAACAGGTGATCTTTCACTGCCATTGTAGCTCGTGTCTACCTCCTTGACAGCTTCCCTTGTGTGCCCTGAAAGAGAATCAACAAAACAGTCAATAGTAATACAGAACACAGGTTGTTGTTTTTCCATAATAGACTCAGACATTAGGAGGAAGAAAAGAAGAAAAAAAATGTGCTCACTGATGAAGTGAGCCTAAGTCTTTTCAGGACGACTGTATAAAACATCTCTGAGTGAGCTCCAAGTTCTGAGGTCCTTGACATTCTTGTCAGCTTATCACAGTGTGCACAACACACACTGGTAAAACCGGACTGATAGTGAGAGGATTATAACTACAACACTAACATAACCAACTGAAAATGTGAGAGCGTTTGTCTGCTTAACAAACACTTCTATTTGGTTGGAGCTCACTGTCCCTGGAGCCACGAGTACTTTCTCAATGTGACATATCTGCAGTAAAGAATAAACTTGAAGTGGTCTAGTCCTGAAATATAACAAAAGGCCAACCCAGTATTCTTTATCTCACCATGATTATTAATTCTGACATAATGAAGTTTTATAGATAAGTGTTCAGTGGGCTTTAGCTTTCCATAACAGACATCAAAGATGGTACACTTCCAAAGGCTGCATACACCTTAGCACACAGTCCAACAGGGCCATCTGCTGGTTAAATACTGGCACTGCCCCAGTATTAAGCACTGGCAGACAGACTGACCCAGTACAAGAAATTCACCTTTAACAAGGAAATTTAAGGGAACAGAAATTGTTTCACCAATTAAATCATCTTATTATTATTTTCTCAAATTATCTGCTTTATAAAATGTAACAAAACAATAATGGAAAGTGTTCAAATGTCCTGGTCTCATCAAAAGCAACAAAATAATATTATTCAGTTCTCTATAATGTTAGCCATATCTCTACATTGGGAAGTTGAAACCAGCAACATTTTAAAACTAACTATTCGATTAATCAGCGCACTTGGCAAGAGAAAATATTCCCAGCAGGGTTGAAATCTTGTTATGATACCCAACTTGGTTGTTTTTAACGAAATAATCAAATGTACCACAACAATATGACTTAGCATAGTTGCCATGTGAGAGTTTAATGCACCCAGGGAGGGTGCAACTTCAAGTAAAGTAAATGAGGAAAATCTAACTATCAGAGGAGTTTAATTTCTGAAGAAATAAATGCAGTGATGCCAAATGGTAGAACTTAAAACTAAACAACTTCAGACACACGTGTCATAGTTATTCATTTCCATGGAAACACAGAAGACAGACAGGATCTAATAAGCCCAAATAATATTTCTGTGTGTGAAGTGGTCACCTTGCATGAGAGAAGACATGCCGCTATCCCTGTTGTGGATCTTGGGTGATCCACTGTCCTGCACTGTTGATGGTGATATCATTGTTGCAGAGGTCATTCCCACAGGGAGAGGGCTGCCATTGCCTGCTCTGCCTAAACTGTGGTGCTGTGGGCTGCCGCGTGGAGGTGTAAAGTTCTGGGCTGCTGGGGGCTTCAGCTGAGTCAGGCCTTGAGGCTGGGACTGCAGCGGTGGCTGCTGCTGAGGAGATGGTAGGGTCTGGTGCTGGGGCTGATGCTGGTAGTAGGGCATCCCATTAGGCATCATGCCATAATGCTGCGGTTGCTGGTGCTGCTGGTGGCGGTGAGAGTGGAGGTGCTGCTGTGATGGTTGATGTTGGGGGG
Organism: Pleuronectes platessa; assembly: GCF_947347685.1. Lineage (NCBI taxonomy): Eukaryota > Metazoa > Chordata > Actinopteri > Pleuronectiformes > Pleuronectidae > Pleuronectes > Pleuronectes platessa. The sequence goes on along the minus strand of NC_070631.1, from coordinate 6,946,424 downwards.
GCTGTAAGGACTGCTGCTGGTGATGCTGTGATGGTGTAATCCCGAGATGGGCCTGACTCTGGTAGGTCCCATACATACTGTGAGAATTATAACCGATCTGCTGTGGGCCAGGGTTACTCCTGTTCCAGTACTGACTCCCAGTTAGAGGCATGTTTGGTGGGCCTGCCACAGGGGGCTGGTGGGAGCTTTCAATTCCCCCATTCAGTTGGTACTGTCCATGACCCTGGAAGTGGTGCTGTGACTGAGGCTGTGGCATCCCAGGTGCAGGCTGCTTCTGATGCATCCCCTGTCCCGGAGATGAGCCCATGGCTGGACCATACTGCGGGTGCCCCCCCCACAGGTAGTCATAGCCCATGCTGCTCTGGTGGTGGTTGCTCATGTGTGGGTACGGAGCTGATGGTGGGTGGGAACTAGGCACACCAGACCCGAGTACAGTAGTGGTGCCATTCACATTAAGCTCACCATTCATATCTGTTAGACACAAGAACATGGGAATGTAAAAAAAGGTTTGCACGAGTAAAATATACACAATCAAATATTAAAAAAAAACAAAAAAAACTTTTACACTAAAAGATATTAACTATCAAATCAAAGAGTTCTGACCCTGTCCAGACCTGGTATCAACATCTGTCTTAAGTGTTCTGATCACGTTCATTGTAATGTCAAGTGTGAGCACAGGACCTTTAAGTTGACCTCCTGTGATCGGATGTTAATACCAGGACTTTATTTAGTGCTAAAGAATAACAAAAATACCTACTCTTTCCCTGCTGAGGAAAACTCATGGAGGACCCGTTAGCATAAAGAGAATCCCCTGAGGAGCGTTTCAGTCCTGAGTTTGCTGAGGAGTGGGTGCCATAGTTGAAATGATTATTTGACTCCATCTGAAAAACAAAAAAACAAAACAGAAATTTAATAAAACATTACTTTAAGTCAACATTCAACACTCCTCTCCAGCAAGACACGTGGAAGTTTGAGCCCGAGATGCACGGGCACGATGTCATCGCCACGTGAATCACGCTCAGATCATTATTTAATTCATCTTTCGTTTATTCTCCTGCTGTTCCGAATGCAACTCTACGCGAGACGCTCGATGTCAAACACTCGGGGTAAATGGCTCATCCGAGATGCTTTCGCCAGCTGCGGATTGTGACAGCACCATTTGGTTCCAACCACAACAACCGTCAAAATGTCGCAGCGGCAGATGCCAGGCCCCGAGCCTTAATGGACAGGCGGAAAATTACGGGAGACGCTCATCATTAGCGCTGATGAGCCGCTGCTAACACGAGCGCAGCCTCCTCGAACCCACCGCTGAGACGACCGGGGCGTCCGCACTGTGCCCGGGCACCCGGCGGCCTAACAATGGGGGGATTAGCCCGGATATTTTCCACCGTCACTCCGAAGGGCCTGGAGATCTATTACCACACCGCGCGCTGTTTAACACTTCCATATCACCCGAACACAAAGTGGCCATCTATGGACGCTTGATTTCCTAATTCAACCAGGAAGGCCGTGGCAAGAAGCATCCGTTAGCTGCTTCGCGCTAGCTGAGCCCTAGTCGAACAAACCAGCGCTGTCAACGTTACACAAAACGACTTTAAATGTTCACAACGCGGTCGAATGTAAGACAACACACCAAACAAAGACACCCCCCGCCTCACTTCCAAGGTTATTTAGCCACAGCATCACAATAGAGCCTAGCTAACGCACGCTAGCCTTCGGGGTAGCTAGCTGCTAGCATCTTTAATGTTTACCCGGAGTTAGCGGTGCGGGGCTTTAAGCTGCGATGTTAGCTCCTAGCCGGGCAGCAGGTACCGCGACCACGCCGGTCTCGATCCATGATAGCCCCGGCAGCTATGAGAGAGGGCGCCGGTGGGGGGGGGGGGACTCGGACGACGAGCCGGTTGAGTTGATCCTCGGTGTGTTCACAGATGGAGGCGTGCTCCCCTTTTGTTCACGGGCTAATGTTAGCTAGCAGCCAGATGAAGTTACATTGTTTACGCCGCACGCACACACACACAGTTTTTTCTCTCTTTCTAGCGGAGCATCATCCTCCCACACCGCCACCATCAGAAGTTTCTACCGTATTTCACGTAAAGCTTCTCCCAACCTTTCACTCCGGGGCTGTCCGGGGCGCAGACGCTTCCAGGAAACCTTTCGTCTTTACAGAAGTGCGGGTGAAGACGCCACGGCGATAAATAATAAACAACTATCCCCACAACCTCTGGGTTTTAAATTAGCAAACATGGCTGGTGTGGTCCAGTGCAGCCATGATCACACAGAACAGCGCGAGCGGAGTGAACTTCCCCAGAGTTAGCGCGCACACATCCGGTCACCTTCCTCATGACACTTCACAAGAAAACACTCAAGAACAATAACAACAACAACAATAATGATTATAACAATCACAACAACAATAGAGACAATAAGAATTATAAAAATAATAATAATAATAACTATGAAGATAAATTATTATTATATTGTAACAATACAAAATAACGATACCAATCATTACAATAAAAATAATAATGATAATGATGGTAATAACGACAACAATAATATGAATGATACAAATTATAACAATAATAATAACAACAACAATGATGATGATGATAATAATAATAATGATAATAATAATAATAATAATAATAATAATAATGATAATGACAATAATAATAACAAGAAGATGAATGATACTGATATTGTATGTGTGTTGTGTATTTTAATTATTATCATTGTTATTATAATCGTTATTATTATCATTATTATTGTTATTATTATTATAATTTTAAGTAATCTCACGTAGTGGTGTCAAATCAAAAAGTAGCATTAAATGAAAATATTCAAGTAAAGCAGCTCACCTTTACTCAGTGAGGAACTTGTCTTTTACTTGAGAACTTTTATTTCGGGTACCAGAGGTGGTAAAAGTACACACATCTTGTGATATAAATGACTCAAGTCAAAGTGTAAGTACTGATTCAACTTTTTTACTCAAGTAAAAGTATAAGATTACAGGTTTCTGAGATGTACTCAAAGTATAAAAGTAAAACAAATTCTCCCGGCTGTGTAAAGCAAACTGAGACTCATGTCACATTAATACATTTCAAAGACTATTTACCTTGAACCACTAACCATAACCCTAACCCTAACCCTAATAAAACAGGGGTGAAAGCAAGAAAAGCTTTGTGAGCATGAAAAAATGTCTAAAAAGAAATGTGCACAATGTTTTGAATGGACTATTTTTAATTCAAGTAAGGCCAGCAATAGAAAATTGATTTGCTCTGCCTCTTTGTAGACATTAACAAGGTTATTAGTAATGTGGGTCATTCTTTCTTTTCGTCCATGTTGTTGGTCCCTGTCACAAACATATGTGCCTCACCTCTTCTCTGCTCTTGATTCTTCCTCTCTGGGCTGTTTTAATCTTAACGCCGTGTTATGTGCTGTATGTTCACTTGATATGTTACAGTACAAGGAATCGTCTTTTCTGTGTTATTGTCCATTTAGGTTGAAAACTGTTTTTATGTTGGAACGGTAGAACTTGATGATCCAAAATTAAAAATAAAAGATGTTTCCCCTCAAATGCCATACAGCAAAGGTAACAAGCCTGTTCTGAAAATGTAAGAAGTTGGAAGTACAATATATATGTGTTAAAATATAAAGGCAGTTAAAATAAATGGTTGTCAGAAAAATATATAATCAAGTAAAGTACAAATACCTGAAAAATCTACTAAAGGAATGCAACAAAGTATTTGTACTTTGTTACTCCCCATCTCTGGATGGTATTTATACTTCTACTCCACTACATTTATATGACAGCTGCTGATACTAGTTTTTTAGAAATATCAGATTATAAAAACAAATCAAAAAAATATAAGAATGATAAACTAGAGCACTTAAAGGCCAACCTTTACAAGCTGTAACATTTCAATGGTGCTTAATGCATAAGTAATTATGATCTAATGTAGATATTTAGGACAATTTTGCATAAGGAATACTTTCTAGCTTAGTCATAAGCAGGTTTTGATCAAAGCAGAAAACCAGAATATACCAGTTAATAATCTAGGCCATGTAGCCATCCTCTTACAAAGCAAAGTCTAAACTTTTATTAGATTTTTCTTCAGGGTGACAACAGGAAACTGCTGCTGCTTATTAATGTCATATTTCACGGAAATGACAGTGAAGAAATCAGGCCTGAAGAGGAAGTATGCTCATATTATGGGCCGAGGCGGCTGTAGGTCTCTGGGTCCTAAAGCCAAATATTCAGGAGGGAACGTTACATTATATAATTACAGATACCTCATACTCAAGTAGAAATACCGTATTATATGCGAGTTTATTTCTATTAAATATCACAAGGTTTTCTGTTTTAAAACAGCACCGACAGGCCCGGATTTTCTACTGAAAAGGATTTTATAATGAAAACGCTATGCTAATACATTATTAATTCTACAGCACAGCGAGGGTCTTAAATATTAAATTTGAGAAAAAGATTCAAACTTTCTAACATTCTCCCATCGTCATGTACGAGGAGGTTAACATTTTAAACACCTCAGAATAAAGTGTATTTCAGTTCAACACCAAATATTCACATCAAATACAGAACATATACAAAATTAAAAATAAAAGCAGGGCCGTTGTGATTTCCATGTAAATATTAATCAAATTAAGAGGCCACTGAATATACTGCATCTTAATTTGGAGATAAAATTACTGATTATATAGGTTCTCGAAGTAAGTGCAAAAGGAATCTATAATACAATAAACCAGGGTCCATGAATTAATTCTGATTTACTGGCAGGTTTGATGCCAAACATGACCCGCCGAATTCCCCAAATTATGATGCATCTTGTTCTCCTGATATCAGGGGTCATGACGCTTCGTTACAAGTCTAACTTTGTATTCAGTGACAAATTAATCATACATGTCAAATGTAATTTCCAAAAAAAAGGCCTTTTAAATGATTCTTAAACAGTTTATTAGAAAGATGTAGACAATAAAAAAAGAATTTCCACTGTAAGTCAACATTACTTGTCTCCCCTTACATTTTATTTGACAGTGCAAATATAATTTGGTCATTACACGGCACCACATCGTTGCAACACGTCCTCACCAACGAGGGGGGATCTATTCTAGATGAACATGGAAAGAACCTGGAGAATAGCAACAAACCACATACAGTTGAATGAACCTCAAGCTTCTTTTAACAGCCTAAAAAATGTCACCTTGTTTCTGCTGTCCAATATGATAGTGTCGTGTGGGTAGGGAGAGAAGAGCTGTCAAGATACTAAATATGTGAGATTCATTCAGATTACCACGCAGGTGACCACTGGGAAGATGCAAATGTTTCTGCAATGGTTTCAGAAACGAGAAGTAAAGGGAAACATGTAAGCTGGAAGGTTAAGCTACAGAAACAGAGACTGGCTTCCTGGATATCTAATTCACATCACATGGAAGGCTTTGGAGGAGCCAAATCGATAAATCAATGGAACTAATTATTTTGATGCACACATCTACTTTTGACTTAAACCTTGAGAAAACCACACCAGTCTACTAACTTAAAACCACAAAATTTGGAATGGGTTGGCCCAATTATTTCAAACCACAATTAATTTGAAAACAAAATGTTTTATCTCTTTTTAAACACATATTGCTCAGTTGAGGACAACTATACAGCTTTTCCAACAAATGTGTGCTTGGTTGTAATATTTAACAGTAAAACAAGATACCCGAAAAGGTGCAGTACAGCAAATGGAAGTGGAGATAGCTGCTCTGTACAATACCATGCATATCAACCTTCAGTGGACTGATCGGTCATGAGTTTGGAGCAGAGAATAAGGTTTTAAATATGACTACTGACTCGTATGTACAGTTGTTTGTCACTGCCTTCAATTTTAGATATACATTTGTTTAAGATTCCTCTTGCCAACTGTTCTTCCATTTTCTTTCCAGAGTCTGTCTTCTATTCCAAATCTGGCATTTCTGAAAGTGAAAGGAAAAACAGTCTTACACTCACGAAAGCACTTATTTTTAAATCTTGTATCACCACCATTATAAACAGCTAGAATTTGATGCATTACTTACTTTCATCATCGCTATCTGCTGACTCATCCTAAAAAGACAAAAGGGTAGAAGGTTGAATAATCATCTGATCAATGTTTCAACAAGAACAGTTATAGACACTGAATATCACAATTAATTAAGTAAAAAGATTCATACCTCATCTGGACCTTCGAGATCAAGATCTTCCTCTCCTCCCATGTTGTTCATCAGCTGTAATATAACAACAACAGTATTAAAGCAAAGTCTTATCCTCAAATGGAAAACCCAATATCTTTTACAGCTTTAGATTTAGTTAAGGTTCATATATACATTTTTGCGGAATTCTATATTCAAATTTTCTTAATGAGTAAAACTGTTTACATGCACCAATCTCTTTTCTTCTAAACCATTTATTGCAAAAAATTGCCTATTCAGGACCTTGTGCTGTTATTTGTTAAATCATTTTTGGGGCATTTAGACAGGAGAAGAGGGAGACAGGGCGGGAGGATGACAAATGTTCCTGAAAGGATGAAGCAGCCAACGCTGCCGTTCAAGATCCGTGTCACAAACCCTTAACTAACGAAACAGGCTCCCCAACTATTCTTTCTTCTATCTTAGACCTGCCACCAACTAATATACAGATTTGGTCCATTTTATGCAAAGAGTGGAATAGTCAGTTGTTATAGTAAAAGATATACATAAATATGAAATGATGACTAATACCAAATTAAATTTTAATACAAGGCATGCAAATGCTACCAACTAATTTTAAGTCATTACATTATTTCATAATATTGTCTTAAACCCATATTCACACAAGCTTGTAAGACATTTTGGTCCTTGTGCATTTTTAGAGTGCGTTTGTAATTTTGATCAAGAATGCTGAAGCTGAAACATCAGTCTAGAAAACGCTCTTGGTTAAGTTTAAAAACAGTGACAATGAATACTTTAATCTGTTTATCAGGGTGCTTACATCTGAGAGTGGGTTGGAGTTGACCATCTCCTCATCCGAATCGTCCTCCCAGTCTCTCCAGTTGCTGAAGTCAACACTGAGCCAACTCAGCTGTGAAAACAATATCAGTGTCTCACGTTATAGGAATCTGATGCAAATCGAACTGAATCTTTCTGGAAACCATTTGCATTTTGAATGTATGCTACAAATTGTGTATTACATTCAATGGTTGACTACGTACCTTAACCTTGTCTTTTGTTAGCCTCGGCCACGGCTTTCCCGGCTGCACTTTTTTTAAGTAACACATCACTGAGCGACCTGTGCATTTGTGTTTGGAATCCTACATTGAGGCAGAAAGATAACAGCAGTGTTATATCAATCTCATTCACTATCTTGTGCAAATAATTATTTACAATATCATAAAGAAACATTAATCAAAGCAACGATTCGGACAGTGACGTACATTTTCATCAATGGCGTCAAAAAGGTCTATTTCATTCTCATGTTTCTCATTTTCGGTTCCTGCAAGACAGCTGTGGAGAACAAAAGAAAAGAAAAAACATGATTTTGGGAAAATGAAACAACACTCAGTTAACTGAAAAACAAGACAAGATTTCGAAAATCTGGGAATTATTCTTACTCACAGCATAAGCTCATAACACGTGGCTAAACAAAAATAAAGTAATAAATCTAAAGCTGTAACTGCTCTTATATTGTGTTTCCACAGTTTTGGACATGTTACTATGTTGCTCACTCATCTTTACAAGAAGCACACTTCATACTTCTCATTTCATTAATTAACTGATTAATGTCTGTGTGCTGGGCTCTTCATTTATCTTTGAAAATGTGTTAACTATCTGCATCTAGTTTTCTATGGCACTCGGATTGGACACCACGCCTGTATTAGTCTCAGACTCATCCTGATTTTGGCGGATATAAAGTCAAATATGTTTGACAACTGTTGAGAAGACGCTTTGTAAGCTAGAGAACCAGTTGTGATGAACAAGAGCCCAGATTCTGTGTTAACCCAATGATTTTTGTCTCAGAAGTTTGATTATGATACTTAACAAACAACAAAGGAACAAGGAAATGACAAGTTAATACAACTTAATATTTTGAGTCTGCATGCGACAAACTTACGTGAAACCAAACTTTGTTTTGTCAAATGTGACTTTAACATCTTTGCTGTCTGCTACACAGAACTCTATAAAAACAGCGTCCCTCCTGTCGTACCACTTGGCGGTTGCTGGATGCCTGTGAAAAGAAAGAGGGAAATGTAAACAGTCTGTAACATTCAGTGTGCATATCTAATTTGTTGTGCCCATTAAATTAGATTGGGTTCAATAACAACAGGGGTCACTTTTTAAACTATTATTAACCGTTCATTCATTCATTCTTAAGGCCTCAGTATGCTTCTCCGAGTCCGTTTCGGAATGACGGACGGACGGATCGGACGGACCCTTTTTGATTTATAGTTCTACGAGCCTTTTTGTTGTGAAAACAATTCACCGCCAGAACAGTAGATGGCGAAACGGAAGTCGAGCTTAGACAAGCCTACCTCATGAGGTATATAGAAGAAGTCCACGCTGGTTTATTTACGTCCTCCCGGCTCCTCAGACACAGTGAACGATGGGAACTAACAGAAAAAGGACGTTGATGACGCGACAGTTTTTGCTGAATAAAGTGACACCCAGCGGGTCAAAATGCTTATGTTATCGTGTCTTAACGCAGCGGTTCCCCGGTCTTGTTTCCAAACTGCGTTGCTAATTCAACAGCTGCAACAGCTTGAAGCTACACGGAGGCAGCTAGCTCCCCCCAGCTTCCACACACAGTCAGCACGGACACCCGATACTAGCTACTACCAAGTGTTTGCTTCTAACCTGACGGTGTTTGAGAAACAGTGTCATGCGAGCCGTGGGATTAAAGTCAGCGGGTTTTGGTGCTGTTCCCACCGCAGTTAGCATGGTGGCTAGCCCGCTATCCCCGTTATCAAAGTTCGTTATAACCTCATGTGACCGTACACACATGCTGTAAGTGCTCTAACCAGCCACCGTCAGCCGGACAACGCCGCTGGCTTAACACACTTGTCACATTAATCATAGAGTCGTAGTTGTGATTTTGGTTTATTGTGATGTAGGGAATGGAACAGGAAGTTTCCATTCCGAAATGCTGGCGTTAGCGGACCAATCACAGCCAAGTGCTATCCGTGGGCTGTCCGTCATTTCGACGTATAGTTAGAAAAATGAGCGCGGCACGAAAAGCTCTCCGAGGAGCCTCGGAGAGGCACGGAGAGGGCGTTCCACGTTGGAGAGGGCGGTCCTATCTGTCCGTGTCCGTCAAAACGCAGAAGCATACATTGGCCTTTAGAGTTCCCCAGATCTACAACTCGTAAAACAGATTATACAAATGAATGCTGTTTATAGGAGATCAGGTCGAGACAATAGGCTGCCATCAACAAGCCCATGTATCAGGTTGCCACAAAGCCTCTGGTTACAGTTGGTCACATTAACAAGATGGTTTGGACGGGTTCATCTCAGCGAGTCCAATGTCCAAGTCGATTTTAATTATAACATATATGCATATGATAAAATGCATATTAATTTGGGATGCTTTTCAATTAAGAACAGGTTTAAATCATCTACTGTGGAATAATAGTGGGCATGTTACGTAAATCCTTTTTATGAATAGATTTAACAGTAATATTAAAATAAAAATACTTAATGATTAAATTTCGCCTAGAATTTATTTTGATAATCGGTTAATCATTTTAATCATCTCATTTGCAGTTCGTAAAATAGGATCCATCTTTTCATTTCTGTGGATTTAAATATACTCTTGTTTTAATTGGATAAAAAAACCGTGATGTTCATGGGAATGGGTTGAGCGACAAACGCAAGTTGATTTAATCACCTTAGGCTAAAGTCCAACTTTAAAGGTGTAGCTGTAAGACCGGATGAGTAGAACGCGAAAGAAACCACGTGTTTTTCATAGACTCAAATGATAATGTGATTCTGAATGATAAAACCCTCACTCGGCTGTAGATCTGCATTGGACGCTTATATGTGGTTATAACTAATCAATAACCACCCACAAACCTCCGAATATCTAAGTGTGGGTTTTATAAATTCAGTTTTCACTGGTATTAGTGCACGCGCCGTGTATTTATTGTCGGTGTTATTCTCTCTTCGTAGCATTTAACTGATGGCGTCATTAAGCAAATCCTCTTAAAGATGATCGCGGACTAATATGAAGCTAGCCTCGGACAAATGTTGGTTAATCCTCGCTCGATCCCTTTCTACAACTTCGCGATCGAGCTAGCAGCCCGTTTTCACGTCGCTAAAGTCCGTGTTTCTCCTGCTAGCCGGCGATATCCCGACACCTGACACGGAGCTAACCGGGGGATCAATGAACACCCTGCTAGTCAAGCTAACAACGCTGACTTTGGCCGTTGCCTTACTTCAGCCATGCGGTGCACCTGACTCGAACCCCGGGTAAAAAAAAAGAAGAAAGTAGGCGGCTGATACCGGGATCCCGGACCTGCGGAAATAAGTGCGGGGCCGAACCGCGTTTCTAAACCCGGTCCACGAAGCGGCGAGTGCCCGTTAGCTAGCAGCTCACTGGGGAAAGGCCAACCTCCCGCCTTGGCGAAAGCATGTTCGCGGACGGCTAACGCTAACTAGCTAGCTTGCTAAGCGTGTGGCTCTGTTGCACTTTCCCCTCCGTCCTTTCGTCACTTTAACTTCCAACAACTTACATGTCTGGGGTCGAAGTGAGTCTCGGTCTCGAAGGTAAAGCAATCCCGGGAGAAGAAGATCGGTAACGCCCGTGAAGAACCAGGAATGCTGCCCACACACAGTCACTGCAACAGCCTCGGTCCTGTGCACTGTGCTGCTCCGGATGCTCCTGCGTATCTCGGGATGTGAATAGCAGCCCTGGCGCAGATGCAGCGCACTAGACGCTTCTAGAAGTTAATGTGATTTTCTACGGAGTCAGGGGAGGAGGGAGGGAGGAGGGAGGAGGGGAGAGAGAGAGAGAGATCATCACTCTTACTGAGCTGTACCTCTTTATAATATATTATATTTAAACAATATATTACTGTAACATTTAAACAACTCTTTACAATACATTATAATAATATTTAAGGAAGTTCTTTACAATATATCATAATTAGATTTATACAACTCTTTACAATACATTAGTTATAATTGTTTCTAGTTGATTTACCTGTATTTAGTTTTCAAAGCTTCTGTCAATACTGTATTTGAATTAATACAGTTTATTATTATTGAGGGGCTATATTTGCTTCTTACTGTATATATTGTTGTTTTATGTCTGATTGTTGTTTTATGTCCAATGTACCAACCAGACCAAGGCAATATCCTGCATGTGTAAGTATAATTCTGATTCTGATTGGGTTAGATATAGATAAAACATTTATATTTAGGATTTACATTTATATTTAACATTTATATTTATATTTAACAGACCATCTACAGAATCACATTCATCGCTGAAAATCTGGTTAAAAATTCTCATGACTTGGCTGCGGCTTAATGAGGACAAGTGTCCCTTTTAATTTTCAGATTGTGTCAATTATTAAGGCCATTAAACATTTTAAATCTTCGACAAAAATCAAGATGAATGAAGTATATTCTGATAGGGCACAAGATAACTTTATTCATGATTGTTAGAAGATAATTCCCCCAAAATGCATTCTTCTCCAAGTAAATCAATCAAGATTACGCTTATTTTTCCTTTTAGGACTTATAATCCATAAAAGAATGAATATTTAGTTGTCTCCCATGTATTTATTAGAATTCCATAATATATTTTCATTTAAGTACAATTTTGGAATGAAAAAAGAATTTGCAGTTTGTTGCTTCACTCTGTCGCATTCATCTATGGAGTCCATGCTGACGTGACTGTACCATCTCCAGAGGACAGGTCTCCAGGGGTGTGGTTGGGTAGAAGATGGGTGCAGCCATAACAACAGTCACAAAACATTTGAGGGGAGGACGTGCTCCGAGTCTAATTAAGATCAACTGTGTGACTGTAGGATGGGTGTGTCACACTTGTGTCTTTATAAGAACTTCTATGAACAACCAATGTTACATTAGTCACTTTAAGTCGATAAGACAAGTGCTACCGAGTTTTTTATTAAATGGTGAAAAGACAAATCCATCAGTTACAGACCTGCCTTTTTCATATCTTATTTATCATAAGAGCATTGAAATCTGTTGATTGTATAGGTGCTACATTGTTAACCTTTATCAATCACTACGTTTTATACATTGAGGTGTTGAGGGCTGATTGGGCTAACAGCAGTCTATTGGGTTAAACAAGTATATACTTGATATTTTAGTAAACTGATCAACTATGGACAAAAGAAAGGTGAAAAGTAGGGGAAGGAATTAGCTCAATGTCCTTAACCTTAAAAAACGGAGGTCTCTGTTACCTCTAATTAAGGAATGTATAGGTATAGAAAATAAATATTTCCAGTAGTCTCCTGTACTAATTCACCTGCTTCATCCTTTCCTTGACCAGGCTAATAAGCCACAGTAATAATTCACCCCCTGCCCCCTTTTATCAATGAACTGCAAACACAAATATTTCATTTTATCAAGCCACAACTTTATTTCCATCTTGGGTATAAATTGTATAAACGAGCTTAGATTAAATCAGCAACATTTCTCCAACTCCTCGTTGACACTGGTTTACATCGTCAACTCCTGCAGAGGGAACAAGAAAAGATTGTTAGCAAATGTTTTTAAGATTTTTTTTTCTCCAGTTTTGAGAGTTCCTCTCTTCTCAGTACAGAAAATGTTAGCTTCAGTGAAACTCAGAAGAACGAAAGTCACTGTATCAATCATCACTGAAGAGTTTAAGATGGTTTGTTGACTAGAATGATTCCAAAAGATGACACTAGAAAAGTTTTTTTAAGTCTTACCATAATAGCATTGACAATGTCGTTATTGTTGTTTTTCAGGGCCCGTACAGCCTTCGCCCGCGACACGTTGGCTTGCGACATGACGAGTTCAATGTCTTTAACCTCAACTCCGGTTTCATCAACCTGTGAAAATAATAGCAGGAAAAAGTTAAACTCCTCAGATCATTAAATAATTCCTATTCAATTGTGTTACTTGAATAAAACTGTGACTAACCTCTTCTTCTTCGCTTTCCTCCTGTACTGTTGGCGTCTGTGTGTTTTCTTGGATGTTTGATACAGCTTCTCCCTGTACCTTGAATTTTTCTGCGGCAGCCAGCTGGGCTTGCTGGGAAAGATCTTCAATCTGTAGTGTGAGAGAGAGCAAAGTGAGACACCAATACATGACATTAACATTTTAGAGGTTTTACACTCACACCTCGACTGAAATGCTCTGTGAGTCTTTTCTGCGCTCATAAAAAGTAAAACTAGTTAAAACAGTCAGTGGATGGTGCCTTATTCGGCCTCATACCTTGGCTTCACCGAAGACGATGTATGTGTCTGATGCAGGGCTCTTGTAGACGTCTGGTTTGGTGATGACAAACAAGATGTTCTTTGATTTGCGAATTGTGACCCTGGTGACCCCTGTTACCTGCCTGAGACCAAGCTTTGACATTGCCTGCAAGATATATAAATAATCTTTAAAATGTCACATTTGAATCGTTACAAAGTGATCAAGAAAAAAAATTTGACTTAAATTAGAAAAAAAGTTAAGACCAGTACCTTCCGTGCCTTCTTTTCACTGCGGCTCTGTTTGGCTTTGCTGACAGGTTCCTCGTCAATCTCAGCAGCTGCTGCAAGCTTTAAGAGAACATTCATCCACATTTTAGGTTAACAAGTAAATAAACTCATAATTCTCATGCTAGTCACTCAAACGTTTTTTTCTCTTCTCAGAACAGAGGTTGGCTTCATTATACTCAGAAGAACGAAAGTCACTGTATTAATAATCACTGAAGAGTCAGAAACCACAACATCTACATTAAAGGTTTAATATGAGTCAAGCTTATGTTTGGACTCAAGGCAGCCATATATTAGAAAGCAGAATGAAGACTCACCTGAGCCTGCTGTGTCTGTGTCTGTGCAGAGTCCTGTTCCTCCAGATCAGGGACTGAGTCATCGCTGTCTGACTCAGTGCCAGATCCTACAGAAACCAACAGGAGACCATAAGTCACAACATGGTGCATTTAACATGGTTACAGAACTGAGTTTTCCTGCAAATAAGCTGCAATCATTCCTGGAAAATATAGAAACATTTGTATTGCCAAAACTTCACTCAAATTCAAATCAACTGTGCACTCTGGATGTATTGAGAACAATTCCCCTTCATTTTAAAACCATATTAACCAGACCATCAAGACATTTAAACCAACTAACGACTGACATCGTATGACCACAAATAAAAGGGCAAAAAACAAATTATTCGTCTCCAAAACAAGGAGCATCCATTATGACACCTATGTAGCACCTCAGTTTAAAGCATAAAAGACTTCCTAACCCCAACCCTTTTTTGTCATGACCTTGGAGAATGGCATATTTAAGTATTGCAGCAGATGCCAGGTGGCAGTGACAGTTGGAAAAATAGATGCACAGAAAGAGAGGAAAAAGAAAATACCCTTGTCATCCTTGATCTCAGGCTCCAACTTGGCTGGTGTTTTAGCAGGTGTGGGGGCAGGTTTGGGTGATGAGATGGGTTCAGAAATTGTATTTATTTCCTCGACCTCAGGTTTAACAGGGACAGGTTTTGCAAGTGCCTCTGCAAATGTGAGTTTACGAGGAGCTGGGGCAGGAACAGCAGGCTCAGTTTGAGCTGGTTTTAAGGGAGCAGATGAGGTTTCAGCTGCGGGCTTAGCAGGCGTGGTAACCTCTTCAGGTGTAGCCTTGACCTCAACCAATTTCACCTCAGTTACTAGTTTAGCATCCTTAACAGGAGCCTGCTTGGTAACTTCAGCAGCTGCTGGTTTAGGTTCTGCAACTGGCTTGACAACCTCAACAGGTACAGGCTTGGCATCTGGTTTTGAAAACTCAGCAGGAGCAGCTTTAATTTCCTTGACTTGTTTAGGAACCTCATCATCAATAGGTTTAGCCTCGGCAGCCGGCTTCACATCCTTAAGGGGGGCAGGTTTGGCCTCGACAGCCGGTTTAGCAACCTCAACAGGGGCAGGTTTGGCCTCAACAGCTGGCTTAGCAACCTCAACAGGGGCAGGTTTGGCCTCAACAGCTGGCTTAGCAACCTCAACAGGGGCAGGTTTGGCCTCGACAGCTGGCTTAGCAACCTCAACAGGGGCAGGTTTGGCCTCGACAGCTGGCTTAGCAACCTCAACAGGGGCAGGTTTGGCCTCGACAGCTGGCTTAGCAACCTCAACAGGGGCAGGTTTAGCCTCGACAGCTGGCTTAGCAGCCTGCACTGGGGCAGGTTTAGCCTCGACAACTGGCTTAGCAGCCTCAAGTGGGGCAGGTTTAGCCTCGACAACTGGCTTAGCAGCCTCAACTGGGGCAGGTTTAGCCTCGACAACTGGCTTAGGAGCCTCAACTGGGGCAGGTTTAGCCTCGACAACTGGCTTAGCAGCCTCAACTGGGACAGGTTTAGCCTCGACAACTGGCTTAGCAGCCTGAACTGGGGCAGGTTTAGCCTCGACAGCTGGCTTAGCAGCCTGAACTGGGGCAGGTTTAGCAGCCTGAATTGGGGCATGTTTAGCCTCGACAGCTGGCTTAGCAGCCTCAACTGGGACAGGTTTAGCCTCGACAGCTGGCTTACCAGCCTCAACTGGGGCAGGTTTGGCCTCGACAGCTGGCTTACCAGCCTCAACTGGGGCAGGTTTGGCCTCGACAGGAGCAGGTTTCTCAACAAGGGGTACAACCACAGGCATTGGAATTGACTTTTCAGATGGGATAAGTGGAGGCAGTTCATCGTCAGCAACTGCAGCAACCGTTTTTAATGAAGCTACTTTAACTTCAAATGGTTTGGGAGGGCTTGAGGGAAGAGTTTCCGAAAAAGAAACTGGTGCAGCTACAGCAGGCTTTGAAGTAACTTTAAAAGCAGCCGGTGAGGGTTTCTTTGTCTCAGCCGGGGCATGTTTAGCTTCAGCTAATGGAGCCTCGGCTGCTGTTACCTTGCACTCCTGAGAGGCAGGCACAAATGCCTCTCCTTTCTTAGGTTTTCCTTGCTTGCCAGCCTTGACAACTTTTGGAGTGGAGCGGTTAGCATGATACGCAGTGGAACTAGCAGGTGAGGCGGCTAGGGGAGAGGTCACAGGTGACAGGGGGGTAGAGGAGGGAGTAGATTTTGGTGACGTGGGAGAGGAGGAAGAGGCAGACATAGAAGAGCGTTTTCTTCTGCCAGGGACAGCCTTTGGGGCAGAGGAACCCTGAGCACCCTTGGCATCTTTGCCTTTGGGCTTAGCAGGGCCAGAAGCGGCCTGAGGTTGCTTGGAAGAAGCTGGGGCAGGAGGTGTAGCTGAATAGAAAAAGATTCTTTAATTTTTTTATCTGGATTGTTTAAGTCTTACTCATGCCAGTTAACAAACCAAGATGCAACCATATTTTTAGGGTTAGGAAAAGGACCTGCCTTATTTCAAAGTTTGATACAAACTGCCAGTCAAAATGCACAATACCAACCTCCACACAGAAAACCACATTTTAGATTTAGTCAGGATGCACTTAGGATAAAAAGAAAGATGCACAAAATGTCATACATCTATATATTACAACAAGGGACTCTGCTACATAAGACATAGCGCAAGTGGCCTAGTGATTCAATAATTTATGTTGTCTTAAAAATTTAGTATATATTTTTTATTTTAATGACAAAAACCTTGTAACTGATTGTATGAAAATCGGTTATGGAAAGAATAATTACCCTTTTACAGATGATAATGAAAGACTTGGAGACGAAAACAAGATTTAACGCTGAAAGAGCTATGACCCACACTGACCAATCAGAACGACCTTAATGTAGCCGACTTTCCCACACTGAAAATTGACACTTCAATTTTGTTGCGTGGAAAACAAGTCGTTTCTACTGAACCTGAATAAG
Organism: Pleuronectes platessa; assembly: GCF_947347685.1. Classification (NCBI taxonomy): domain Eukaryota; kingdom Metazoa; phylum Chordata; class Actinopteri; order Pleuronectiformes; family Pleuronectidae; genus Pleuronectes; species Pleuronectes platessa. The sequence continues at coordinate 6,929,420 of NC_070631.1, read as the reverse complement.
ATGGAGCGTTCCAGAAATACAATTCAAAAAGGTTGGGGGGGAAGGGGACGCTGCTAAAACCAACCTGACAGGTGGCGAGTGGTAATGTGTGGGCCTTCACATTTGGCGGTCCTCTTAGACTGAACGACCTTGGGAAGAAGTATAACAGGTTCTTTGACGAGATTTTCCTTTTGAGTGGCCACGTCAATGTTCACAACACCAGGCAATACTTCTTGAGTTGCATTCAGGGTAAGGTTTCTTGGACTCTCTACTTCAATTTTTGCGTCTTCGCCGTTTAAACTGACATCTTCAGGAGCAGCAGGTATAGGAGGAGATGGTTCCAGAGCAGATGGTTCAGGATCACCTGGCATTTCTTCTGCCACGGTTTCCGTCTCTTCTCCTGAGGGATTAACTTCATCAGGAATCTGCTTAGCCTCTTCACCAACCAATTCTTCAGCAGCAACCACAGATTCCTGACTTTGCACCTCTTCAGTTGGAGCTTTGGGTGAAGGCACGGACTCTTCAGGAACTGGCAGACCAGCGGAAGCCTCTGCTGGGTCAGCAGCTGTTACTTGCTGTGAAACTGGTGATGCTTCCAGGCCACTCTTTTCTGTTTGTTCGGCCATTTCTTGAGCTGCAGCAACACCATTTGGTGGATCAATACGTGACTCAATGCTAGTTTCTGGGGGGCTTATCTCTTGGGCAGGAGCAGGGGGTTCTGGAAGATTCTCCAGTGGCACTTCTTTGTTCACTGTGGGAACAGCCATCTCAGGAGTAGTAGTAATCAGAACTCCTGCAGCTGATGAGGGAAGAGCAGCGGCAGTAATGGGGAAGGAAAATAACAGTTGAGGACCTCAAATTGCAGATTGTAAGAGCTTAATAAATATACTAGTGAAAAAGAAACGGTGCTCCACACGTGTAAGGAAGTTCAGTGATGTGGAAGTGGCTCTTGATTTGCCCGTTTGGAAACAGAGGGGGTGTTGGTGCACTCAAAGACGGAAAAAGTGCCCATCCATGCAGTGTCCGAATGTGAGACAAGTGTTTTAAGACCTTTAAACCAAACAGCAGCCAGGTGCATTAAAAATAAACCATAAATCCATTTATAGTCCAAGATGATCCGTTTTAGATTTTCTAGTTTGTTTGCTCTTTGAGTTGTAAACTTTAGCATTCCCCCCGGTTTAGTTTCTTTATTGCACACAACAAATACAACTTAACCAAAATCACGAAAAACCACGTGAAGTACCTTGTCCCTCATTACTACATAAGCTGCTAGAGTTTGCTCTCTCTGCAGCATTCTAAAATGGAAAGCACATATGGATACAGTGCTCTAAAATATTTTACTCAAGACCCATCTGTTTTTACTGCATTTATACCTGCCTCAACAAATCACCCCAAGGAGAAAAAAAAAGAACAAACAAACCAGAACCTGATTACCTGGACAAAAAAGTGCAAATATGAAAACACCCTTGTGAATACTGGACTTGCATTTATTTTAACTCTTAATTACTTTTATAGCTCAGGCTGAATTATTGCACCGCTCCCTGGCAACTATGTGGAGTAATACTGAATAGTTAGTATATGAATGACTAAACATCCTAAGGAACTTGGCAAGGCATCTCAGTTACCAGCTGCAACTGATCAGTTAGTATACAAGTCTTGGTCACACCCCTGAGTAAGAACCTCCACCCACTTACAGACCATGAAAACCATGAGTGTATATTGGTGAAAGTTGATGAGTAAGATCTTTAAGCTTTATGGAATTATTCTGAAAATCTGATTCACTGTTGAAGCAAAAATTGAATTTCTGCTTCAACTTCCCGTCCAAAAGAAAACTACTCAAAATAAATCCAGGTTAAAAGCCTTCAACTACAAGTCAACCCATTGTGTATGTATATATATATATACATACAAAATGTGATTTGCATTTAAATAAATCCAAAATAAAGTGAGTTGTTAATATTGATGTTAGACACTATTGACACACATTTTACAATCTGAAATATAGATATGCAACACAGAATAATCGGCACCATCCCCCAACAAGGCAACAACTGTTATACACAAACTGGGTTAAAGTCATTCACTTTTCACAGGGGAACCCACAACAAACATCATGCACCGTGTCCAGTTGTCCGTGCAAGTCACCACACTCCTTTGTGAGTTTGTATAAATAAAGAGAGGGGTCCTGGAGAACTCTTCAAGGCAAGTGAAGCCACATCACCACTGCAGATAGCCTAGCAAGTAAACTACCGTTGCTAATGCCTGAACACATGGCTGGTGATAGTCAAAATAACCGTCACCTGTTACGTCAACTCAAGTGTCCAGGCAGCTGAGTCAACTGCTTTAACCAAATAACCCCCCCCCCCCCAGCAATCCAATATGGATTCCTCCACAATTTGTTGACCACTTCACAGGTTTGGAGAGTTCAAGGATCCCTTTCTTTAAAAACACACTATTGCAGGCATTTGAAGTTTAAAATATACGAACCAGTCTCCACTTGTGGCTGCTGCATCTCCTGCTCGGTGACGGGGACCGTTTCTGTGGCTTCACCGGGCATGGTTGCTTTTGAGGAAGAAACAAAAAAAACAAAGTATAAACAATTGAATCCCACAAGATTTAATAAATTTAAACTCATCAGATTTGGATAATTGATCTAATCAATTTAAGCCCAAAACTGTTGAGTCCCAATATGTGTGCAAGTATTTTCAGCATCCCTAATATACTTTGAAGGTAAGCTCATCTCTTACAGTGTGTGACTATGGGTTAACACTTTGTCTTCACTTGGGATGTCGGGCATCACCTTTTAAATATTACAGTATTGATCAAATATGAGCGATTGCAAAATAAAACCTAACTTTGCCAAAAGTGTAACAACCAGGTCCACACCTAAAACTGTTACATTAAAACAAAGTCTAATGTGAACTAGATTAACAGGAAATGATGTAAACCCCGTTCAACAAATACAGATTACAGAGTTATGACTCAAGTATTTGTGAAAAGATAAGATGGCATTCCTATAAATCTCAGTTCGCCCTCAAGGTTGAATATAGAGAAAGGAGGTTAACTCGAGATTTGTTATGGATTCAATGATTTGGGGATTTCTTAGTCAACACATGACACAACGCGTACGAACCGGACTGCAGCAGTTGTCAGAGCCGCACCGAGCCCACGCTTTAGCTTGTGAGCATCAGCTGTGGCGTTACTTTCCCCTGGATGGAAGCTAAGCTAACTACTTCCGTTAAACTCCACCGGGGAGGAAGCTAACCAGCTAATTAACCAGTTTCCCTTCCCACGGCTCTCCCCTCTGGTTTTACTCCCGGGGAAGACACCAGCTCACTCGGTTGAAACCCTTCCTCCCTCGCCGGCCCTGACAGGCGGCTCGTACACACACACGGGTAGTCATCATGTTCCCCCATTTTGAACCGGTAATCGGTGACACAACGGCGGATAAATCGGTGAACGGGAGGCCGGTGGCGTAACAATAGCCGAACCGGCCTGACGACGGGACTTTAACCAAGCATACGACACCTTTAACGGAGACGAGGATTTGTAAGAAACGGCTGGATGATGTTGGATTGTCCGCAGAGACACTCACCGACTCTGGACGTTATATCCAAGATGGCTGTGAGAGAGAACTCCTGACCCCCGCGTCACGGTGATATCCGCTTTACAGGCGGACTTTCTACTTCCGGGTTATTTAAAGGGAACGCACGTAGTTATTTTACCTCAATGACGTTTTTTGAGACTTCTGAAAAACTACTTTTTTCCCCCCAACTTTTCTCCTTCTTTCTCGTTTTGCATTTAACTGGGGTCCAAACGTTAAGAAGTGACATGGGACATTGGATTATTGGTGCCATTTGTCTAGTCCATCTATATTGTGTGTTTTGACTCTTTTCTCTTTAGAAGCATCGGATCTCCTCCCTTCTCTGCTCTGGATTTGCTTATGTGTGGATTGCCACTGGACATTTTTGGACACAAGAAGATTTCTTTAACAACTTAAGTCACATCACAGATAATTTAAGTGATTTTTATAAAGAAATAAGGATATATCAGATGTTTTCTGATTAGCTGTGATCATACATGTGATTAATCAGGTAGTTTATTGAAAATTTGTCGTGTTTTTTTCTGACACTTGTAAAAGTAAACCAGGTAGGTCTCTTGATAAAAGTGTCTTATTCACTTTTTGCAAGAGCGGCAACAACTTAGTAAATACAATTCCTGCATCCATATCTTTGTCATTATTTAACAGTTTCTTTCTTGGCTTGTGTCCCATCCTTCTACTTAGTACTGTGGAAATCCGTTGAGTGGTTTTTGTGTAATCCTGCCGACAAACAAGACCTCAAACCTTTAAGCACTGTACCCTGGATGCACGATGTACAATGCACCACTGAATGACGTCAATGCTTTCATAAAAGCAGATTAGAAACAAATAGATTTGTCAGATGGGGAATAAAGTATATGTTCTATGCTTGTGTTGACAACTCATAAAACAAAAAATAAAGATTAACATACTAGTGATGGTTGGAAGCATGTAGTTGAACTGATACAATCCAAAAAGAGATTTTAAACCGTTCCTTTATGACATTATTAGTAGAAGAGCTGATAAGAGTCCATATTCTATATTTGACTGAATATGGACTAATATTTTTTATAAAACATTATAGAGTTCAATAAAAACAGAGTAATTAGAATACAAGCTTATGAAAGTAGGTATACCAAAATTTATTTTCACAAATAACTGTACAGTAGCAACAAGTAGGAAATTTGAAAATGAACATATAAAGAAAATCCCAAACTAACTTTAGTTTATAAACGTATCATGACTGAATCTGATAAGAGTATAATAAAACATTTGAAATTGAAAATGACTGTTTCTCTGAGAAAATGGCAATATTCCACCACAACATGAAGCCACAACAGTTCACCATCAGAAATCGTTCGACTGTCTGATCGTTGATCCAGTTCAGAATTCTTTCTCAAGATCTAAAAGAAAAACAAGGAGAAAAGAATGCTGATGAAACATGTATGTAAAACCTCTCATTTAATCTACCATAATTAAAACCTACCACTCTTTTTGAGAAGTTCTCCTTTCCACGTTCGAGCCATTCCATCCAGAAACTGATCGAAGTATTTCACATACTTTGCCAAACTGGTTCTTTTGTAATCTGTAAAAAAAATCAGTTAACGGAAATATTCAGATGCACTTTAATCAAAATATTGTAAGTAAGGTTTTGGACTTTAAAGAAGCAAGTACCCTTAACTTCCACTATGACTAATTAAGTCTAATAATTCCATATTTTTTACTTATGTAAACAGAGTGAGTAGTATTTGTCACTATGATATGTAACGCAAAACAATGTGATGCAGTAGGACTGACACTCAGATTTTCAGAATTTCACCTCTGATCTTTCGTCTCTCTGTTGAATCCTTCTCGTTTTCCTTCACGTCCTCCGACTCCTCTTCTCCTGTTCTGGGCCGATCCAGCTCCTCACAGATCAGACTAGGAAAAAAGAGAAGTCACAACATCGACTCAGACAGTCCACACAACAGAGCACTAGGGCATTTAAGTTATGGCTCACCTGATTGTGGGCACATCAAAAGGGTTGAACGTTTCTAATTCTTTGAGGTCCATTGGAACGGAAATGCGTCCTGAACCGAGTTAGAAGTGAAAAGTCACAGTGAGATTCAGTCAGTGACATGTTCACCATTGAAGGCTTGGTTTTGTCTCATTAGATCTGCACTCACCTGTTTTGGGGTGGACACTGAAGGGGCTCTTCAGCAAATGGTTCACACCTTTACTGACATTGACGTCGAGCCGTGGGTAACAATACTGCAGCATGATTTCTTTCTCAAAGTGTTGACCCTTCTTGACGGTGCCCTGGAGGAGTAGATGGGGACTGTGTCACTGCCCGTGTCTTGGTCACAATGCCATTTTTGGAATGTCTAAGAAAACTTGAAATGTCCTTGGGTAAAACATTGAAAATTACACACCTGTTTCCTAATGGCTTGATCCTTGATAAGTTTCCAACGACTGTCAGGTTTCTTCTCATTCTGGAAGTCCTGCTGCAATTCTTTTCTAACATGTAAGAGATGAGTTAAGGTCAAGAGAGAAAATGCTGTTTAACCACCAGCTCCACTGTGCGTGTTCTCGTGAATACACATCCAACTGTTAAAAGGATATCTTCAGGCACCATTGCCAGCACTTTGTCCACAGACTCCTTGCGGCTCAGTATCTCCTGATCCTGCAGTGCATACTGGGGAAAGTATTTCTCCACCACCAACAAAGACTCTCTGTTGAGACGAAATTTAAACAGTTGAAGACGCAACAAAATACAGAATACAAACAGTAGCAGCTTCAAACTATCAGATTCTTACTTGATCAAAGGATGGAGAGGATCTGTCAGCACCACTTTCTTCACGGTCTCGTCACCCCCCTGTTAATCAGCAGAAAAAATGTACTGACTGGTTTGCACATACAAGCCGCAAACTGTTCCTCACAGCTTAAAAAACGTAAATTCATCTTTAGAAGAGCTAAGCAAGTGCCTTTGGTGGCTGTCTGGGTCTAAACTATGTCATGAGAGATGTCCTCATTATTCACTAGAGGCTGTTACCTTCACCAGGCTCAGGTATTCTGCAACAGCAGAGCGTGCAGCTACAGAGAGCTTCCTGGCAGCTTCATCACACACCCAGCAATGAACTCCTCTTCTGCCAGAATAAACCCACAACAGGTGCTGGAAACCAAAGTCCTCTGGAATGTCACATAATACAAAGTAAGTGCTTCATGTTAATTTTGCCACAAATATAAATAACACAAGCAGATGGCTGGACACAAAATCAAAAGGCAAACAAACCTCGAAGAGCTCTATCCAGGATATGAATAGCAACGGTCATCAGGGTCCAGCACTTGGAACAAATATCTGCAGCACTAAAATAAAAGTTTTTGTCAGAATATGTTGAGTTAAATAGTCTAAGTAATGAAAAATGGATGGTAATTAAGGACAATAAGACATATTTGAACGTCAGCTAAAGTTAACCTTATAATCCATTTACCTGCAACAGCTCCTGACATCATCATAATCTGTCATATCAATATCAAACACCAGCTCCTTCTCCAGTGCCTGGAAGCTTCCCGACTTCACTGTGTTGTGTTGGTTTGGCTGTGGGCGACAAACAGACAACATTATCTTTAAATGTTCCTGCACAAACAGCAAAGGCTCCTGCAGAGACAGAGTCCTGTACGAGTGCATCTGATAGGAACAAGCAATCTCACCCTGTGACTGTATATTGCTCCGATGTCAATCTTGTAGGGGTTCATCTTCTGGATCTCCTTCTCCAGCTCGCTCTGCGTGGTGAACGACTGGTAGCGTACGTAGATGTCATCTTTGAGGGTGAAGGAGAACTCCCGGTTGTGAAAGTAGTTCTTCTGCACTGAGGTTCAAAAAAGAAACAACAGATTAACCTCTCAGACAGTCAGTCACCAGTTTATTAGGCAGACTTTGCTAAAACTCATTGTTTACTCAATCACAAGATCACTTAGATAAAGTTTGTGTTGATGTTGAACTGTATTGCATTCTATCCACAGGTGCTTCTTTTACTTAACCAACTCTATTGATATAAAGGTATTGGAGACATGACATGGTTACTCTCTTTTGTCCTTAACCCTACAGCAACAAATACGTTCAGTGGTCAGTTTAAGAACACCTACTAAAATATGAACATCATCTAATGAAATGAGGCCTTTCAATGAGCTGTTTGTGATGAACAACTGTGTGTTCTTGCTTATGCTGTGAGAGATTGACCATAAATACTGAAGCAGGCCAACTTATTAAATATCAACAGCACCACACAATGCATCGGTTTCAGCCAGGTGTGACTAATAAACTGATAACTGAGTGTCTCAATGTTTAACAGGAAAACAAACCAACCGACAACAGCTGTGTCACAAAGTCACAAACATCAGGAGGATAGTTTAGTTAGCTAACAATAAGCTAACGGGATGTCACTGTCCTGTCTAATCCCTGTCAGTCACCTCCTCCATAGTTGAGCCAGCGGTGGTACTGAGAGAAGGGGAAGAGGCGGCGGTAATACAGCGGCAGGAGATCCGGCAGGCAGCCCGAGTCGTAACCGGAGGAAGGCATCTCCCGGTGGTGAGCACGCTTCTCCGGTGAACGTGTAAAAACAGCGTTAAACTTTCCCGCGACTCCCAGCGTCTGTGTGTTGGTGAACAACGCGGGAAAAAACGCATAAGCAGCGGACACAACCAATGAGAAGAGGAGGAGACGATGTCGTCATCAAAATCCAGGAAGTGACTTTTAAAGGAGAAGATCTTTGATCAAACTGCAGAAGAAAATATGACGAGTGAGCGGAAATCGAGATGAAATATGCTTTATGTGTGATGAAGAAGTGTGACGTCACTGTGAGGAGCTTATATAACGTCAGTTGTCACTTTACTGAATCTTGTAGTATTTGTCCTGCGACGAACAGAGGGGCGGAAGTGACGTGCTGCCGGGATATGAGGGATTATGGGAAATGTAGTAATTTCTTTTGACTCTGGTGCAAGTTTCCCTTTTAATCAAACAATGAAATAAATACAAAAACAATGCTATAATGTACTCAACTGTGTAAATTATTCAAATTAATATTTTAAAATACAAAATCAGGTAAAGAATAAGAAGAGCACTTGAGCTACATTTCCTACATTTATATATAAATATGATATTTTGTTTTCATCACTACTTTGTTATGTGAACACAGATCATATTTTTCTCAATCTCCATTAAAGTTTGATTTACAAACTACAATTCACACTTATCTTATCCATCTTTTTAATCTGGCATATTCAGTCTGATTGTTTTCCATCTGGGCAACCAACATAATGTTTTATTCAATGTTCATTTTATTCATCTTTTTTTAATGTTTTTTTTGTTCTGTTTTCTATATCTGCCTTGAGTTTCTATGAAAGGTGCCTATAAGTAAAATGTATTATTATTATCAAAAAGGAACCGTCATCTTACAGTTCCTGTAATCTAGAAGTATTTTACTGCAACATCCTCTTTTTAGATACCACAGAGAAGTAATCGACGCTTACTCCATCAAAAAACATTCCGCTCTTTATGCACTGCATTTTCTGTTCCCCACCTATAGAGGGCGGTACGATGTCATCACAATAGTGTCAGGTTTGGTACATTTAGCTCCACTTTCCTGGAATTTGCAAATAAATGCCACTTTAATTCTTCTTCACAGATTTTTCCGAGATTACAATAAGACCACTAACATTCAGCATCATGAGTGTAATTATAAGTGAACCAGGGTTTAGAGAGAGACCACACAAGTCCTTCTTTGGTTTCTTTTGGTCAAAATTAATTTATGACCTCCTCTGTCTGATACGAGTGCAGGTACATGCAAAGTGCATGGTTCAAGCTCTGCTCTGCCATTTGAAAAGGGCACTTTTTGCGCGCCGAACAAAAGCCGGTGTGCCCCTCTTCTGCTCAGCAATAATGTGGCTTTACTTCTATGTTTTCATGCAGCCACTCTGAAACCCTATCTCCCTGAAGTGGCGCTGTTCAGACTGAAGGTCGAGAGCTGGGCAGCGTTAAGAGCTCTTGTCAGTTATTGTACTTTTGATATGAAAAAAAAACCCTATGTACAGTTTTACCACACATTTGCCTCGATATGATGGGCTCTATAATATTATCAATTCGGTCTCATCTCATGACTTGTATTGTTGGAACCGCTCTCTATGATTTCAACAACCTTATTTGTGTGTAAATATCCTTTTAGAGAACTGGCACACCAAGCCACCACCACTATTATTCTCTCCATTTATTTATCATCTATTATCATCCTTTCTACAACTGTCAGACAGATAGATGCTGAGAGTGGGGACAATCCTCGACTGCTGATTTCACCTAGTTTTTTAGCATAACCATAAGAAATACCTTTGCACTAAATGTATGATAATGAGCCAATTTCTCCTTTGCATGCAGCATCAGTAAGCTGTGGCATGTTCAACAGCAATTAACAGGCCGGTATTGGTCTGACCGTAACTGTGCACAGCAATACATTTCCACCTCATGATTGCACTTGTGTTTATGTTAATACTCTTTATTCGTACCCTGATCTACATAATGCGAGAGCTCTCAACCACGTCATACTCGAATTATGCAAATTGTTCAGCTGCAAGGCATTGGGGTTGTGATGGGTTTTTCATTTTTGGGTCCTTTTCTCAAAGATGATTACAGTTGGATTTGGGATTAATGCCTTTCTGTCTGTCTCTTCTCTAGCATCACTGTATGTTGACATATACACACACACACACGCACACGCACACACACACACACAAACACTAAATGTCAGTAGGGGGAGTTAGGTAAAAGTGAAACAAGGGGTAAAAAAAGCACCTTTCACCCAGTACTTGATAAATCTAGGTCAGACAATCGTCAGGTGCCCACAGAGCATGTTAGCCAGCCCTATAGGTCAATATGTTAGCTGTACATGAAGAGTCATAGTTTCAGGAATACAAAAAAAAACTCCCCGCGTCTTCAGATGACCAGAGTGGGCAACCATCTCAGACTGCTGTCACTTCGCATCAGGATAACACAGATGACACAGAGTTCAGTAGGAAACCTCTAAAACACAATCAACTTAACACATGAGCAAATGTTGAATGACTGTGTTCGATGGTACTGATTCAAAAAGCCCAAATCATGGAAACTTTCTTAAACTCTAGTAGTTTCATAATAAGGAATGACTGTTCAGTATCTCTAGTATAAATTATCTTTTTGGAAATAACTCAACATTTTGGGACATACTGCTTACTTACTTACATCAAAATATTGATCCTATTCTTATGTCAGTGCAGTAACTAGATACTGTTGGCGGAAGCTGAAGTACACCCCCCCAAACAAACCCAAATAGACATGGGGAGAACATGCAACCAGTAACTCTCTTTGCTGGGAGGCAACAGTGCTAAACACTGAACAATGTTTACATATACAATTATTATAACAAAATGAAAGACAGGGTTTTTTCCACATTGGAGAAAGGGAATGACTGAATTCATTTTGATAAACTGTCTGTAACTCGATGTTTTGAAAATCAGACTTAAAGATACAGCAAGAGGCAGAACGGGAGCTTGAGGGTGTGAAAGGTTGAAGTAGTTGTGTGTAAGTGTCTGCATCTATAAGGGTAACATATTTCCTATGTAGAGACAATAGAGCAGAGCACATAGGTAGAAATTTCGGTGAAGCAAGCAACATTTTACCTGGTTTATCTCTGCACCAGGCAGCAGGTGCAGTCCACATGCCGGTGCAGAGTTTCACGCTTTACGTTAATGGCATCAAAGAGCCCTCTGTGACAGATGAGCGGTTGCTTCCATTTACGTTCGGCACAACCCGCCACGCTCCACTTGCTCCCCAAATGGCTGACACTCTCAAAACCCCTGTTACACTTCAGATTGATGAAGCCATCTGTCATGTACTTGGGGTTTGCAGGCAGCGCTCAGCCCCCACACGCTACATGCTACATGTTGTAGAAACATATGTGAAGTCACTCATACGCTTCATGTAAAAATAATTTACATCCCCACACGACATTTGGATTGGAGGATAAACATCTAAAATATACACGATAGAAAGAGTGAGAGATAAATTCTGATAGATTTCTGTTTACCTTCATGCCTCAGACCTTTTCACAGACATTGCCATTGTCAGTGGGTTTATCATTTGAGTAACGACTACGACAGTACAAAGAAGATATCACGATAAGACAAAACATATTGAGTGAGACTACAGATACTTCCTGATTACTTCTGGTTTTCACAAACACAAAGTGCTGGAGATGAAAAGAAGCAATGCAAACAAATATCTACAAATCTTTTACCCTTTTGGGTGTTTCTATATCAACTGTAAATAAAAGTAGATTTAGGCCTTGAGACAAAGGCACATGAATTTTTCCATGAAGAGGAATCAAGAATGAAAATCTCCTGAAACTTCACTGCATTCTTATGGTGTTTGTTTTGTTGCAGACTGCTTTGTCCACAATCTACGTGAGATTGTGACATTTAATGACATCTTTAGTCAGTATACTCTAAAAACATGGATCTGTGCTGCATTCACAAACTAACAAAGTAATATCCCGGATACAAAAGCTGCTATCATGCACATTTGGAGCCAATAGCGATAATGTGTGCGTGTGCGAATACATGCACACACTTTGAGTCTCAGCTGTCCATCATGAGGTTTCACAAAAAAGATTGTGGTATTTTGGGCTCTGAGGTATAGTGATGGCCATTTTTCCAAAATAAACTGGAGGATGAATTAATTAAGAGTGTAGATTAGCAAATAATAATTATGAACATTAGTGTGTGGAGGAACCTTATGTTGAGACAATGTAAACATAACAAATATGAAAAAAGATTGTGTAATAAAACCAGAGGATGAAAAAGCAAAATGGTGTCACGTTATGGGGACTTGTCTTCCTTATGGTAACAAAAAGCAAGTACATGTAAATCATTGAATCTTAAGATGTGTGTATGTGTGTGAATTTGTCTATTTCTGTCTGCAGGGAGTCTATATTCCATTTTGTGAATCAAAAACCTTCACACACTTAGTATTCTTTACACTGTTTGCTAAATGTCTGAATAATTTAAACAGAATAACTGAACAATTAAAGTATGAAGAAGCCAAATATTTGAAAGAATGTCCTCGTCTTTGTCTTGCAGTGGAGGTGTGAGGGTGGTTGAGTTGAGGTGGTGCATGGAGGGGACTCAACAGGACTTTAATATTTATAAAACCTGGCCACAGCCCTGCAGCCCTGCAGCTCTGCCCCCTCCTCCTCCTCGTCCCCCTCTTCCTCTTCCTCCTCTCATTGGTTGGAGCCTCATTATAAACTTCAGCAGTGTCTCTCCCTCCCTCACTCACTGCTGCTCTCTCCCTCACTGACACACCAAGCTGGAGGCAGAAGGACTCATTCTATCACTTCTTGCAACCACTGGTATTCCACCTTTATGCCATCACTCCCCACCATGAAGGAGAGAAGACTACCCCAGCCTTTTGTAGCGAGGTGTAAACTGGTCCTAGTGGGAGACGTCCAATGCGGGAAGACAGCGATGTTACAAGTGTTGGCCAAGGACTGTTACCCAGAGGTAGGAGCTTTCTATAATGATGAAGTGCCTGCAGTTACTGTAGCATCGATTGTGCTATTGTACAGTTCATTAAAGCAACTATGATCAATTAATATGTCTTTAATAGTAGAAGCAGTTCATTGTCTCCCTGCTCCTGTATTATACTTCTTATTCCAATAATGCATGGATAAGTGCTCCTATATTTAAAGCTATTGATACGTTTTAATATACTATTTTATGTAAAGTAACTCCCATGGCACGATTAATACTATATTGGATTGGTGTTGTAAAGATTGTTTGAGTTATACTTACAGACTGGGAATAAACCAGTGTTAATAAGAGATATACAATTTGCTGAACCGATGAATCTTGTATCCGATCTTGTACTATCAAACATTCCATACCTTTTGCTGTTGGTCAGCCTCCCCATGGGGATTTGTTCTCACTACTAAATAATGGATAAGTAGGACTGGGCAATAAAACAATATAATTTTCATCGATAGCAGTATAACCAAAGTCCCATATATAAAATATAAATGTTTATCAAGTATTTGTGATTCTCTACCCATTAAGGAGAGTTAAAGACCACAAAAAGTCTTTAAATTTGAAAAAGGTATGATTATTATCAATACTGACTGATAAAGAAGCATTTTCCTTAGCATAATGTTTGGGTTTTATTCAAGCAGGCCTATGAATAAGTTAATGAGTTATCATGTGAGTTTGTGATTTGAAAAAACAAGTTGAAAATAATCCCTAACTCCTTCTTTTAATGGTCCATTTCTAGACGTATGTCCCGACTGTGTTTGAGAACTACACATCCTGCCTGGAGCTTGAAGACCAGCGAGTGGAGCTCAGTCTCTGGGACACATCAGGTGAGGATCCTGGCACTTTTGTGGAATTAAACCGTCTGCCTCTCACAGTATCTCAAAGCCACCCAGTCTGTCAATGTTTTGCGTCCGAGCAGAGTTTGAAGCCATCAGTTTCAGTACTGTATTCATAGGTTAATTTGGGGAACTTGTTTACCCTCACGATGAGACAGTGAGTCTGGAGAGAAGCCCCCTCGGCTCCTTTGTCCTACTCACAGTGTTGTTGTTTACTCAGGCGTCACTATCTGTCAGTCCTGTTTTGATGCAGTTAAGCTCCTTTTCACAACAGTGTGAAATCTGGTCACATTCAGGGAGTGAGTGGCAGGCTTGAGAAATAAACCCAAACTGGGTAACTCAAAGAGAAACCGGGGCCCCAGATTCACAGTATAGTACCTACAGCAGAATAGTTCTACACATGGAGACCTTTAAATGATTGAAAATGTGGATTAATTAAATTCTCACAACGAAAGACAAACAGGCAGAGTTTGAGAAAGATAACCAATTTAATTAAATATGTACTTAGGGCTAATTAACAGCTTTTTGTCTGGCAATTTGTATTGTCATTAATTCAACAATGTTTGATGCTAATGATCATTACCTCCACCATGGAAGTTGCATGTTTGTCTGTGTCTGTTTAGTTGTTAGTTAGCAGCATGATGCGAAAACTACCTACAATTTTGTGAGGCATGTCCCCAGGGAAGAGCTCATTCAAATGTTGGTGCAGATCTGGATCAGGGGTCGGATCAACAGATGTTTTTCCTTTGTTTCATTTTTGTAATATTGTGAGATATTGGATAGTGGAAAGTTAAAGTATTTTACTAACATTTGGCATCTGAAGACACCATCTTGACCATTTACTTTATACACTTTGTTGTTTTTATAAAATAATCATTAGCTAGTCAAAGTTCTGCTTTGGATTTTGGATTCCAAATGTGTTAAATGTCTGTTTGGCATTGCTGTATTGAAAATGTGTTGTGAGCTGTGTGGATAGGTTGATATCAGTGGCCTACTGACATGATGACCTTAAACATACAGAAAAATTATATAAGTAGGAGCAAAGGGATAAGCTATCAGCTGCATTATAGATTTCTTTCATAACAGTATCGGCCGAGGCATTGTGCTCAGAGGAAGTGGAGCTATGCCAGTTGGCCTGTAGAGGTTTCACAGGGGAAAGGGGGAAGCCTCATCCATGCAGGGGGTGGAAGTCTGTGGGCAAGTGACTGTGTGTGTGTGTGTGTGTCCTGTCTTACTATGTGTACGTGTGTGTGTGTGTCGTACTGTCGCTGTGAACAGAAGGCACAAGTGAGGGATACTGAGAGAAAAGATACGCATGACCTCCTTCCTGCCTTATGGTGTGTGCTGCGTTAAAAAAGCAATTGTGTAACAAAGACCGACACTGAACTAATGTAGGTTTGTCCGTTTATCTGCCACGAATAAGAAAACTTTCTGGACAGTCACCGTTTCCAGAGGAAAAATTACATAAGACATATTTACACTTGCAATACACATACACACAAAGTAAGAAGTTCCTGTCAGTCTTCATTTTTATTTTTCACACTCCAACTTTATTATCATCATGACATTGCTCCATCTGTCCTAATTATAAAAGTCAAAATGGATTCATCTGCTATTCTATCTTTTTAATTTATCAATTTATCATGAAGTTTATGATAAATCTACTGTAACGTGTTGCCTAATTGCACACAGCTAGCTCTGGCTAATGCTTCACTACCGGGTGAAGCCAATGTACTTTAAAGATGACAGACAGAGAGTCGGGTTCTCGCCAATGCATGATCTGGCATCTTCGGAGGAATTTCTCTTTTTAAATGTCACGATCTTTACTCTTTTCTTGAAACGTAGGTTGTGGATGTCTTCAAGATAGATCTCAATATAAATTTGATCGCCCACCCCTACTCCTTCAGCTAATGTTTGCTCAACTGTACGGGTTGTGTGTATGTGCATATATCTGTGTGTGTGTGTTTGTGTGTCCAGGCAGGGGGCTGCTGATGTGTGGGCGTTGGTAGGTGCAGAAGTTGTGTGCTCTTTAAATCTCTCTGCCTCCTCTTACATCACCTTGGACAGTTATGTGACGGCTGCTTTGATTTCCACTAAAAGAAAAGTTATTGATAGATTTTAGTTGTATAAGTCGTCCTACTTTGCAGAGTTAAGTCAAAGACTGAGTAAACTAGAAGGGCTCGGTTCACTCGGTCATGATATTAAAGTTAAAAAAACGCAATCATAACCGTCTCCAGAGCCAGACTCATCAAGATAACGTGATTGTTAGTTAATTCCGGTTGAGGCTTATTAGAAGTATCTATTCCTGGTATAATTATATTGTCTTTTATTTGCGAGGAATGCTTCTGGTGCACATTTGGCCCCCGAGGACAGGAGCAGGAAATTAAATCTTAGTGTTGGTGTGTGGGGGGAGTGATTAGGTGGCAGAGGGAAGACAATAGAGAGCGGACATCCTGTCAGTCTGTTTTTAGCACCGGAATCTTCCTGAGAGTTAGAGAACTTCCACATAACTGCAGAGATGGAAATTTCCTTAACACCATGATTCACATTCTCCTCACTAAGGTGTCATATTTATTATATTAGGGTCGATTGTCTGAGTGAAGTTAATCATGCAGTGGATCAGCGTAATAGGGCCTCTGTAGTGCAAGTGGTGGATGGAAATGATACACCACTGGAATATAAAGATATAATTGTTCTTGTCTGAGAAGTGAGAACATACAGTACTGACCCCATCAATACTGCAGCTCAGGTATGAATGAAGGAGGCAAACATTAAAAAGCGTTGTGCTGAACTCCTTTCTCTAATTATTTAGATTATAGAAGGCTTCACCAAACTTAAGATGGAAGTTAAACAGATGATAACTTGTTGGTTGTTGCACTGGTTTCCTTAAATTTTGCACAATTCATCATTTTAAAAATCTTTTATCTTCACAAACACATTGAGCAAAAATCATGACTCTGATCAATAGGGCCGTAGTCTCCCATTCGATTGGCTTGTTGATGTTCTCTCTTAAAGCCAAATCTACATCTGACCAAAGTTATTATGGCTCTTAATCAGAGAAAAATCATTGAGAAGCGTATTTAATGCCAATTTGGCTTCACTTTTAAGGAGCAGTCAAGTCCTCCATTTTTATGCAGATCCATATGGTTTGGCAGATTTGAATGTGTTTGCTTGTGTTTACGCTGATTCAGTTTTTTCAGCTTTTTAAACTACACATTCATAAAACTAAAACTTAACAATTCTTTGTCGGATATGTCATTTCAGGTTCTCCCTACTACGACAACGTCAGACCCCTGTGTTACAGCGACTCAGATGCCGTGCTCTTGTGCTTCGACATCAGCCGACCGGACACAGTCGACGGTGCTCTGAAGAAGGTATGGACAGCTCTATTAAAGACTGTGTCTCCATGAAATCATCTAAAGGTGGCAGCCTCCTCCATCAGTAGTGGGTGCTCCTCCATTTCACACTTCCGTTGACAGTCTGGTGACATCTCTTTTTATTTCTACTTGGAAAGTGGAAAGTAGAGATCCAGGACTTCTGCCCGAGCACACGGATCCTGCTAATAGGCTGTAAGACGGACCTGCGCACGGATGTATGCACACGCATGGAGCTGTCCAATCAGAAACAGAGTCCCATCTCCCATGAACAGGTTTGTGCCCTGACTACTCTTTCTCCCATTGTGATGGTTTAGGTATCTGTCTCCTGTTACCTTCTGCACATCCAGCTCACTCTCATTAATTTCTCATACCTATATTTTCCCCCTCACTACGTAGGGCTCGTCCATGGCCAAGCAGCTCGGAGCGGAGACTTACCTGGAGTGCTCGGCCTTCACGTCAGAGAAGAGCGTCCACAGTGTTTTCCGTACCGCCGCTCAGGCCTGCATGAACAAACTCCCGCCTGCCAGTAAACCCAGCCCCATCCGCCGCCTCTCCAAGCGACTCCTCCACCTGCCCAGCAAGACAGAGCTGCTCTCCTCAGCCTTCAGCAAGGACAAGTCCAAGAGTTGCTCCATCATGTGAAGACTGCGGGGATCATGCTCATAAAGCAAGGACAAGCAAACCACTGTATACTGTACGAAGGACGCAGGGTGTGCAAGGGAGAGAGAGCAACGATGTGGATTTCTACAAAGCCCCTCTCTCTCCTTTGCAGCCCAAACTCCCTCCACCACTTCAAAAAAACCACGGATGCAATCTCCATAGTCAACTCTGACACTGAACTTTTCACCATGACCTGTCACCAGCAGTCAGCGCAGGGACAGAGTGAAAAATGTTTGAGGTTGCAAAAATTCCTGATCAAATTAGATAATCCTGTACAAAGAGGGCCTAACCGGCACTTGAAGGTGCATAGCTGCTCCCCTCACTTAAAGGTGGCTGTGATGGAGTCAGCTCAAATAAGGTCAGTGCCTCCTCTCTGCTATGGGGGACGTGGTTGTAAACACTGCATTACCCTGATGAGACCCATTGGAAATTCTGAGAGTGGAGCCCTTTCCCATCCGTCTTTTGATTTGAATGTCTCTTTAAGGTCACAACACGGGCTGAGTGACTGGATGAAATGTAAAATCTGACATCGCAGGATATATGCGGCCTGCGTAATTTTAAACCGAGGCCCTTGACGAAAAAAGAAAATTCCTCCAGCTGGAACCCTCGCAGTGTTTCGTTTGGGAATTAAAGCTGACAGTGGAGAAACAAGGGGTAGAGCGACGGGAGGGATTTGGCAAGCAGAGTTTTCACTTGCAAAGGCGGTGGGAGGACGACCTGCGAGCACCTCTGAAGGAGCAATGTGACTCAGCACTCACCTGAGCCACTAAACAGCGTTGGGATGACTTGCTCTGTCACAAATGCAAACAGAATCTGGGCCATGGACATGTTTTATCAGATCCCCCATCACCACAGCAGACTCAATTGTTCAGTGTTATTAACAATAAGCCTTGATTTGAGCAGTGTTGCGTCAATGATGCCTCATCTAACTACTCCCTCCTGCTTTAGCAGCTTAATGGATATCAGTTTTAAATACAAACATCTAAATCAACATTTCTCAGTCTATAAAAGATAAAAACAAATATTTCAAATCGTGGTGGGTTTATTTTAATGAGCCATAAAAGTTCCTTGTTTGAATCTGCTGCCTCATGGATATTTAAAGAGTAATAGTTAATTTGGACTGTCGGTGTCTCGTGAGCTCACCATGCTTCAACACGCTCCAGGTAGAAACTGATGCTGCACAACCTGAGTAATCATCCTCTCTGTTTCACACTTTTCCAAAGCTTGGCACCTACATTACTTACACTGCAACTCCCCTGCTGAGAGTTCAGCTGTGGTTTGGGGGCCTCATGCTCCTAGCAATCTCATTAGCCTCTGGGCTCAAAGGCCTATATTTTGGGGGCCTCCGGTGTAGACAGCTGATATCCGGGCCAAGACTCCATCTTCCATTCACCCAAAACTCTGAACAATCCAACTCGGCTCCTTTTTCACACATATTCAGGATCTGTCTATAGAGATTATGCTAATAGTGGCTAAAGTAGCCTCGGGCTGCTAGCTTCAGGCAAAGATGGCTACAGAGTTCTGGTAAAGTTTTTTTTAAGCATACTGTTCGTAGTAGTTGTAGTATTATTCCCCAAGACTGGAAAACCGGTCGGTTTAGAAGCTCCTGCAGCCATTTAATGCCTTGATGCATTGTTGGCTTTAGATACCGAGGATTGGGAGTAGGTCGTTGTACCCAACAGTGCAGATTGGAGCGATTCAGTGATTGAAAACTGACAGAACTAGGGTGAATACGACTAAGACTAAATTCCCCTTTCATTGGACCATAAGTATTGTAATCAACGACTTAACATCTTTGCTTGAAACCTAAAAATTCACATATTTACCCCAAGTTGTTTCCCGAATATCAGTTCATGTGTTTTTTTGCAAGATTGGCTGGTTTCAAAACCAGTATGACCTTTAGCTAAATCTCTAACCCCAGCCATAGTAGATGCTTAACGTGACCCTAACCATACCATAACCTAACCAAAGATCTGAGACTGAGGAAGGTGCTACAGGAACCACAGTGTTAACAGTAAGGAAAGATTATCTGAAAGGGGAACAGACTCTGACACAACGCCGGCTCTGCCATCATTCCACAAGCGCATTGCGGACAGCGTCACACCATCCCGGGTATTACCACCTACTCCTGGGGCTTAAAATCTAATTCCCACCACATCTGGATCATCACCCAAAATGTCCCTGAGAAGAAGGGCTGGTGGAGCGAGGGTTTTTACATCGAATTACAGGCCGGTCCTGAATTGAGTTTTTTTTTCCATTTCTCTTTTTATTTATTTCTATGCTTTTAAAAATCTCTCAACTTCCCTGCAGAGTATTCCTGACATTTTCCATTTATAACGTTTTTTTTAAATTTTTTTAGGATGTTCCTTCTTGCTTGTGGTTGTCTTCAACGGTTTTGTAGCTGTTGATGTTGCTCTTGTATTCGCTCGAGTCTTCTGGCATTAGTGGCTGTTGACAGCTCAGCTAATGGAGGACTAGATGATTTGTAGGTCTGCACCGAGAAGCCCGGACTTCTCTGGATCTACGGCACACTGGAATTTAATGTGTTGCCTGGCAACAGTGTGAGCAGCACTCGTGTCTCCCAGAGAGTGGGGGGGGGGGGGGGGGGGATGGCTCTCGGAGAGGGCGCCTCACCTTGTAGCATTAGACAGAAGCCACAGCGAAGGTGATGGGTGGACGTTTCAGGGAGCAGCTTAAGATCTCTTCTTGTGTTTAAAGACCCCGTACTGGCAGCAACCGAGTGGGTTGTTGGAAATCGCAGGTCATTTAGAACATGTCTCTGCTGAAGACATTATTTCACTCGCTCTGTCCAGAGGATCGTGTTTTACTAAACAACTTAAATTTTACTCTATTTACATGAAACGTTTCAGGGTTCACTAAGATAAATGTCAAGATTTTTGATACCACATATAATTCAATGTAATACTAATCAAAGCTTGAAGGAATAATCACAGACGGAAAGATATAGACTAGAATAAACATTATATCGCATTTTCCAGTTTTTCCCAGAAATATTTACAATGTGAGATCTATCTCTATGGTAAAAACTGACAAGTAATGGATTGAATAATTAATTACAATTATTGAAAGTTTCTGTAAAAATCTCTGAGCTGATGATCTTCCTCACTACTGTAGCTAAACGTGTTTTAACAGCATCCTGCGGCACAGTGATAAAAGTCACTGCTGACTACAGTTTTTTTTATTATATTTAATTCTTTTTAATATTTTGAGTTCTTCCATTCGATGCTTTTTAAGATTTTTGCGAGACCTGCACATGTCCTGAATTTTATTTTTTCTTTCTTGCCCATTTTGTTGATGATTTGTTGTACATATCCTGCTTCTTAATTCCCTGGAAAGAATGTTACTAGAGCTAAACAAATGTTGGTGTCATGTTGCCCATCAAGGTTTAAATTATTGGCTGAATTCTGTATTTGTTATTGTCAAACATCATTTTCATCTTTAAATCTTTATTTAAATAAATACGTCTGGTGTTCATTTGCAAATCTGTGTTTTTTTGGGGGGAGAAATACTAAATGAACTTGGAACAAACTCTGCATAAATATATATAAGCATGAAATATTCAACACTTTTTATGCAAGATATCTAACATTCAACATGTCTGTATTTTTAAAGCCATGACACAACACAAGGCTGTATCTCTCAGTTTCAGGAGTTTTATCAAATAAGAACAAATGGTTACTCGGGTCATTTAATTAACTTCAAGGCTCCTTGAGAGAATCAAAAACTGGATAGGTTGGCAGCACGTTGTCTATTTTGCCTTGAGAAATAATGATAATATAGAGTGTTCCCAGGCCATGGCCACAGTAGTTCACTCAAGGCCAATATACAGATAACATAGTGTGTCTAACAGAAAGATCGGTGGATTTAGCCTAATTCCTCAGGGTCATTAACTATAATTCTCCAAAACCAAATAAATGAGACTGAAGTCATTTTTCCCGCATCAGAGTGAACTTCTTTTTGTGCCATCTCCTAGGAATGTGTGACCTACAGTCTGATGATGGTAGCAGCTTCACAATATGGTGCCAAAAACAAAAATGCCCAAAATAACACACTAGGAGACCAAAATAAACTCAACTGGCAAGGGTACATGTGGGTACAACTCGGCTTTGTCTTTACACGGATACAGGGAGAGGGTGTTTCAGGTAATATTCATACTTAGCGTATGATAAAACTTTAGCCAGTCATTCGTCTACATTTTTAACTGTAAGTTTAAAGGATTAAACAAGTTGTTAATATGTGTTTTAAGATACTCAAAGAAAATGTTCAGCTACAGTCTTTACCCCCAAAAACTAGACTCACACAACAGCAGCAGAGATGTAAATGGTGCTGTACCAGGAAGACAGATCACACGTCCAGGCATTGATTTAACATTTGAAGCATCCATTTATTTTGTTATCAATCCTATTGATCATCAAAACGAGACTTCATGCTATTGATACTGTGAATCAATCTGCCCACACATATTGGTGCTATGGGGCTCTTGTGTGGTTAAGGCAATAACGGATAAAGTCTATTAATTTCCCAAGAACAACATATGCCATCATTTAAATTAAAAACTTAATTCCACTCCCACTACCGTCTCTTCTCCTTCCTTCCTGATGTCACCGACCATCCTCCCTGACCTCCATTAGCATATCTGCTTAGTCTTTAACGTGACTGATATCGACTCTTATCTGGAACTCCCTGGCTACGTCCTGCTGTCACACTCGGCTCGGTGATGATATGACAGAGTGGCTGAATGTTTGCCATTCCTGAACTATCACAAACAGGATACAGCAGCGGCCCATGACCTCTTTATCCATTACTTTTGTGCAACAGGAGGAAATTGTCAGAATAAGCTCTGGATCACCGGCCTCAGATAAATTAAGTCTCTTGTCGACTCCAACATTGATTTTCCGCAGCCAGAAATGGAATGGCGGTTTGATCGTCTTTAGGATAAACTGGGCTGCCAGCCTGTGTGTCTAGTCTCCTGTTTCTTATCTTTCTCCAGTTTCTCTGTCTCCCCGTCTCTCTCTCATACATTGCACACATTTATCAAGAATTGGCCCATGTACATTGCATGTCTCTGCAGATCAGATAAACCTCTGATGAAGGCACATTGAGCCTGTCATTCACGGTAGTTTGCTCCGAGGCACGATTACACTGTGGGTCTGGGATATGGAGCTGAGGCTCAGACATAGTCTTCTAAAAAAGACCCCACCTTTTTGGTGCTTGTTTTGAAATACATATTTTAGGCAGTTAAATGAGAGGATGGAAACATATTTAATGTCCACAGCTGGTCAACCTAGCTTAGTGTAAGGAAAAAATTGTCTTGGCCGGGACAGTCATGCAAGTGATTTCCCCTTTCCAGTCTTTATGCTAAACCAGTGATACTCTCTAGCTTAATAATCGCAGCTACGTTATTTATATAATAAATGTCATTACAGATGGAAAAAATTAAACCTACATTAATTCACCAGTGTTTTCAGCTGTAGTGGTGTTAAGAAGCCCCACAATAGGGTCAATGGTTTTGGTATTTGTGGGAGAATATGAGAAAGGAGAAACGATTCACAGAAAGATATCTGTATGCATTTTTTTATTTGTTGATTGAAAGGGTTAAAAGTCTGGAACGTAATGTATAAAAGGTAGTTTATTCAGGACTGATGTTGATTGATTAATAATTAAAATAATAATATAATATAATAATGTAATAATATCAAAAATCTTTTGGGTAGTTTTCTGTCCCTGCCATTTTTTTACTGAGTGCCATTAGAAGATCAGTTTATCGATCCGTAAATGGACAAAATCTAATTGTGGTCATACATACAAGCCAACATTGATATGTGTGTTACTGACATGTTGTATATAGACTGATGCACAGGTCAGAATCAAGTGATCTGTGCAATCTAGACGTTTGTCCCTTCCTCCCTGGATGGATGGTGCCTGCAGCAGAGAGGCTGCGACTGCAGAGGATCAGGCTCAGGATTTGGGGGAAGGATGATTTCGGATGAGGAAGTTGTGGCATCTGAAACCTGTAATGGGGATTCAGAATGAAATGGTCACAGAGCAGCAGGGCTCACTACCACATAAGGGAATCATCTATCAGACATGGCAGCCCAGACACACATGAAAACATGTATATATGAGGCAGTCTCTCACACACATTCGTTCAGCCAACCTATCAGACCCCTCCACCGCCGCAGGAGCGGAGCAGGAGGAAAACTGGCTCATGAGAGGATGAGCTTCAGTACGCTGCCTGGTTACTGATGAGCTATCTGCAGGCTGACGTATAGGTTATATTCCCCCAAATGCCTGAACAGACACACACACAACACACACACACGCATGCACACACACAAACACACACATACACACACACTCTATAATAGCAAGCTTTGCCACAGCTGCTCTGACAGAGTCATAACTCCTGTCCCTTGATGGAAAATGGGGTTGTATGTCAAAGGCTCAGCTGGGTGATGTGTAGGGGAAAGAATGTCCCATATGGTCGTCTGACTCTCCACGCTTCACTCCAGAGGAGATGGCCGCTATGACAGGCTGTACGATGTCATTACTGCTGCAGACACTGGACGTCACGATGAGCACCATCGAGAGCCCAGTGGAGTTTGAGGAGGTGCAATGGCCCTGAATCCTGTGATCCTCCCAAAGTCGGACCATAAGGAGGAGGAGACAGACGTTTGAACGCCAAGCAGAACCAACGTATCTTTGTTTTTTTACCCCAATTTGTAAAGAGGAAGTGCTGGCCCATGTATTTCCAACATAAGACTCTTTCTCTATACATATTTATATACCTCAGTGACAGTGACAGCCATGGCCAGGCCCTTTTTGGGAACATGATATCTAAAGAACGCCTTATGGGGAACATTGGTACAAATGTGTAGTTGGCGTCACGGATGAACTGATTCCAATTTTGGTACGTTTTTGGCCTTGTGATTACAAGATCTCAGGAACACCTTGAGAGAATCCTTTCAAATTGAGCAGAAACGTTCACTTGGACTCAAAGAAGAACTGATTCGATTGTAGTGGTCAAAGGTCAAAGGCCAAGATCACTGGGACGCGACAAACCTCTTTTTTCTTCTGAACATGTTATCTTAAAAACATGATGAGTAACCTTTCAAGGTTGTTACAAAGGTTAAGTTGGACTCAAAGACGTACTGATTAGATTTTGGAGTTGGAAGGTCAAATGTCAAGGTAACAGTGGTCGCACAAAACATGTTGTCGGCCTTTTTAACGTGATATCTCAAGTAGGTCTGCCTTCAGGGATTTCTTTCAATTTTGGTCAGTTTTCACTTAAAGATGAACTGATTACATTTCAATGGTCAAAGGTCACAGTGACCTCATACAAGTCTGGATACAAAAGGTGTGTAGACTCAAATTGCACTGGTTGGATGGAGGCATACAACCACAGGGTAGTAATTCTAAAATATTGTTTGTCCAAATAATCCAAGTACTGTTAAAAAATGTTGGAAATGAGAAGCTTTACATTCCACTCATTTCTGTGTGGTTAATAACTCTTTCAACCAGTATGCCTGTTAGCTTAGTTTAGCGTTATGACTGGGAAACAGCAAGCCTGGCTCTGTCAAAATTGTAAAACTAAACCCAAAAAACCTGCTCACTGATGAGCATCATATATCTTGGTTGTTTGGCCGTATATTTGCCAGGACAGTTATCAGAGTGGTATCGATCTTCTCATCTATTTCTCAGCAGGAAAACAAATTCGCATATTCCGCCAAAATGTCAAACTATTCCTTTTAACAGCCTATTCATCTTTTCAAATACAAGCTGTCAATGTATATTCATATGATGATTGATCGCTCCGTCTGCCCTCTCCGGGACAAAGGAACAGAATATAACAAAAAATAAAAAGAATGGTACTGGACTTATGGAAGTGACGCCTCGTTCCATCAGTCCGTCCCTCCGTGTCTGACGGTTCAGCCCAGAGCTGCTGTGATGTGACAGGCTGAGGCGGCAGGGCAGCTCGCAGCCTGTGAACGTCTGTGTGCTTTGGGCGACTCAATGAGGCACACAAACATCAACAGACAGCCGAGCACAGCCTTTCTATAGCCCTGAACCCTGAGGACTAACTCACATTAATATTTACTATAATAAGCTGTATTAGCATATTGTGCATAATATGCTAGAAATGAAGTATTCATTAAACATAAAGAATTTTCTAAGTACATCTGCTGCTGTAAATCATGTTATTCTTTGCCAGTGTGTTTCCATTGTCTCTTTGTGTGTCTGTGAGCACTGTATTCGCAGCTAATGGCATCCAAGCGTAATGATGTACATGTGAACTGGTGTATGAATGTGTGTCAGCGTGTGCTGTGTATACTAAGCAGTTTATCGTGTCTGCTCTGCATATTTTCTCCTTCCTATGAAGTGCAGCGAGGTGAGGTTCACAGACCCCGGTGCTCAGCGCGGGGCTGCAGGAAAGATGAGACCCCGCGTGTCCCTCGACTCCCCTGCTCTGCCTCCCCTCATTCCCCCCAAATGATGGCACTCCCCAGAAACCCCCTGTTTATGCACATTGTTCACCATCACCACACCTAACCCCCACTTCCTGCCCACGTCGCCCATTCGGCACCCCCTGAGGGCATGTCAAGAGTGAGCGCTCTTCAGGCGGTTTAATTAGACATCCACGCCTGACGTGGGGAAATGTGCAGGGATGGGAGTCGAGACAGGGAGGCATTAGGTGCTCGGGATGGGGGTTGACTGTAGTTTTGAGTTGGTGGGAGAGGGAGATGTGGTGTGCACACCTGGAAAACAGCTAAAAACAATCCTATCTGTGCCACCCAATCATGTGGTTCCATCTTAAGCCTGTTTCTAACGTATCACTTACAAAATATTTCCTGATCAGTGGAGTCTATTCCAGATTATATCATGTTATCAAAAGTGTCGAGAGTGAAAGAGTTGACCCGTAAAAACACTATTTGTCAACGCTGTGAAATTGATCTCCTCCTAACTGTAATCAATAGTCAGCTGTTAGAGATCAGAATGAGGTAATAGTCAACATTACACAACGTTAGCTGAAAGCAGTTAAGCTCCCGGACGTGAGGAAACATTCACATTTACTGTGACACAAATAAAACATGTAGAAAGGTGGAGCCTCATGTGCTATAAAAGAAATGGAATCACCTCCCCCAAGCAGGTAGCTTTCTCACCACGGTCCCTAAGCAAGATTACACAAAAACTACAAGACGGATTATCATGAAATTTATAATGGAAGGATGTAGTACAGCTCAATGAAGTTTAATGTGGATTTGGATCAGAGGGCAGATCCAGGATTTTTTCTTTTCACTCTCTATAACATTGGGTCATCTTCATGGATCTTGAGGAGAAAGCATCAGGCCCATTTAGATGACTCACATCTGTGAGTGTGTGAAATTCAGTTCAGTTTGATTGAATTCAAGTTGGTGCTTGGTGGATGTATGTGTTCAAGAGTGCCTTTCTAGTTTTTAGTTTATTCCTCAGTTGCTTCCTTCCTCATAAAACGTAGTCTTCAAGCTTTAAATACCATTTTATTCCTCCTCACGCTCACTGAACTCACCAAAACACGAATAACTAGTTAAATGGAGTAATGTGGGAAAACTCCCAAATTTAAATAAAGGCTGTTTTTCCTGTTCATGAATGGTGTGATCGTCTCACATCTTTCTTATAGAAGGCTTCTTGCTTTACACCTACAGACGTGGGACTGACATGCTGAACCAATGTTCCTTTATTTTCACACTATATGAAAAATGTCAAAAGAGGTGCTGCTCCATAGGAACTACATGAGGCCAGGGGCCGCTCTTCTGTTGGAGGGTCATATCTGGCCCATGTACTTGGAGCAAAAGAACAATTTAATAAATGTTGTTGTACTTATACTACTCAATGTCTATGAAATCCATGTAGGATATTTAGAAAAATACACTAATTTACTGCATTTTTTGTTTCTTTCCTCATAAGACATATTCTTCCAGCTTTTAATACTATTTTTTTGAATGCACCTAAAGATGAATTAAAAGCTAGTCGAATGGCGTGATGTGTGAACACTGCCAAATTGAAATAAACTGGGTTTTTGCTGTTCATTCCATTGCAAGGATTTCATGAATTCACATAGTGTTAGTCAGGCCAGTGCTTGTCAAATCCTACCCCCAGTTCAATACATTAAATACAAGCGCTGGCTTTTATCTCACCAGCTCATTGTTTTCTTCCTCACTATCTTTCCCCCGTTGTGTGTGCATTTATTTTTGTATCCCATCAACTTTGATCTGTTCCTACTGAGAGCGCTTCACCTTCACAAGGGCTCCATAAATCTCTCTTGATCTCTCCGTGGATGAAAAGGCAGGTCCAGAATATGAACAAGCATCCAGCCCGTCTGGGCCCTAGTCGAGCACGGCAGCCTCTGAAACGTCTTTCATCTGTTTGCAGGAGCATGTACGCTCACACAGACACAGAGGATGGTTTAGATTACAGGGAAAACAAGGTTCGGTGTCTGCACTTCTTGAATGTTGATATGCTGCAGAGGCTTTGTGTTCTTAAGTGGTAGCTACTAAGCAGACAGACCTGTTTCATCATGGCTGCACTTTATAATCTGTGGTCAACAACAGACTGATAAGAGACTGTCCCACTGAATTATATAGATTCAGGAGGCGTCTTTCAGTCCCATCAGTATAAACTGTCTTACGAAACTCTTTCCCTGTGCTGATAACTCTACACGGTTTAGTCTTATCTACTCTTTCTTACGACTGTATTTAAAATAACACATTGCAATACACCTTGAAGCTTTCATGATACTGAACATCAGCTCGGTTGCAGCAGCAGTGAGCAGGAATGGAAATACCTCCCATATCAGAAGTCACAACGGATAACCTTGAAAATTGTCGCCCCACTATATTCACGATGAAGGTGGAAAAAATAAATATTGAAAAAAATAAAAGAATGGAGTCTCACCAGTGGAGGTTGCATTGACTTTAGTTGCAGCTGGTTCCTGGATCTGGAGCTTTTTCCATTTTTGTTGACCACATGACTTCATTCTTCTTTGGCTTTGGCTGGAAAAATATATAAACTGCATTAAATGGCCAGGATTGGCATTAACACACCATTTATATAATTTATTCTGGGTAATGTGACCCCACAGAGGCTGAAACCAGTTTCAGATTTGTAAAGCCTTTGTTACTGCTTATATATACAGTCTTTATATAGTGATTTTAAATCAAACTGGTCTGATTTTAAATGGTTTAACCTCTTTTTTTTTAAACATGCTCTCTGGGACAATCAGGATTTGACAAAAGTACGTAGAGTGACGTCTTATCTTTTTACCTGGTTTCACGAGGCTAAACAGGGAAAACTTGTTCATGGCGTCGCTTCTTGCTTGCTCGGGACGACGCTGCCACCTTGCGCTCGAGGGAGAAAAGCTAAAATATTTTTATTCAGGCGTTTAGGTGTCCGTGTGCCAAACAAGCAAGGTCCTGACAAGATTCGCCCGCATCGCAGGGAAATGTAGTTTTACCGCCGGCTTCCTCCCGCTTTGTCTCCAGTCGGCCTGCAAACTCCAAACACTTCATCTCCCACAAGCCATTGCTTGCTTCTGCTCGTGTCGGGCAACATGGCGTCTTCTTGAAGCGTTTATAAATCGCAAATAGTTTGTTGACAAGCGAGAAAAGGTGAGTTTTAATGTTGTAAACGACACATTAACCTCCTGGTTTTTATTAAATGTAAATATTTGACTCTGCTGAAGGTTTTAAACGTCGCTGTTTATTGAAGATCATTAGCTTTCGTGCTAAGTTGTTAGCTAACGTCGGGAGCTAGCTTGTTTCA
This sequence comes from Pleuronectes platessa, assembly GCF_947347685.1. Classification (NCBI taxonomy): domain Eukaryota; kingdom Metazoa; phylum Chordata; class Actinopteri; order Pleuronectiformes; family Pleuronectidae; genus Pleuronectes; species Pleuronectes platessa. The sequence continues at coordinate 6,899,580 of NC_070631.1, read as the reverse complement.
CGATATTCCCTGCATTCATTCTTCACAGGCTGAGTTTCTTTATTCTGTTCTCCTGCTCGTTAAAGAGCTCATTTAATTAACTTTGTGATATCTACATAAGAAGTTGATCAACTTTGAACTTAAAGGAGTGACGTTTAAGGAGTGTGTTCGATAACAGAGCATCCATTCACTGTATAACTGTCTTAACATGGTATATTGAGCTGTCTAAATTGCATTGAACAACATTCATCTCAAAACCGAATGTTAACAATGTTAAAAACTACATGGATTAAGTCACAAAGTTATCATCAGTAGTATTTCATTGTTTTTGTGCACACATTTACTTGATGTTTGTATACATTCACCCTTTTCTTTTGCACGTGCTAAAATCTCACTTCACTTTCAAATCTGAATACATATATGCGGATTTTTGAGAAGTGGCTGCCATTTATCCAAAGCAACCTTATTTCATTAATTGGGTCAAATTTGTATTATTTTAAACTCTGTTAATGCAGAATGTGGTAATAACAATAACTATCAGACATTGTCTTTTGTTTAAATACCCTAAAGATTGATACATTTCTGCATTATGATAATAACTGTTCTTATCAATGAAGTTGTAAATACTATAGTAAATATGACTAGTGCACTGCAGCAACAAAGCACCGCAAGTGATGGTCACCAACCAGTTTTCAGAAACTACCATCAGCTGTTATATGTGACATGAATAAGGTCTGGTGATTTATTATATGTGTACAGAGAATATAGTGAATAATTTTGAATCTGTCTTTCCAGATGGCGGCAGACTCCGCGGACAAGAAAGATGCGGAAACCTCAGCGACCAAAGACAAGGGCAGGAAACGCAGCACCTCACGAGACAGAGAACGGAAACGGCGAACGTCTCGGGAAAGAAATCGCTCCAAATCTCCAGAAAGGTAACAAACGCAGTCACAAGCTCATATTTAGTCTCCACAATCCTCGCCGACTTCTACCTTATCTCTTCTCGCAGCAAGCTTCAGTCTGTTGGTTATTGAATTAAATAATGTTACATCGTGTCTGACGTGTTTCATTGTTACAGAGACCGTCGCATGCCAGACAAGGACAGAGGAAGAGGCAGAGAAAAGGAAAGAGAGAGGGGGCGTAAGGAAAGAGATGTCCATCGACGTGATAAAGATCGTAGCAAGAAGTCCAGGTAAGTGAAATCTGAAATACAGAACTCTGTGAAATGGATGCTTTAATCCAGCAGCTTCCCTGTGTGACGTTGCCTACAGGTGTGTCACCTTTATGGTCATTGACATTTCCAACTTGGACAGAAAGTTGTAAAAAACTTTTGATTACACCTGTGAAATTCATCTGTCATTCTACTTCCAAAGGAGTCTCTCACCCAAGTCGAAGGAGGCCAAGCTAAAGAGAGACAAGGATATAAAAACAGAAGAGGAGGAAGATGGAAAAAACAAGAAAGGGAAGGTATGAATTCGTTTTGAATGAATCTTTCGATAGTGTTGAAAGATTGTTATTTTGAGTTTTTAACATGTGTTGCTTCTGTGCAGGCCCAGCCTCTGTCGTTGGAAGAGCTTCTGGCCAAAAAGAAGGCAGAAGAGGAAGCAGAGGCAAAGGTGAGAAGTTCCACGAGGAATACATTCTATTTTCCCTTTTTTGTTGCTCCACTGTTGTTCCTTGCTTATTTTTTTAATTCTTCCTTTTCAGCCCAAGTTTCTGTCCAAAGCAGAGCGAGAAGCTGAGGCTCTTAAACGGAGGATGGCACAGACAGAGGAGAGGAGGAAGTTGACGGAAGATGAGAGGAAGAAGAGGAGGACGTTTCAAGACATCGGGAGAAAAATGATGGGTTTGTATCAGCATCTGGTCTGTTCAGTTGTAGACAGTCAGCAGGTTGTTTGTATGTGGATAATAAATGAGACTTTCTGTCTGTTACAGAGGACCCCCAGGAAAGGGAGAGACGAGAGCGCAGAGAGCGAATGGAGCGAGAGAACAACGGGAATCAAGAAGATGATGGAAGACAAAAACTCAGAGAGGAGAAGGATAAAGGCAAAGAACTTCAGGCCATCAAGGTTTGTCATCTTAAACCTCTCTATTTTTTTTAGGCGGATGGATATCCCCAAAACCATTTGTATTTATTATCACAGAAAAATATTGTTGGCAAATTATATTAGAAAACTTGAAATTGAATGTGGAGCTGCACATTTGCACTGAATAGGCAGCGACGGATGATTGACTGATCTATGTAAACGTCTAACCTTTTGCAGGAGCGTTACCTGGGTGGCGTCAAGAAACGTCGGAGGACTCGTCACCTGAATGACAGGAAGTTTGTGTTTGAGTGGGATGCCTCTGAAGACACATCAGTCGACTACAACCCAATGTGAGTCACCGTCAACTTCTTGTTGAAACCTTATTTCTGGAATTTAAGGTTTTGCTAAAATATGTAAACAACACAATCTGTCCTCCAGTTACAAAGAAAAGCATTCAGTGCAGCTGTATGGACGAGGCTTCATCGCTGGCATCGACTTGAAGCAGCAGAAAAGAGATCAGTCACATTTCTATGGTGACCTGATGGAGAATAGGCGGACGCTGGAAGAGAAGGAGCAGGAAGAGTGAGTAACCCATTGAAGTGATCAGCTCAAAAAACTAATGCTGGGTGTATATCAATAAAACAAAAAAAAATGGGACGTTTGCGTCGCTTCCATCGCTTAACTATCAAATCTTTCTACTCCGCCCAGGGTGAGACTGAAGAAGATGCGTAAAAAGGAGGCCAAGCAGCGCTGGGACGACAGACACTGGTCCCAGAAGAAACTGGACGAGATGACGGACAGAGACTGGCGTATCTTCAGAGAGGACTACAGCATCACCACCAAGGGAGGAAAGATCCCGAACCCCATCAGGAACTGGAAGGAGTACTCGCTGCCTGATCACATCCTGGAGGTCATCGACCAATGTGGCTACAAGGTCAGATCCCTGAGTCATAGTTTTCCTAAGAGGAATACAGAGTGGTGGAAGTCAACTGTGAAAATTGGACCATCTTTAAACAATGTAGCTTTTATATATTGTTGCATGATGTTGGTCACTGCAGAGATAAAATGCTTTGATATCAAAATATAGAGGTGAAAGAAAAATAATCATTAACTGAAAACTGCTTTATGCTGTAACCGAAGCTTCCACTGAACATCTTTAGGCGAGTAACTTAATCGCTAATGATTCATTTTTCTCCTCTTCAAATCAAGGATCCAACACCTATTCAGAGGCAGGCCATTCCTATTGGCTTACAGAACCGTGACATCATTGGTGTGGCCGAGACTGGCAGCGGTAAAACAGCTGCTTTCCTGATTCCTCTGCTTGTCTGGATTACCACCCTGCCCAAAATCGACAGGTAAAACCATCTATGACCGGTTAAACACAAATAAGATCACTAATTAGATTCTCAAATCTCTTTTTAGCTTCTATGTCTTTTCACTCACACTAACTTCCTCCACTGGGTTGTTGCTGCAGGATTGAAGACTCTGACCAGGGACCTTACGCCGTGATCATGGCCCCAACTCGTGAGCTGGCTCAGCAGATCGAAGAGGAGACATTAAAGTTCGGCAAACCGCTCGGTATCCGTACAGTAGCTGTTATCGGAGGAATCTCAAGAGAAGACCAGGGCTTCCGTCTCAGGATGGGCTGTGAGGTGAAACATTCAGCAGATACACAAGAATATAAAGGAAACAGTAACATTATCATTTAAGTTAGGATGTAAAGTTAGTATCCAGAGCACAAAATGCTGCAAGTCTTTCCTAAGCCTGTAAATCAGTAACGTTGGTTATACTGGGTCACTTTTGTGAATAATCTAAGAAATGAATAAACTGTTCTTCTTTATATTCTTTAACACAAAGATATTTTCTTTACCATCGCAGTAACGTCTGAATCACTTATTCTCTGTTTTCTTTTTCCTCATCCATTCAGATTGTGATCGCCACTCCTGGTCGTCTGATCGACGTGCTGGAGAACCGCTACCTGGTCCTGGGCCGCTGCACCTACGTGGTCCTGGATGAGGCCGATCGTATGATTGACATGGGTTTCGAGCCCGATGTCCAAAAGATTCTGGAGTACATCCCAGTGACCAATCAGAAACCCGACACAGAAGAAGCTGAGGACCCTGAGAAAATGTTGATGAACTTTGAATCAGGAAAACACAAATACAGACAAGTATGTTTATCTGTTAATAAACAGGATGCTTCTGTAGGTTCCCAGTGCTTTGATGTCGATGTTTTTTTAACTTTGTATTTGATTGCACCTTTTAGACGGTCATGTTCACAGCCACTATGCCCTCGGCTGTGGAGAGACTGGCCAGGAACTACTTGAGACGTCCTGCTGTGGTTTACATCGGGTCTGCTGGCAAACCTCACGAGAGAGTGGAACAGAAGGTCCTGCTCATGTCAGAGGGAGAGAAGAGGTAAGTCGGACACGACAGCAAACTGTAAAAACCAAACAACCCGTTTCATATCTGTGACATACTGAGTGTTGTGGCTTTTGTTTTGTGTGATGCAGGAAAAAGCTACTGGAGGTGTTGTCGCATGGTTTCGAGCCTCCCATCATCATCTTTGTCAACCAGAAGAAGGGTTGCGACGTGCTCGCCAAGTCTCTGGAGAAGATGGGGGTGAGTCACTTTGGATTAGACCACAACTTTACCAAACTATGGTGTCACTGTTTGATAGTTCTCTCTTTTAATAAACTCCCTGTCAAAATATACAACACAATTGAATCTGACTGGTGTCCTCCTCCTCCTCCTCCTCACAGTACAATGCCTGCACGCTGCACGGTGGCAAAGGCCAGGAACAGAGAGAGTTTGCCCTCTCCAATCTCAAGGCCGGAGCCAAAGACATTCTGGTGGCCACAGACGTTGCTGGTCGAGGTATTGATATCCACGACGTCTCAATGGTCCTGAACTACGACATGGCGAAGAACATCGAAGGTAAGGGTCCTCATTCAGTGCAGGGTTTCCTCAGGACTCACGGTCTTTCTTTACGCTTTCTATTTTTCTTTAATTTAATATTCATTTGATGAAAAGAGTCTTGTTGTTAAGAATAGATAAACAATGTGCAATACGTATAAATAACTACATCTGAATGAGCCCATCCATGTGTTAGTATTTTACTCTGTAATAAAATTCTCTTCCTCTATTCTCCTCCTCTTCCAGACTACATCCATCGTATCGGTCGTACGGGTCGTGCTGGTAAGAGCGGTATGGCCATGACGTTCCTCACCAAAGAGGACGCGGCGGTGTTCTACGACCTGAAGCAGGCCATCCTCGAGAGCCCGGTCTCCAACTGCCCACCGGAGCTCGCCAACCACCCGGAAGCTGCGCACAAACCGGGAACCATCCTGACCAAGAAGCGACGCGAGGAGACCATCTTTGCCTGATGCACCGTTTCAGACCGTTTCATCATGTTGTTTCTTTACACATCAAGGGATTTGCTCTCCAAGTTAACTTTGCCAATATCTCAAGTTGTTTCTCACCTTGCCTCCCGTTTCAGTTTTTCGTCTTTTATTCAAGTCCCGGACAGAAACGCTTTCAGAAATCCACAGCAGTGGTTGGGGGATGGCACAAGGGCATTTCGACGGTGTACGAACGTGACCCCATGATTACTTAGCAGGACACTGATACTGTGCACTGTAAAGATTCTGCCCTTCACTTACTATCAAATGTGACAAATACCAACCCAGGATGTGAGAGTAGATGTGTAGTGAGTACTATGTTGTGTATTTTTTAATTGAGCGTCGCGAATTGTCATAACCTGAGTTTCCTGTTTTAAGAGACCAAGAGAGAAGATGAAGATTTTCACAAACACATCAGCTGGCTAAACTGTAGTAAATTGTTTTGAATATAAACATTTGTGTGAAATCTGTGTCTCATTGTCTAAAGATTTAATTTGAAAAGAATCAACATCTGCCTGATCCAGTTCTCTGCCAAAGTTTTGGAGATTTAGTGTTTGTGATTTCCATATTTGTCTCACTCATTCTAATTCAGTGGGACTGGTTTGGAAAAATGGGATGTTGCATCACATTTATAATCAAGATTTAAATCTATTTGTGATGAGTTGTTTTAAATCAAACCTGATCAAGATACAAACACATTCTGGAGAAAGTACAGTAGATGAGGTTTAGTGTTGGGAAATTATAACTGATACTGACTGATATAACTGAACCGGTGCAGGACCAAATCCAGCCAGTTCCTTTCAGTTGGAATTTTAAAAACAATTGGCCATATTTCACTATGTGATATGTTACTTAAAAGTCGACGGTGCATCTTTTACCTGCTGTCATCAAACTGTTCATTACTCAGAACTTGGTGCCTGTAGATTTAGATCGTGATCACTGTAGTTATCAATCAAGTGAACGTTTTCCAAAGCTCGAGTCTTTTTAGTATAAAACTTCTTCTGGGATTCGTACAGAAAAGGCAACAGTTACCTTTAAATGTCAGTTTTTCTATATTCTGTTGATAATCTTTTTCAGTTTTACACATGAGGACTTTGGATTGTCTTTCCCGTGTAAGAATGTTAAAAAGGAACGTTTCTAGGCCAGTATGAAGTCCAGGACCCCTGTCACTGGTTATCTTGGCTCGCTGTCTGGCCGGTACCCAGCCGTCCGGACCGCTCCGTGAAGAAGGAGGAGGAGATGTTTCTTTACTTGGAATGCGGCCACTTTATTTCTCGGGTATACAACAGGAGCAACACTCGCATCACATCTAGGTGGTCCGTCACTTCTCGTTATACACACACTTTTAAAGTCTTTTCCCACAATACCCAGGTGCACTACGTCACACACTACAAACTTTCCTTAAAGGGGCAGGCCATACCTGCAACACAACAGCTCTCGGTCTAATATACAGATGGCAAGAGAAAGCAGAGAGGGATTTTTACACACTGTCTGATAAAGATTCCGACAGTCAGTGTTGTGCATGAACGAACGCAAAAGAACGCGTTCAATGAACACGTTCACTTTTATGAGAACGATGAACTGAACGCAACACAATGACAAATAATGAATTTGAACGGTGAACACGTTCATATTGTAGCGTCCTCGCGTATAGACGACAGGAAACTTCTCTCATCCACCACTGTATTCTTCATTCCTCTTCCTCATTCACCCTTGATACGCCAACTCATCAGCCAATGAGAGCCTGGCATCCCACAATACCCTACAGCCATTGGCCTAGAACTTTCACGTGCCCCACCCCTAACTGTTCACTGACCCTCGGAACATTTCAATACTTTCTTCTCAGGAGAGACGCTGTCTAAATCAGAATGTGCGCAGTAGGCTTCTGCGCAAGATGTGCGCAATGGGCTTCTGCGCAGGATGTGCGCAGGAGCAACACTCGCATCACCTCTAGGTGCTCCGTCACTTCTCCTTATAAACACACTTTTAGCGTATTTTCCCACAATACCCTGGTGCACTACGTCACACACTACAAACTTTCCTTAAAGGGGCAGGCCATACCTGCAACACAACAGCTCTCGGTCTCATATACAGATGGCAAGAGAAAGCAGAGACGCAGACTCAGCAACTACATCCGAGATCCGATGCACCTTATTATTATCTGAGGGATTTTTACACACTGTCTGATAAACATTCCGACAGTAAAGGCAAGGGGTAGTGATGGATAAGGTTTTCTTTAACAAGTTAAGTCTTTCATTCTCACTTTCCAACTTAAAACTATGAAATGAACTGAAATATGAACTAGTTCAGAATTTAAATGGTGAACTATGAACGTGAACTATTCATGTTTACTTGTATGAACTGAACTTTGAACTAGTTCATGAGAGTAGTGAACTTGCACAACACTGTCAACTGGAAACCATTGGGACAAAACTTTACACTATGACAATCCGATTGTTGATTATTGAGACACAAGAAATGACGCAAACAGTTAAAAGTACATAAAATGTCATGTTTATTTTGTTGAAGTCATATTTTTTACTCATTGTTGTAAATCTATTTTCAAATAGAAAGCATTCTATACAGCATCAGGCAGGAAATGTCTCACTTTTTACACGTCTGCTGTCTCTTCTGATAAATAGAGGGAAGAGGCGTGTGGGCCACGCTAGCACGCTGTGTTAGTCTGGTGGATACATCGTTATACTTAGTGCAGTTATTGCATCACAAAGCAACCATCCCCAAAGAAATGTAGTGCAATTCTTTTTTCTTTTTTTGTTGTTGTTTTTCTCTACTCACACAAAAGAGGAAGTCCAGATGGTCTAAGGCGTTTAAAGTTTCTCAATGGTCGGCTTCGTATTGCATACAGAATAAGACAGAGGAGACAAAATAATAACCCTTGTAAAAATTGTGCTTCGTAAAATTGAAAAACCTCAACTGCTTTTTTTCCAGTTGCTAAATTGGTCCGCTTTGAAAAAACATACTCTGCTAAACGAACTAATCGGTGAACTGAGACTTGCTTTAATAATTCACTCATTCCTGTTTTAAGTCTAATGACAAATTAAACTAAATTAAATCACAGGCCTGATCTGGGGCAAGTTTTAGTGAGTGACTTCTAAAAGTGCGTGAAACAGAGTGTCCACCCAATATCATGGGGGAAAAAAAAGTTGTGTGGATAAATAAACGGATGCATTCAGATTTTCAGTAGTCGTGTTGTTAGTGGTGTGAGGAGTGAGTAGCCCCAAAGACAAGACCATCACTACGAGACAACGAGGAGAATCAGAATCAATGCATTTACTAAAATACTTAACTGTAAAAAGAAACAATCAGATTTTTCATGCAACACTTGCATAGATTTTTTTCTTCTTTTTGTTTCTAAACCATGCTGAGTTTTTTTTCCTTTTCTTCCTTTTTTTTTTTTTTTTTTAAATCTTCAAAAATATACAGCACACTAGAGATAGCGATACCTGTGAGACATGGAAGCAGTAAACCAGTGAAAGCAGACTGGGAACACAGTATCGACCCTGTATGTGAACACACGCAGGTTCGAGTCCGAACTCGTCATCGGCTCGTGGACTTAAAAAATGGTGCAGGAACGGAATGACCTTGTGCCGTGGGTGCTACGAGTCCTCCGGGAGCACGATACCCGTTCTGTGCGTGAACTTGAGCGATGAGGCGTGTAGGACTAACACCTGAGGATCCGCCTTGGTAAAAAAAAAAAGGCAGCGGTAAAACTGCAGTACACGAAATTTGAAATCGGGGGGGGGAAGAGGTGAGATTTATGTGTGGATGCTACAATCAATGACGTGCTACAATCGAATTACAGGACGCTCGGTTTGGGTCGGAGGTGCAAAGAAGGCGTGCAAGCTAACATTCTCTGAAGACTGGATCTGTGCTTGGAATATGTCGGCGACTCGATGTAAACAAGCAAGTTCTCGGCAAATAATTCATCCTGCGAAAAAGACGACAATCCCTTTTCTCGGTTGTGTTTACATTCTCCGTGTTGAGAGAGTGATTGTGCAACAGCAAAGACAAGTGATGCCCAGGCCGCACTGGTACCGCGAGTGACACCGACACTGTGCCGCAGCTTCGTACTCACACAATGTGACAGAATGACAAACTGTAACGTGTGTCTCCCGAAAAGCCATCTACCGCCTTCAGAGTAAAAGTGATGGCAGCATTTTTTTCTTTCTTTTTTTAAAACAGCAAACAAGTCAATATCAACAGAATCAAACAAACCGATAGATAAAGTAGCAATGGAACGAAAGCAGGTGGCCATTCAGTATATACACTGGAATCAAATGCATTACTAATCCTCATAAAATGATTCAACAGTAGAACATTCCTACATTAGCTTCATTCAGTTCCTGTTCTGACGTCGTGTGCAAATAGTCTTAAAATAAGTATACTCATGCAATAGTAAAGATAGTTAAAAGTCTTAGGAATTTTAAGGCCAGTATATGAGACATCGTACAATAGAGAAACCTTAGGCAAAGCAGCTAAAGTTTGAGTTTGAGTATCGGCTGGTAGCCTGAAACCTTTCCCTTGCAGAGGTGAGTAGCCCTGTTGACTTATCTCGGAAGGCCTCGACTCTGGAGAGGTCGTGACATCTACTCGGTGTAAATTAAAACCGGGAGTCTGGAAGAAATGTAAAGACTAAACACCTGAACCGCTTCATAAACTGGGAATCTATAACGGAAGTTTTGTTTTTGTTTTTCCTAATCGTTAAATGTTGTGTTGGGGCTCTTGGACCGGCGGAGGGCTCGGGGTGATCTCCATGCTGAGGAGAGCGGGTGGGGGGGCCTGGTGGCCCCTCAGTAGGTGTCTCTGGGCCAGGGCCGGCTGCGCTGGCGGTTGTTCCTCTGGTTGTGACCTTGCTGAGCCTCGCGCTGGAGCAGCCTGTCCTGCGACTCGTGCCCGTTGGCGCTGTGAGCACTGCCCGTGTGCCCGCGCTGAGCTGGGTACATGTCCCTGTATGTGCGAGCATGGCAGGGGGAGGCAAACTCATTCTCCTCCTCTTCCTCCTCCTCTTCCTCTTCTTCCTCCTCCTCCTCGTCCTCCTTGACCCCCCTTTGGCATGGGCTCCCCCTGCGGCCGCGGGACAGGGAGTCGCTGGCCTCGTCGGATGGCATGAGACTGTCCTGCTCCAGGGGCGAGAGGGCCTCCTCGCCCGCCTCTTCCTCCTCTTCACCCTCCGGGCCGGCCGCCTCACGGGGCTGCGGCTGGTTCTTGTTCTGGAGGATTCACGGAGCCACGGAGGAGGAAAAAGAGTGAATATTAAGAGTCAAACGAAACTCTGAACCAGGACAACATCTCAAAGAAGCTTCACACTTTCGACAAACTCTTTTTTTTGTTAAAAGCACAGACACACAGAGGATGGAAAAAACAAAGCAACGCTCCATCGAGAAGGAGTTTGAAGAGAAGGTTCAAATCTTTGTTAGAAAACTCACAAACCCGAATGTACAGAGAAACAGTCCTAAATATGAAGTATTGTGTGAGGCTGTAAATATATAACTTAGAGAACTTTGAAGGATTTCTTGTTACATAAGTAATGAATATTGTCTTTAATTTCCTGAGGTTTTGTGCAGAACGGGGAACTATGTGAATCATAATATATGGAATCACGTTTGGCTGGGATCTATTAACACCAGTAGAACCAGCAGCAACAATCACAGAGACCTGGGACTCATCATAGATATGAGCAGGTCAGAATGGTTCGAATAAGCGAAAGTAAAATCTTTTAGTTCTGTGATAATTACAAATACTGCGACGAAGTCAGATATGATGCCAGTTGACAGCAGTTGTCTAAATAAATCAGCTCTAGCAAATATAAACTATAGCATGAATCTTATCAATTTATCCAGAGTGTGAATCCTTGTATTGCAATTTTATAGATTTATTTTGTATATATATATATATTATACTTATGCCACAGAGGTTTGTTGGATGTACAGGACTGCTACAACTGAAATGAAATCTTTGCTGATATTTGAATGCAAAATGCATTTTTCTGCTGAGATTTGTAATGATGAAAATACTAAATATGTAAATTCAAACAAGATCTGTAAAAAAAAAATCTAGGTTAGGGCAGGTTTCACGTTCCGTGCCTCTCCTCTAGGTGGCGGTGTTAACCCCTGACATGCAGCGGTGTCTGATGTGTCTCTTCAAAGTCCTTCAGTGAAGTGTTCACAGCGTTTTAACCATGTGTGAACACATTAACACAGATACTCAACCAAAGAAACACTTAGATGGATGGTCAGGGTGTTTTCTCTCACACGTAACATGTTACTGCACATCATGGTCTCAGTTTACTGTTGTGTAGCTATTGTGTATAAATATATTTCCAGAGAATATATTATTTAAGCTCCGATCATACGTCATTAATTCGCTCGGTCATTCCAGGCAGCATAATGTGCCACTGTGAGCAGGGCCGCCATTCACAAAGCATGCTTGGAAAAAAGGGAAATAAAAAATAAGAATCACCAGCGAGACTTTGACTTATCACACAAACTCCAAACGTAATGGTCTCCATTATGGGGTTAAATTAAAAGCCCGAGCTCGACTGCTTTGTGAACTTTCCCCCAGGCAGCGTGTGGAGCAGCTGTGATTCACCTGAGACCATCAACGAAAAAGAAAGGAGGCAGGATGCAAGAAAGGAAAACACGCGCCATCTTTTCTGTGGTGAGATCTGAATGAATAAAAAAGATGCTGTTCATTCGCCGTCTCAGCCGCGGCCGGTCGTGTTCAGGTGTCGGTGGTGGGTGAGTAGGGGGGGGGGGGGCTGTTTGTGGGGGGGGAGGGTCGAGAGTGCAAATATATAAACCCTACTACTCACCCCGGTTTGTACGCGATCATTCAATTAATTCCTGTGTTTCAGAAAACTGCAAAAATGTTAAGCATGGATGAGTGAGAGGACAAACAAGACAACCTGGGACAAATCAAAACACAGGATTGGAGACGGGGAGAGCCGGTGAGGACAGGGACACACAACACGTTCAACAACAGGATCCTTTAAACAGTATTAACACAGTCGTCGAACAGACGAGGAAAAACTCACCTGTAAGCTAGAGATGGCAGAGGGCGGGGTCATCAGACTCTGCTCCAATAAGGGATTAAGAGGCGTGTTTCCTGGCAGGTGAGTGGCGCGCCAGTAGATCTCCAGGTATTCAGCCAAGTGCTCGCAGGCGTCCTCCAGCTGGTTCTCGTCCAAAATGACATCAAACATATCCTGAGCGTGCACAACCACACACAAGTAGAGGAGAAGTTAAGACACAAGTAGAGAAGAAGTTAAGACACAAGTAGAGGAGAAGTTAAGACACAAGTAGAGAAGAAGTTAAGACACAAGTAGAGAAGAAGTTAAGACACAAGTAGAGGAGAAGTTAAGACACAAGTAGAGAAGAAGCTAAGACACAAGTAGAGAAGAAGTTAAGACACAAGTAGAGGAGAAGTTAAGACACAAGTAGAGAAGAAGCTAAGACACAAGTAGAGAAGAAGCTAAGACACAAGTAGAGAAGAAGTTAAGACACAAGTAGAGGAGAAGTTAAGACACAAGTAGAGAAGAAGCTAAGACACAAGTAGAGAAGAAGCTAAGACACAAGTAGAGAAGAAGTTAAGACACAAGTAGAGAAGAAGTTAAGACACAAGTAGAGAAGAAGTTAAGACACAAGTAGAGGAGAAGTTAAGACACAAGTAGAGGAGAAGTTAAGACACAAGTAGAGAAGAAGTTAAGACACAAGTAGAGGAGAAGTTAAGACACAAGTAGAGAAGAAGCTAAGACACAAGTAGAGAAGAAGTTAAGACACAAGTAGAGGAGAAGTTAAGACACAAGTAGAGAAGAAGCTAAGACACAAGTAGAGAAGAAGCTAAGACACAAGTAGAGAAGAAGTTAAGACACAAGTAGAGAAGAAGCTAAGACACAAGTAGAGAAGAAGTTAAGACACAAGTAGAGGAGAAGTTAAGACACAAGTAGAGAAGAAGCTAAGACACAAGTAGAGAAGAAGCTAAGACACAAGTAGAGAAGAAGTTAAGACACAAGTAGAGGAGAAGTTAAGACACAAGTAGAGAAGAAGTTAAGACACAAGTAGAGAAGAAGTTAAGACACAAGTAGAGAAGAAGTTAAGACACAAGTAGAGAAGAAGTTAAGACACAAGTAGAGAAGAAGTTAAGACACAAGTAGAGGAGAAGTTAAGACACAAGTAGAGGAGAAGTTAAGACACAAGTAGAGGAGAAGTTAAGACACAAGTAGAGAAGAAGTTAAGACACAAGTAGAGAAGAAGTTAAGACACAAGTAGAGGAGAAGTTAAGACACAAGTAGAGGAGAAGTTAAGACACAAGTAGAGGAGAAGTTAAGACACAAGTAGAGAAGAAGTTAAGACACAAGTAGAGGAGAAGTTAAGACACAAGTAGAGAAGAAGTTAAGACACAAGTAGAGGAGAAGTTAAGACACAAGTAGAGAAGAAGTTAAGACACAAGTAGAGGAGAAGTTAAGACACAAGTAGAGAAGAAGTTAAGACACAAGTAGAGAAGACGTTAAGCATTTCATCTCAAATAGGATCGGCAGAAAACTTTCATCAAACCACAAATTTATGTTGATTTCAAACAAAACAGAAAACACACCTCCTTGAGCGTTACAGGGCACATATCTCTCAAAATCTAATAATTTTGAACAATGATTACTTTATATATTATTATATTTAACAGTTAATTTCAGCCAAAGGACATTTACTTTGCAGTTTCAGAAAAGTAAGCTGTAACCAGCGTCACCACGGGCCAAACAAACAGGTTCAGGACAGGCACTGTGCAAGTCATATATAAAATTCATTAAAATAATTTGATAATATCTTACATAAACTGACCAGCTGGATCATAGTAGTCCAAAAAATTAGAGACACGCGCTCGAGTACAAACACTTTATCTTACTTTATCTAACTTATAAGATACATATAAGTAACTTATAGAGGGTGCGAGAGTCTGGGAATGAAAAGCAGTGAATCTTCTCCCCTTGTAATTATGACCTGTTGGTTTTAAATGATTCGTCTAAACTGATTTGGAACCACGTTGCTTCATAACAGAGAACAGAAATCCACCCGCTCCCCCCACTCACCGGAGGACACTGAGAGAGTTTGTCTGAAGCCATCAGCTGCACATTCAGGTGTTTGCTCTGAGACTTTCCCCTGGATTTGATCAGCCTCTGGAGCACCTGAGAGGAAAGCAGAGGGAGCGTCACACAGATCAAAATCAAGATGAGGCTGCTGCCGGAATCTACTTTACCTTTGGTGAGGAAACTTTCACGTAGACAATGATGGGTGCGAGGGAGGTTTTGGCGAGCTGCGCTGGATGGTTGATGGTGTCGGCGTCTAGCACCACCAGCTGCAGAGTTTTGGCAAGTTCGAAAATCCTCTCGATCTCACTCTGAACCTCGGCTGCACAGAGACGACACAAGATCAAACTCATCGTATTCCACAAGATATTTAAAAAATCCCACAGGTGTGAATAGAAACCGTCAAAACACAAAACTTTGATTAAACAGGCAAATGAGCAGTTTTTCTTCCAAATTTGTCTTTACTCATGGCAAATATAAATGGGGAACCTAGCCAATAGAACCCTCATGAAATGTTGAGAGGGTATTTAAGTGAGAACAACAGATACTGTAGGTGTGTAGTGTTTTTTTTACCGAGGCTGGAGCGAGTGTTGGATCTCTCCATCATGGGTCTTTTGTTAAGGACGGACCTCTTGGCTAAAGACAGGTCGGCAGTTACACGGGTGATTGAGATTCTGCAAAACGAAGTCACGAAATTCATATAAAAAAATAATCAGGCAAACTCTCTCTATCAAATTAATTAGAAACCTGATTTTCATAACTGCAGCAGCTGTTCTGTAGCTCTTCCGTTTAACTGACCTTCCATCGAATCGGTGTTTCAGGAAGTCGAAAAGGGCTTTCTGCATCATGTCCGTCACCTTGGGGGACAATGAGACAGACATCGCTTTAAAAAGACAGAACAGGAACCAAACAACTAAACCATTAACTTGATTCTGTTTCGAAAGTTAAGCTCAGATGTGAATAACAACTTAAACACATGCAGCAGCGTAAGGACAATATGCACAGAGTGTGAGGCGGTTGCTCTCCAGCCGCTGGAGGTGAAACGGGGGAGAAGCTGACCTCATAGCCCTTCAGCGATGGTCCCACGAGGACCACCGGCCTCATAGAGGGCACCACGTCGTAGGGAGGGACGTGTTCCTGCCAGAAATAGAGGGAGGACAACGGGAGAGGGACGGAGAACAGGGGTGAGAAGAGTGGTTGGGTTTGTTTGTTGTGAAAAGCTTCATCTATAGTCAGGGTTTCTACATAGAGAAGACTTTTAAATACCCTGAAATAGGATCTATCTGTTTCATATTTTTTATTCTCAAAAACAAATACACAAACTTATAAAACTATATATAGAAAGTTGATGGGTGAGCAAAGCAAAATATATGTACATGAGCTTTAATAATGATAATAATGATAATAATTTGAGGGGTCTGAATTCAACACTTGACTCTGTCCCTTAAAGTCAGAATCTGTATATTGTTGGTAAATACTGTTTCCTGATAAAATGCACCAACCTACCTGTTTTTGCTTCTGTTTGGCTTGTGAAAACAAGGATCAGAATCAGGATTAGAAAGCTTTATTGTCATTGCACCGAAAAAAAAACAACGATTCACATATATATATACACACATTCCTCCACACACATCTGGAACTAATGAATCAGTGAAGGGAAAAAGAAAGAAGACTCAGGTGAGATCGGTGTCGGTTCCAGACGAGGAAGATTTGTGGTACTCACATTCACCTGCAGATGGCGGTGTGGTCCTCCAGCTCCCAGTCACCATGTCTCCTAAACTGGAGGAATTTCCTCCAGTTTTCCTTCAACAACACAAACGCATCATACTAATATCAACACAAACAGTTCACACTAATATCAACACAAACAGATCACACTTATATCAACACAAACACAAACCCATCATAATAATGTCAACACAAACACATCATACTTATATTAACAGAAACACAAACAGATCGTACTACTTTTAACACAAACACATCACACTTATATCAACACAAACACATCATACTTAAATCAACACAAACACAAACAGATCACACTCATATCAACACAAACACAAACAGTCATGCTAATTTTAACACAAACCCATCATACTAATGTCAACACAAACACATCATACTTATATTAACAGAAACACAAACAGATCGTACTACTTTTAACACAAACACATCCCACTTATATCAACACAAACACATCATACTTAAATCAACACAAACAGATCACACTCATATCAACACAAACACAAACAGATCTTGCTAATTTTAACACAAACCCATCATACTAATATCAACACAAACCCATCATACTTATATCAACACAAACACAAACCCATCATGCAATATCAACACAAACTCATCATTAGAGAATCTCACACACTGTGGACCTGCCGACTGACCTCTGTCTCTGCTCGTGCTTCAGCCTCATGGCCTCCAGGCGGAGAGGACTGGGGATGAAGGTGATGTCCGCTCCCTCCTTGACGAGCCGACCGATCCACCAGTCATTGTTGTACTTCTGTTGATGCAACAACAGCAGCAGCAGCAGGTCACTTATCACCTGTTGTGTGTTCTTGTAAAGGAAGGTGTGCTCATCCTCATCGGTGACAGTCACTCACTTCTTTGATGTGCAGGAAGTCTTTGGCATCAAAATTGACTGCAGCTCCTTGGACGGGACAGTCCTCATCCAGAGCTCCACAGTAACCCACGTTGGTCTTCACTGCAAACGCTACAGGTTTGGACTGAGACAGCGAGAAGTGAGAAGGAGAGAAACACGGGTCAATGATACAGGACGAATATAAACTAACCACGTACTCTGGCAGAAGGATAAACATCGGTTCAGAGAGCGACAGGAGAAAGAGAATCACTTTGAAAACAGTGGATGCTTTGGTTCTTAGTGACGATTATTTCTATGGTGTGACAAAATCCCTTGAATAAAATCAACGGGTTATTTCCCCCCTGATTATTTCAAAGTATGTTTATAGATTTTACCACCTTATCATTATTGTTTGGTTTTGGAGTGTGAATTATGACTAATAGTGCTTTAAATAAAGACTACTTGGAAAATGTTCTATATCTTGTTGTGTTTCTCACATAGACTCTTTCAAAGTAAAGCCTGATAATTAATTCTTTACCTTTAACAACCACAGCTCGACATAATTCCAGTAGAAGTTACAGTCATTACACCAGTCATATTGTAACTGGTCAATATTAGTTTATTTTTCCCTTTTCTCCATTTTCTGGCTCATCCCGACCTTTAGGGGTTCATTTTATTTTTATTAAATCTACTTCTGCAAACTTTCCCCCCCCTAAATCTAATCAATTATAATCTGTAACCCAGATAATGTGGATTAAATAAGAAATCAGTTTATATGCATCTCTAATAGTTTTAGAACACTACATCCTCTGTATGTCTGTCTGTTCTCAAACAGGGAATCCTCCTTTGTTCCTGCTGAGGTTGCTTCTGTCTTATTATTTCCAGCACATAAGTTTTCCTGAGGCAGCAGATGAGCACATTTGTCTTGAGACGTCTCCTACACACACTCTAACTCATCAAACTGTTGAATGGCGCGGTGTGAGTCAGTGGAGAATCTACCTTAGCTCTGTCGAGCTGCTGCTGTGCCTGGCGCTCGGCTTCACGCCGATACGCCTCGCGGTCCTCCTCTGCTGACAGGTCTGAATCCGACGGTCTACTGGTGTAGGAATCAGCCGACCCCTGTCAGGAGAAAGGTGCATGTGGTTCTATTAACATTGGTGATATATGAATTTTCAGGATTTGCTTGTTGTGTTACTGCTTTCATCAGCTTTTTTTTGGTCTGCAGTCCGCTTGTGTGCAGGTGTGCATGCAGATGCATCCCTGTATTCATGAACACATTCATGTGTGTGTGTGTGTGTGTGTGTGTGTGTGTGTGTGTGTGTCTGTGTGTGTATCTCCAACACAATGCGCTGCTCTCCCACACCAGCCATCTTCTGGAAGACCAAATATAGCACAAAGGCGGCAACTGCTTCCTCTTCTCTCCTGCTTGGCCCCAATCCATTCCATCATCCCCCACAGTGCAGCACATATACATCCTTCTTCCCCTGTTTATTCTCCAGGGACTTCTCCTTATTAGCAAAATATATGCTGGTTATCATTTTTCATTGTAAGCGCTTTAAGGACACATCCCAGCGATGCCTCGCACAATATGCTGAGAGAATATGAAGCAAACACAGACACAGTCAAAAGCTGGAAATCGATTGATAAGGTGCTGCTGCTCTGGCCTTCATTCAGAAGACTGTGATCGTTTTGATTGAATATCAGTGTTATATAACTCTGTATTTACTAAGTGTTTTAATCTTTAATAAAGAAAAAATCCCCCAAAATGATTTAGTTCAAGCTTCTTAAAGTCAAAATTTTTGGGCTATAACCTGAAAAAAAAGACATGTAATGGTTTAAATGACATCATAGAGCCTGGAGAATTATTATGTGCATCCTATAGACAAAGGGAAAATCTATTAATAGAGAAAATTTCAAGTTTAATCAATAAAGAACCAAACTGATGCAGCTGCATTGTTATGGTCACAGTGACCATTGTGCTGATATCCAAAAAGAAAATGAGAAGAAAATAAACTGTGTGAGTGTGAGTGTGTGAGTGTGTGTGTGTGTGTGTGTGTGTGTGAGTGTGAGTGTGTGAGTGTGTGTGTGTGTGTGTGTGTGTGAGTGTGTCCAATATTTTGCTTCGCTGAAGGAACTTGGTCCTGAATCTGTCAGCAACGAGAGCTGCTGCAGCAAAAACAAACCGGAGTCAGGCGTGAGAGGAAGGCGTGACGGGAAACAAACAGAGAGAAGTGACGACCGAAACCGACAAGATAAGCTCAGATAATCCTCTCACAGTTAACTGCAGTATTCACGATTACATTGTTACACTGCACGATGAGACCCTCAAGCATATTGTAAGCTAATATGAGATAGAACCCAGTTTTCACTCTGGTTTTCCTGTCCTTCCTGTGCACGGACTTAGTCCTGGTCATCCATCTTGCCAACATTTACATGGACATCCTCTGGAGGACCAATTAGCAGCTGCACAACAAAAAATACAGAAAACACAGCGGCCGGACGTGGAGAACAAACCACCACCGTTTTCTTTGTTTGCAATCAGAATTCATATGTTCAATGTAAAATGATAAACCTTTATCTACAGCTCCGCTTCAAGCCCCCGAAAGGCAGCAAGCGAACAGCTCCTCTTGTTTCTGTTTTTTCTGTATGTGTCTATGTTAGATAACTAGATCTGATTTTCAGCAGCTCTGCAAAGCAACACTGCACCAGAGCAGCACCGAGAGAGAAGAGGAGGGTGAGGAGGAACAAGATAGATAGATGGATAGATGGATAGATGGATAGATGGATAGATGGATAAATTGATAGATAGATAGATAGATAGATGGATAGATAAGGGGGGTGAACATTGTCGTAAAGAAATCCTGAAAAGAGAGGGATGTGTACAGGGACGCAGAGTGACTGACGGATGGCAGGAGGGGCGAGAGAGAGACGGGTATAAACGGTTTATATGACGAGATAAAGCGAGGCTATCTCAGGGGGAAGATGAGATTAGAACATAATAAAATGCTATGAAGGAGCCGAGTGAGACCCAGATATCCATCCTCGTCGCAGATAGAGGAAAAAAAGTGTGTGTGGGGGGGGAGGTGGAGGACGAGGAGGAGGAGGGGGGGCCATGACCACGAGAGACAGAGACACAAAGATAGCGGAGAGAGTCGCGTACCTGGCTGATTGGGAGGACGGAATAGAGCCGGATAAAGACATGAATCTGAGTTTTCTGTCTTCACTGGGAACACAAGCTGGAATAAATACTGTGATTATGTCAGAGTGGCTGTTTAATCATGTTAGAACACAGAGAGCTGCGAGGCCGGCCTGCGATTGTCCTTCATTATTAATGTTACGGACATGAGGCACGTGGACCTCTGCTCTGCACACGCCTCTGTCCCATGGCTGCCAGTCAAACCATTCAGAAACACAGCGTTACCAGCAGGAAACTGCGCATGTTGCAGGTTCTGCACTGCAGAGTGGAGCGGGTCTCGTGCATCTTTATTGTCTGGTCTGAGGATGTGTGTTTCCACGTAATGTTCCCGTCTGGAGGCTAAATTTAACTCTGTTCCTTTCCTATTCTGCTTCTGTGATTATTCTTTACACACTGCAACACTGATGGCCTCAGCTCCACAGGGAGGGGCCGGCGGGGGAAGTGTGTCATCCAGCGAGTCCAGTCCTCCAGAGGGACGAGTGATCAGTCCAGAGACACAACAGCGGGGGACTTCTGCACTAATCTGCACTAATTATCACGACTCTGCTCATGTTCGGTGGTTAAGTAATTTACATTCAAATGGGTTCTAACGTTCTTTAGTGACGTGTGTTTCTTTGATTTCAGGTTAAAAGCTGGTCCAACACGGCTGGAGTGAGCCAAAGAGGAGCCTCAGAACAACTATTGTGGATCAGATTCAATGCAAATCCTTAAACCCACAGAAATCACGAAACAACAATGGTGCTGCAGTGCAGGGCAGGTGGCAAACAGTCAATCAGAGCTTTTCAGGCTGCCAACTCCCAACCGGCCCCTGAAATTCAATCCAGCTGCACCAAACTACACACACTCATAGATATCAGTCCCTTAAATACGATTGACTTTTTTTTTTTAGCAAGATCCCTGAATTGTTCTATGGGAAATCAGGGAAATCGCCCCGTCTGACGTGCTACAGAAAAAGATTCCTGGATTCTTCCCCCGACCCAAAAATGCATCCTTTCCCCAAGCTGAGTAGTTTTTGGTGATCTTGCTTAAAATCAAACAAAACCAACAGACAGATCGACAGGGGTGAAAATATACACTAACACTAAAGCTGCTTCCACAGACGCACTGAAGTCTGGAAGTTCTCCGGGAGGTTTTCTGGAGTGGCTGTATATGAGAATGCAAAAAGTCCAGAGCCAATTTCACATTTCCTTAGAGTCACCATCTATGTATCCAGACACATTTTCGGGAGTTTCTGAGTGAAAACAGCTGATGAGAGCTGTGAGAGTGAATCCAACACGTGACAGCTGCAGGTGAGAAATCTACAGTTGAAAGACAATTAAATGCTCCATTGAGCTGAGGGCGAACGACCAACCATAAATCTCCACGGGTTTATCAGCACTAACGACTCCTCTCACTTTACACGGTCAATTGATGCCTCGGCGAAATAAAAAATATTGATTCAAGTAGCTATAAATCAGGGTAGTTTATATCAGTGATGTTTGCAAACTGTGATATATTTCTAGTTTTACTTCGAATATGATCCCTAAAGAAAATATTATGGCTGTTCTGAATGGCAGTAACAAAGCTGCTATCACAGGGAGGACCTGAGTGGTTGTGGCTCGTACCACATGGTGTGAAATGGTTGAGTCTCCAGTTTGCTGCCATGTTATTTCCTTGTTCTTTTCCCCACATTTCCTGTCCTCTCTGTCCCCCGTCCAATAAAGGCTTAAAAAATGTGTTCCCGTCGACACCACTGTCCAATCAGAGCGAAGAAGGATGTAAAAGCCAGACTGTCGCTCTCAGACAACAAACAGCTGATGAAGGATCAGATTAACAGAAGATGTCTGACCATCTGACAAACACAAAACACACACAGGCCTCTTCACATTACAGAGCTTTGACATATGAGCTTGCAGATGCAGATGTTTGGTGGGTGTCATGTTTCAGGTTTGTTTTATTTAAATTCGATGTCACAAACACGGCTCGCTGTGAATCTTGAACTGTGTGAACTAACAAAGCTCCTCATATTAAACAAGAGAGAAACATTCCATCAAAAACGTCATAATAAAGAATATAAAGAATAAAGGTATTTATATACATTTTTTAAACAGCTTCAACATTTGAGTTAACCTCTAGCATTTGCTGATTAGCACTGAACAACTAAAGTGGAACTAAGTAGAGTTTACATCTCGGCCAAGGCTAAACAGTCCTCTTATGAAACCACATTAAAATTCACAAGCTCCGAATCCTTACTTTGATCCGCACTGAAATATAACAGGCACACTTTTTAATGAAATTATTGAATTTAATGAACATCTGCACTAAATTTCATGGCCATCGTTGGATTTGTCGTCTGAGCCCATCGACAGATCAACATTGCTTTTCCTTGATTCACAGCGCTAACACGACCAAAACCAAAGTTACATGGAAAGCAGAAAAAAGACTTGTGCCTAAAAAATGGTTGGTGGTAATGTTGACATTGCACGTTCTGTAATATGTTCATTAAAAATGTAAAACACACTACATGTCTTTAAGGTTATGTGCAGTAAAAAGCAGTGAGTGCTGATGGGGGGGAAAAAAGTAATTTCTATGGCTTGACTTGCAGGAATCAGATTCTGCACAACAGCAGAATATATTATTCAGGAGGCTGAAACACCTTTTTCCCCCTCGGAGGAAAAAAAAACAAAAACCCAAAAGAAAAACTGCAAGCTCGAGCGATTTGGAAAATCCAGTCGCCACGAATCCAATTTCAAAAAGTGTTCGATTAACTGTGCGGTCATAATTCAATGTTAGCGAGGGACACATGCACAGAGCCCTCTCGTGCACGATTCAATAAATCACTCGCTAACAATGTGGCTGTACTGCAATACCAGAGCCATGATTGGGAAAACGGTGTGTGAGAGCGATCAGTCACCAGACTTGGTGGCAGCGTACGTGCAGGACGATGCCAATCAAAAAAGTAAAACGGGTGAAGGAATGAGAGAAAACAAAAAGGCAAGATGGCTAGGGAGGTGAAGAAGAGTGGGGGGGAAACAAAGGAGTGGCAACGATGAGATGGAACAAAGCGAGACATGGGAAGTGGAGTCAAACCGGTGCTGAGAGTCGTCTGTACTCACTCAGGTTAACGTGGTGATGCTGCCGCTGCCGGTCCCTCCCTCTCTGCTCACTACATGCTGTGAAATGCAGTCGGACTGTAACCGAGTCCTGTCCCCCCCCCCCCCGCTAGACCAGCGGGCGACCTGCACTGGAGCAAAGCTACCAGCAACACCTTCTCCTCTGCTCCCACCCCACCTCGCTCCGTCACGGCAGCACATGCACAAACAACAACAACCAACGCCAGGCTTTTACGTCACCGGATCGAGCCGCCTTTCTGAATTTACATCATCCTCCATTCAATGTGACCAGGTGGAGAGGGAGCTGCTGTTATAATCACACACACACACACACGCACGCACACACACAATCATATATGATACACAGCTGGGGATTGATCCTGTTTCAAAGCCTCTTGTCCAACCACAGACATCCCCACTTGTGGCAGCTTCTGCTTATTGTATCCTGCTGCAGAAATGAGTCATACTCCAGTGCTCCTCCATAGACACCCCCCACCCCACCACAGACAAGAAACTATATCAGCTCCGCTCAGGAAATTCACTGCTTCTGCATAAAACACTTTGTCACATCACCTATGGGTGGGATGCCCGTGTGTGTGTGTGTGTGTGTGTGTGTGTGTGTGTGTGTGTGTGTGTGTGTGTGCAGGGAAGAGGTGTAATGATAGAGATTAAATGTTGAACACACCAATCACGTCGCCCGGGGCCTTAAAAATGAGCATCATGAATATTTTAAGCCGTGCAATATTCTGAGAGAATCTATAGATTGTCATTAAGCCCCCCGCCCCCCCGATCAGATTAACTAATGTCCCCTCCTGAAGAAGATGTTTGCTCAGCCCTCCCTCCCCCCCTCTCGCTAACGCCTCTCACACATGCTCCACATTCCCTGATGCTAATGGTTCTGTGCGTGAAACCAAGGTATTTTTCACGGTGTTGGATTTTAACATGTTTGCAGGCGTTTAATAAATGACTCATTCTGGTAAAAAAGGGGGAAATCATGCCTGTAGACATTGAAAGCTTGTAAGTGAATGTTAATGGGGAACTTAAGTCAATCAGAAGTCAATTTTCAAGATCGATTAAACATTTTGAGTCATTTTTTAAGCAAAAATGCAGAATATTGGCAGTTTCCAGCTTCTCAAATATGACGATTTGCTGCTCGGTTCCATCACGTATGGTAGAAAATTAAATCTCTTTGGTTTTAGAGCAGTGTTCAGCGATTACAGGACGTCACTATGAGCAGGGGTTAGGGGTTTGATAAGATTTTATCGAAGACAGAAATACTACTCTCACTAAATAAATCAATATTCACATTAATGAGGCTGTATCCCAATTAATTCACAACCTGTACAACCTGAAAATGAAATTTTGGAGATTTTGGTTGTGAAATAGCGGCGAGGTTACTGTTGACCTGATTTTCACACTCCAGAAAAACAGAGTTAGCATTTGTGTATCTGTTAAAGTGCTATTGTTTTTTTTAAAACACATCATATATACACTTAAATTATATAAACCATGGCTCCTCACATCAATTTTAAAGAAACATAATTAGCCAAACAGCAGTGGTGTCAGTTGCTAAAGCACTTTGACAAACTGGATTTTATGTTGATTTATAAAACACTAGACCTAAAAGAGCATTAGAATCTAGCGTTACACTCATTCTGTCTAAATCGTCAAAATCTGACTCACATTTCTGCTCAGTTACAGTCAGTGTAATGGAAACGTCTGAATTTCACTAAAGACTAATTTAAAAACAGCGTTGCATCAAAATCTGAGGGAAGAACGTCTCTCCTGCTTGTGTCTGTGTGTTTGCCCGTCTGTTACTCTTCACACAAACTGAAACGATCACATGCATTTAATCATTCTCGTTGCTTTAACCCTGATGTGTGTTTTACATCTCGTCTGTGGCAGGTGAACACAAAAGGTTGGACTTTTTGTCAATGTATTTAAATACATGTCTCATAAACTCTAGAGTGAATCAAACAAGCAAAAAGTTAACTTCAAGTACTGTTTGTGTCCTAATAACTTGAGTGCTGGTGTTTGGTGTTAACGTGTAGTAGGAGCAGGTCAGTGGTTAGGTTATCTGAAACTAATGTATCTCAAGTACTTGTACAGTGTATATTTGTAATGAAATTGTGGTCAACTACACTACAGTAAATATTGTACTTTTTACTCTGCTAAATTTTGTTGATAACTTAAGTTACTTGTTACTTTGAAGAGTTTGATAAATATAAGTATAATCAATAAAAAAAGTAGTTTGCCAGCTGCAACATTTAGTATCAGTCATAATCCAAAAATACAAGAGTCGTAATTCAGAAATAAGCGAAAAGGATATACTTACATACTTTTGGTAGTTTATGCGTCTTTCCATACTTATTTAAGCAGGTTTCTGAAATTACTTGTCACACAGTAGTTCTACACAGAGGTGATGCTAATTGTTCTTATTTCTAAAATCTTATTCCACCACTGTCTGCAAACCAAAGCTATTAAGTTTAAAATCATCCATAAAAAATAAACACTGCATATTCGCACATTCAAAAGGCTTCTGTGTTTTTGCTAAGTTATAAGTTAGTTCTCAAAATTGTTGTTAATGTGTTAAAGTGTTTTAACCAAAGTCAATCTTCCACCTTTTTGAATCATAGTTAAATTCCATTTAATTTTGCTCTGTATTAATAAATTGTGAGTGGATAGTGGAGACCTGGTGAATTCTTCAGAAGAGGACTGAAGAGAGAGAGAGCCTTGTAGTTTCCTCCTCTTTGATGTAACCGGGCTCGTGAACCTCAGGGATCTGGTGGTTTGGGACGAGCTTGGTGAAACTTCTCAACTTGATACAGGATTTTCTACAGGAGTCTCTGCTCTGCTGGACTCCATGACCCTCCCTGCTTTAACACCGACTCCCAGATCAAACCAACTTCATCAAAAACAACCCATCACCCTGATTATTATGCACCATCTGAACTGGATGTGAGGGTATGATTCACAACAGCCACGCAGTAACAGCATGAGGGAATTCTATTCTGCTTTGGCTTTTTCCTTTTTTCCCCACTCACACAGATCGTCTTAAATAACACCAAATCGTCTTCTGAGTCTCCTGCACGTGTGTGACCTAAAAACATTAATTAAAAAGCTGGGCTGTGGAGGGATTTGGATGTAACACACCTCCCACTTGCAAGCATTTTGCTGCCCTCTCCTGTGCAAAGCAACAACTGCGACTGAGGGGACATTGGATGAAGGTGGATTCCAGTAAATGTATTTTGGAGGAACCTGCATTCGCCACCACAACAAAATGTCTTAAAAAACACACTTTCGATCCCAATGATGCAAATTAAATAGCACTATGTAGTACTCTAGTTTGATCAGGACCTTCAAGCACAATGTGGGCTACATCTACAAATCACTGAGATAAACCTTCCTGTAATTGTGATGTACCAGAACCAATCAGAGCACAAGGTAGCCAGCAATGTGTGTGTGTGTGTGTGTGTGCGTATAAACAAACACAGAAGAACAGGAACTGGCTCGGAGAAGTTTTTACCTGTCGTTTGAGGAAGCTGGATGTGGTGTCGGAAGACGTGCTGCCATCTGAGCGTTTGAAGCGGCTCTTGCGTTTAGGCAACTTCCTGGGCAGCTGGGAGGAAAAAGAAACACAACGGTGAGAGGGAAAATAGATAGATTAGATAGAGTAGATGGAAAGAGTAGAGCTCAATAGAGATAGACAGGCAGGCAGGTAGGTAGGTAGGTAGGTAGAAAGAGGGGTAGGTAGGTAGGCATAGGTTGTAAGTTAAGTAGGCCAGTGGAAAGGTAGGAAGGATGCTAGGTAGGTAGGTATAGGTATGGGTAGTTAGGTACATAGGCTGGTGGGAAGGTATAGGAAGGAGGGTAGGTAGGTATGAAGAAAGGTGGGTAGGTAGGTAAGAAGGTAGGTAGGTAGGTATAGGTTGTAAGGTACGTAGGCCGTAGGAAAGGTAGGAAGAAGGGTAGGTAGGTAGGTAAGTATGAAGAAATGTGGGTAGATAGGTAGGTATAGGCAGTTAGGCACATAGGCTGCTGGGAAGGTACGAAGAAGGGTAGGTAGGTAGGTATAGGTATGGGTAGTTAGGTCCATAGGCTGGTGGGAAGATACAGGAAGGAGGGTAGGTAGGTATGAATAAAGGTGGGTAGGTAGGTAAGAAGGTTGGCCAGTGGTTATGTAGGTAGGTACGTAGGTAGGTAGGTAGGTATAGGTTGTAAGGTACGTAGGCCGTAGGAAAGGTAGGAAGAAGGGTAGGTAGGTAGGTAAGTATGAAGACATGTGGGTAGATAGGTAGGTATAGGCAGTTAGGCACATAGGCTGGTGGGAAGGTAGGAAGAAGGGTAGGTAGGTAGCCAGGTAGGTAGGTAAGAAGGTTGGCCAGTGGTAAGGTAGGTAGGTGGGTAGGTAGATGTGTAGGTAGGTAACGCCATCAACACATCGTTATTCACATTTCTTGCTTTGTTTGAACAGTCAAAGAACTGCCAATCATTCTCTGTCAGTTTACCTATGGAGTATACTTGTTGGTTTCTTGGTGCCTGGAGACAATAAAGAAACACAACATATTTGTTTTGCCCCCGACAATGAATCCAACCTCAGATATAGACAGAAACCAACTTGTCTGTGCTGCTACATAAATAAAGGCCTATACGTGGAAGGAGAATGGATGTGAAGGAGCTGCTGTGCAACACATAAAAATCAGCTGCAACTTCGCCACGATCACACACATATCTCAGGATTAAATGAATGTGACTGCACACGGTGTCCAGTCAGCTTTTCAACCAGGCCTACGGGGAGACAGACAGCTTGGATGTTGCAGTGAGCGGCTGAGAGGCCCTGAAGACTCGGGCTACAGGTGAGTTGGACTCATGAAGGGGAAAAAAACCGCACACAAGTCGCACGAGGCTCGAGATGTGTGTTGATCTCTGTGTGGAATCAGCGTTGCAGGAGATGCATGAGGCATACAAAAACACACACAATCAACGCACAAAAGGCCCAATCAACAAAGAGCAAATGATGAAAAGACTTGTTTTTGCGTAAAAAAAAAAGAAGCATCACAACCAAAGAACCCTCGGCTTCTCTGCGTCGAGCTGCAGATTCAGTGAAGGCGGAGGTGTTGGAGGAAGAATAGAAAAAAAAAATGGTGAAAAAGTCGCTGCCAAAGACGCGACGTCTCCATTTCAACAACAAGTAGCAGAGGCATGAAGTGGCTCCTCCTGTGTGTGGTGGATGTGATGGATGAGAGATCACCGGGCTCCGGTGAGAGGCGTTTACCTGGAAGAAGTGCGACTGGGAGCCGCTGGTCTCCATGGCAGACAGAGGGTCTACGGGCGATTTGGACATTTTGACTTGCACCATCTATTGAGAGCGCAGGGAGGCGAGCTGCGCGCCGACATGGGTCACCGGAGGAAGCAGGCGACGCCGAACGCATCTATGTGCAAGAAGGAGAAGAGGGAGAGGAGCGAGAAAATGCGCAGAGGAGGACGAGTCAGATCCACGCTCGGCTGATGGAGAGAGAGAGAGAGAAAACAAAAAGCTGGAGATTCGCAAATAAAACAGAGGAGAAGAGGAGGCGCGCAGGAAAATCACCGGAGCTCTGAGAGAGAGAGAGAGAGAGAGAGAGAGAGAGAGAGAGAGAGAGAGAGAGAGAGAGAGAGAGAGAGAGACCCTGAAGACCGAGGCAGGTCCGTACTAAGTGTGCGTCTGTGCCGGGGGTGTCAGGGCTGGTTCAGCCGGCAACAACCATCTGTCAGTTGCTTTTTTTTATGTTGGGAACAAGCAACGTGTCCTTCTCATCTGAGTCGAGTGTTTTCTTTGTAAACGGATCATTCACACACTCAATTTATCTGTGGATCTTTGAATTGATGGTTTACAGCAGAGGAGCTGCTGAGACATGTGATGAGCAGGGGCGGATTGAGCTCCTACAGGGGACTGTGGGCAATCATTTACTGTTGGCCCCTGTTGACCCCCCCCCCCCCCATCCCTCCATTGTACAATCGCATGTTTATTTTTGTTTATTTCCAAGTACCGTAGCCAGTATAATATTTAAAATCCTATTATATACAGTATATACATATATATATTAAAGGAGAACCACGTTGAAGAGATAAGCAGACCCCAATTACACTCAGCAAAATTAACATGATTGAAACAGGTTTGCACATTCTTTCGTTCGTGCGTTTTCCTAAATGTTGCTGTTTCTCCTGAAATGTTGTTTTGTTTTGACCATATACTGTAAATAAAGATGCTTGACGTGCCTCCCACTAAACACAAATCAAAACAAAATATCCTATCAGCACGAATGCTGCCATCTTGTGCAGTCTTAGCTGTCAATCATGACGTTTCACCCTGTGTTATAGCACCATATAACAAATTTAAGCCAAACTAAAAACTGAAAAATTTGCTCTTGAACAAACATTAGTGTGATAAGAGCATGACAGAAACCATCTTTAAAAAAAATGTATTCGACTTTGAATTTTTGTTTGATTAGTGATCAGCCCACTAACAAAGACAAGGTGGGATTTATGACCAACACTACAGCCAGCCACCAGGTGGGTTATAGATGCTTTGTCTTCACTTCAGGGGAGCTGTCATGTTGTCCACCTTTATATCCGGTGTTTAGTTTTAACCGGCCACTGTATTTATATATATATATATATATATAAATACAGTGGCCGGTATTATATATATAAGTGAAGTCTTCACCTCCACCTACATGTTTGTTTTTTATCCCTTTTACAGTTTGTCATCCTCTTCACATGGGCCCCTGACCACATGTCTCAAACCAGACATGTGGCCAGGCCCCTGCTCAACTAGAGGCCTGTTCTATTTTCACTCTAGCTTCAAGAAATGATAATGTGTATTTGTCTCAATGTTTCTTCGTCTTTTATACAATAAACTATCATTTGATTATTATTAAATAATCTGTAATTTAAGTGAGTTAATTGCTTGGCACACACACAATAAATGAAATAGTTTGGTAAAGCACCTGTCAAGAAATATAATTAGTTCAGTTCTTTAAAGTAGAATTTCCCACAAGTGCTGCAAATTCCAGAGCAGTTTGTAATAATATATTGACCGAAATATATATATATAATTTCGGTCAATATATTATTTATGTATATATATATATATATATATATATTGGTAAATATATTATTACAAACTGCTTTACCAAACTATTTCATTTATTGTGAGCAGGGGCCTGGCCACATGTCTGGTTTGAGACATGTGGTCAGGGCCCCATGTGAAGAGGATGACAAACTGTAAAAGGGATAAAAACAAACATGTAGGTGGAGGTGAAGACTTCACCTCCCTCTTCATCACTGTTCTCTCCCTCTGGGACTCGAGCAGGAGTGCACTGTCAGTGGTCACCTCCAGGGGGAGTGCCGAGTTACTAACAGTGGGAATGTGAGTGGAGTGAGCGGCAGCGCGCCTGGGCTGCGTCAAGTAGCCACAGTTAGACAGCAACATACCGGAACTGCGTGGATTTTCATTTCAAGATAAAAGCTCAATCGCAAAAGTTAGCAAAAAGTGGTGCAAGGGATTTTTTTTATACATGTAATGCAATTGAGTCCAATCAATTTAATTTATAAAGCTCACTATCAAAAAGTTTTGTCAGGTGCTTTTCCCTGAAAACCACTTTAGAGAAAAGTCGAAGGAAGAGATATAGAAGGACAGATGGATTTATCTAGACATGCAGCAGATGAAGTGAGCAAAGAATAGAGCAGCAAAACCCTGCACAGGGATATATGTCCACACCTGCAGGTAAAGTTGAGTCGTATCACCTACATAGGGATGAACTCAAATAATATTAATCTGAGATGCACTTGTTTAAGAAAAATAAGGAATAAATTGTCACAATGATTTCTGGTTTTCTATGGACAAAATGGCCATAGTTATTGCTGCGTATTTATTGACAATTGATTGAAATCAATATTATTCAAAGTTAAATAAGACATTGACAATTTCGATGATAACTATGAACAGATGCAGACTGATCTACAGTACAACCAATAAATTACAAAATAATACTATTTATTTCATAGATCATGACGTTACAGTAGATGCTCCTGATACTTGCTTGATGTTCTCTTACTAAAGAAACTTTTCCAGCACATGACATGTGGCCTGTTTCACCTCAGCTTAGATTAAGATTGAATACTTCTATTCTATTCTATTAATATAATATTTACTTTACCTCAGATTTAAGTGACATTTTAAATGCATCATTTATCTCTTAAATGCTTTGTTTAAAAAAAGGTTTGTATCACTGCCAGCTTATCAACCATTTTCACCTGTTTGTTTCTCGTTGGTGGATTTGTTGGTTTATGATTGTCAGCATGATTATGCAAGAATTAGTGTATGGATTTCCAAGAAACTTGTTATACCTGTTCAGGTATCTCTTCCTGTTATATTTGGAACAAAGGAGTGTCTACCTGATGGGAGCAGTTCATACTCTGACTATAGGACATCTAAGGGGTGTGTAATCATTTCCCTGGCCTGTATTTTGGTCTTGCAACTTTGAAAACCCCCTTCCCTCAACTAGTACCTTTTAAGTGTTGGGTTTTTATTTTGAAATCAGAAAGCGGAAGTGTGGCGTTTGTCTTACCCGCCTCGCCTCGACGCTGGTGCTTGGAGCCGAGAGGGTCAGGGGGAGGAGAGGCAAGGGAGTGGAGCGAGAAGACGACAGGAGGAGATCCAGGCGCAGGGGTGACCACTTTTACCCGTGACCATCCCCGGAGAGCCAGGCTTCCTATGCGCCTCCAGCCGGGACGCTGGCAAAGACGAGTACGCGGGATCCGGATAGTCTGCTGCGCGGCGCTGTCGGGGGAGCAGAGGCTGAAGATGTTCACGGTGAGTCCGTCTGTCCTCTCCCGGTTCCCCGCTACACGCACACACAGACACACACACACCGCAGGCCGACATGTAATATAGGTTATACGCGCTCCTGTCACACTAACGCACTGAAGCGCCTCTGCCACTTGTCTGTCACTCCACCATTTCTGGCGACAGTTGCTGTGAGGCCTCCGCTCCACTGTGCCGCTGCTGCTGCCACTGCTGCTGCTGCTACTGGTTGTACTGGTGTGTCCACGGTCAGTTCATGTTTTCCACTAAAAACAACATATCTGTGTGAGGGGGGGTAAAAAAAAAGGATGAGCTGCATCCCAGTGCGTTTCCTGTACCAGCTGACAGACCTGCTGGGTGTCATCACACAGGCAGAGGCTCCACAGTGATTCACAGCAGCTGCACATACACACACACAAATATATTTAAAACCGGACTTTAAAGTTAACCACCGCACTTATTCCCACACGCACACTTTTTGCATGGGTGTTGGAGATGATGGGAGTATTGTGCTCCCCCCGCCGACTGATGCTGAGGAATGTGCAGCAACACTAACATGTTTATATGTGTTTATTTACCCGTGCTCGTCTGTGCACTAATCCGGAGCGACATGGCTCCGCTGCACATTGAGCATTTTCAGTGACATATAAATAAATACATGCGTAATTACGCACGGACATGAGAGAAGAGGCGTGTTTGTGCGTTAACTTGAGCCGCCGGACGAATGGTTTCGTGGTCCCCGCTATGGCTGTCACATAGGCCACGGTGTTATGTAACAAGAAGCCTACGCTGTTTGAATGCGGGCCCTCACGCACGGCCTGCCTGCCCGTGCATGGGGGCGCAAACGCATCATCCGCACATGATCAGAGACGAGGAGGCGAACAAACGCACAAAACGACTCCTCAAGGTGTTGCATGCATCTTCGATCTCTGTTTACGCATCTGTATCATCTGGCTGACAACTGAGCCACACACACACACACACACACACATACACACACACAAGCACGCACACTCTCACTCACACACACACACACATAGAGGGAGAGGTAGCCTCGGATGTGTCTGACTGCAACAAGCCCCATGCACAATGAATGATTTGATGCTGTACTGTAGCGGCTGTCCGGTGGAAAATGTCCCCCGGGAATAGTCAAGTCACCTCCGCCTTCCCCTTCCTCGCTTCCTCGCCTCCTCGCTTCCCCACCTCCTCCCCCCCATCCTAGCGCTAGTGGAGTGGATGGTAGAAGGGTGAGAGGGGAGGGGGGGGGGGGGGGGGGGGGGGGAGCCGACCGGGAGAGCACAGCTTCACAGCACCACGCGAACACGCACCAAAAAGCGACTGGCAACGTTTTGCGAGAGGGTACAAGCTGGTCGACCTTGTGCCGCGGGGTGGGTGAGGGACGCAGCCGGGTGAGGTGGGAGCAGAGGGGAGGGGAGGTGTGTGAGAGAAGGGGGAGGGAGGGAGGGAGGGAGGGAGGGAGGGGGTGTTCTCCTTGAATCTTGTCGATCCGCTGCCAGCTGGGAGGAGGAGGAGGAGGAGGAGGACCACGGCTCGGACGGATACGTGCCAGAGAAGGGCGCATGCATGCAGGCGACATACAGCGAGGAAAGGCTATTTTTGCCTCGACAGCCCAGCATGCCTCTCCGGTGAAAATGCCGGTCGAGGAGGCGGCAGCAGAAGGAGAAGCGGCTGCGGCAGAGCGGTAACCGCGGCTGCGTTGCGTTTGCGCGTTTCTGTACACCGCACGGAGCTCAGGGGCGTCTGGAGGAGGAGGAGGAGGAGGAGGAGGAGGAGGAGGAGGAGGAGGAGGAGGAGGAGGCCTGGTAAGATCAGCTGGTAGCAGTTGCTGAGGCATATGTGGACGTTTTTTAATCGAATCAGGACGAAAATGAACAGCACTCACAGTGAATGATTACTCCACCACACTGTTATTGTGTTTGCTATTATAAAAGAGCTCCAGGGATGTTATGGTGACATCACCGCAGATATAAATACTGTCATATGTGACCAGGTCAACAGAAACGTGCAGCTGAGTCTCACAGCCCCACTTTAAGTCCGTTAGGCTGGGATTATTTGAGATATTATATATCAGGACAATAACCACGACCACAGTGTAGCCTCATGATACAGATTCTGTTGCAAAGTAACCAAAAGGCGCTTAGGTGACACAGGTTTGTATCGACATTCTGGTCCAAATCAAGCAGGTTTAGACAGAGACTCATGACTGAGTTCTACACAATCTAATAAACCATCAATAAAAATGAAAAAAAAAGCCGGCGTCTGTGGCACAGAAACTGTTAGAAACACGACCGAATGAAAGGATTGGCTCCGTCACTAACCGACCTGCCTCCCTGCGCTCACCCTGCCTGGACCGGTGTCGTCACAACCTGGAGAGACGAACTCCACTGGAGCCGAGATGTTCGCCAAACGTTAGCGTGTGAGTCGCGGAACAGTCGGCTTCTAGGTTTGACGAGAGGGCCGATGGGAGAGGGTGGGAGGGTGGGCCTGTTGCATCGTCTCAAAGAGTAGCCTGCTCTTGTTAGCTTCTCCAGGATTACCAACCCGGGCTTTAAAGAATGCGATAAAACAAAAACCTTGGTCTGACCCCCGGATGCAGAGCTGCACCTGACCAATTCCACATCCCTCCACCAGGTTCGGTGGTAATCCATCCACGAAACCTTGTGTCGGGAAAAAAATAAGCTAAAAAAGAATGATAAAACCATGGGAATATAAAATTAATTTTTCACAGATTATATTTTCTATAATCTCTGAATTTCATCCAGTAAGAGACATGTGATGATGATGATGATGAGATGAGAAGAGACATGTGCATCTGTGACATATGGTGTGTATGTATAGTATATAAAGCTCAAAGGGAAGCATTGGCAGCTGGATTTCTGACTAATTCCCAAACGACTTTTGGTTTAATCTAATGCTGCGAGGGCCACAGATCCTGTCATGGTGTACACACCGTCACTCTCTTGATATTTGTCTTGACTGTATCCTGTTGTCCAGCTGCATGTATCTGTATTTATTGCTCCTCTTCTCTCATTGCTCATGATAATAAACAGAGCTGCAGCAGAAGTGGTCCGTCCTTATCTCCGGCACAGCTGACTCCAAAATGATGTTATGTGTTTGTACCAGAGGGGGGGGGGGTGTTTTTTTTTGCATGAGGGTCAAATTGAGCAAGTTCTGGTTCACCTCAAAAAACCCAGTCCAGCATGCTATTTTGGGTCCCACTCCCCCAACTCTCTCTCTCTCTCTCTCTCTCTCTCTCTCTCTCTCTCTCTCTCTCTCTCTCTCTCTCTCTCTCTCTCTCTCTCTCTCTCTCTCTCTCTCTCTCTCTCGCTCTCTCTCTCCCTCTCTCCCTCTTCCTGCCCCATAGATTTGTAAGTAGCTTGTTCTTCTCCTCTGATTCTCAGTTTTCATGCATGAGATGAAATCTCAAGTGAGCTGGGGTTATCCAGGAAATGAGATTTATGTGCATTTAGCAGAAAATCGGATGCATTCCATTTCCTGTCAGATTTGGGATAAAGGAGCTCTGTGCTAACAAGTTATCGGAAGAGCTAAACGTGATACCAGGCCTTTTTCATTAGTGTGAGTCTGAGCATTGACACACATCACATGGCTTCCTCTTTATTCTCATGCAGGGATGTGTCTCATATGATCTAAGTTTGTGCACCAACTTTTCTCGTGTTTCACTCCTCATCTACTGTGCGTTTTTCTCTGCAGGCCCAGCAGAAGCCGTGGAAATAGGCCTGGAAGCAGAGATTGGTCTCCTCATTAACCTTGGTCTCTGATCACAGGCTCTGGCACAAACATCTGGAGCTTCGTGAAGCGACTGGTGCGGATATTGACCTCATCGAGTCACCCCCCACCCTGCTGCTCTGCGGCGTGGCCTCGACACAACCCTCCTCTCTTCTTCAACACTTCGCCCAGGGGGATAAATGAGTGAACCGGCTGCAAGGGCAAGGGCCTGGGACATGTACCAGAACCCCAACAGGTAAATGAACAACTTCCAAGGAGGAAACTCTTCTCTCACATGATACCAGTTGTTGTTATCTGTCTCTGACCTGATTGTGTCTCTGTCTGCTCTCACAGAATGTCCTGGTTCAGTGGTTTCCTAGTCGCCAGAGTGGACGACCGAAAGACTGCGTGGGGGGAGCGCAATGGCAAGAAGTCCAAACGGAAGGGAGGCTCATCTCTCTGCAACCCGCGTTACATGAGCTGTCTGCGGGACCCAGATGCTATGGAGCCCCCCTCCGGAGCCCCCCTCCATCAGCACCATCGTGGAGGGGTGGCAGGGGCTGTGGGAGGGCGGCGGCAACTTTGGCGTCCGTTGCGGGTGGCAGGAGGACCACTACGGCAAAAGGGGAGGGGCTCCCGGGGAAGGGGTGGGGCTGAAATCGTTGACCTGGGCTTTGAGGACGCGGAGCTGAAAGGAAGGAAAGGGGGATGTAACGGAGGAAGCGGGGACATGGGCGACGAGGGTCCCCAACGGCGCAGCAGGGGTGCTGACGGCTGCGGACTGCTGGCTCAGGGTGCTGCAAGTTTTCCAGTCCAAGAAATTCCAGTCCCGCAAACTGGAGCGCCTGTACCAGCGTTACTTCTTTAGGCTGAACCAGAGCTCCCTGACTATGCTCATGGGGGTGCTTGTGATCGTGTGCGGCATCATGCTGACCTTCCACTGTGTCCCACGCCGCCCCTCACGTGGCCTATTCGTCGGCACTGTCCGTGGCGATGGCGCTCTTCATGGCTCTCATGGTGGTTTGCAACCGCAACGGCTTCCACCAGGACTACATGTGGATGGTCAGTTACCTGGTGATCGGAGTGCTGGTGTCGGTGCAGGTGTTTCGGGGTGCTCATGGTGGCGCCCAGGAGCGCCTCGGAGGGCATATGGTGGTCCGTGTTCTTCATCTACATCATCTACACACTGCTGCCCCGTGAGGATGAGAGCGGCGGTGGTGAGCGGCGCGGTGCTGTCCATCATACACGTGGTCACCACCTGGCAGCTCAACCAGGAGGACCCGTTCCTCTGGAAACAGGTGAGAGGAGCTCCACGATTTGAGTCTGTTTATCACGGCCGACCTGAACGGGACAGAAACTATCCTGGTTCTTCTCCCTCGTTCTTCTCTCCATGTAGATTCTCCGACTGGTTTCTGATTAATCAGCATAAAAATGTATGTTGTGCAGCCGAGCATCATTCAAGTCCAGATAACTTTATTTAACCATCTCCACGAGGTCTGGAGATGGTAATATTTGTCCAAAACAATGAGCACAACAGTGCTAAATGATAATGTGCTGTGGGTTTGTCACTTGAAGAGACACCGCTCACACACATGTAGTAGTTTAACAGTGTGCTCTAAATGGTAAATACACTGAATTTATATACTGCACCAGTCTCATGGACAATCAGTTTGCGTCACCCCCGCACAGCTGTCGTCTCTTATCAACACTTTATTTTTTGTGTCTGTGTCTGGATTTCTATGGTCAGGCGAATAAACTCTGTAGAAACTTCGGAGATTCTCACTTGGACATTTACGTTCACTCATGAAACCTCTGGGTCTGGTGCATGTCTGGAAGCAGTTTAAGAGATTACACAAAAACTACCCAACAATCTTCCGTCTAACTTTTTGGTAGAATGGGATTTGTGTCAGGGAGGAACCCATTGAGTTTTAGTGCGGATCCCAGAGAACAATTCACAGATCTTGATGAAAATAATCAGGCACATTTAGGGGACTGATATCCATGAGTGGTTGTGAAATCTGGTGCAGCTTGATTAAATTAAGTGTGTTGGGCCTTGGCGGAGTTCAATGCGCTCTCCCACTCCAGTTTTGACACCAGTGGACATTTTTGCGTGTCATCCTGTTTGGCTGCGTTTAAAAGTTCGATATGACACGTATGATTGGCTGATACCGTGTGAACAGGCTGCCCAGCTGATGCAGCACACACACTGTCTCACTGCTCTCTGCTGTGAATGTCACCATGTTGTATCTGTGTATTTATATTTACTGCGCAGCTCACGGGTCTCTCTGTACAGTGTGTTGTTTGTGTGTCACGCCAAGGACCAAGGCGCTTGCTGAAGGTCAGTGGGCTGAATGAAGCGCCCCGGCTGGACGGCTCTCTGTGTGTGTACGTGTGTGTGTGTGTGTGTCTGCTTGTTGTGCGACAGTGGGAGAATATGATGATATAAAGCGGTATCACTCAGGTCTCTGTGCGACACACACAAGAGACACTTTGTACGTTTCTCCAAGGGTGGGGTGACGGGGGGGTCAGGCCACAGTACGGTGGCTGCTCAGTTTGGCCGGAGCTGTTTCCCAAATGTCCAGCTCCCGGGGAAAAAGTTATAATGGGAAGACCATTACATGAAAACAATAACGGGATATAGGACTTTGTGATGAAGCGCTGATAGTCCCCTGTAACGTCTCTGTCGCTGCAGTAAGCATTCGGCAACATGTCCTCTCACACGTTCCCTGGATTCCTTGTGTATTATAAATGAGTCAGTGAAGTACAGGAGCAGGTCGGCGATTCGTGGGAACTCAGTAACATGAGGCGTGATACAGCCGAGCACAATCCATCACAGGCACCAACATTGTTTGCCGTCATTAAGTGAATGAATGTCATGAGATAGCTGCAGCTCAGCAATGCTGTTTATTCCCGAGGTCGTCTGTGTGCAATGTGACACAGTGATACAGCGTCATCAATCACTGCTTCACGCTTGTGCACGAGTGTTTCCTCTTTCTGCAGTAACTCATTAACCTCACTGGGTTTCTGTTGGTGGGTGTGCATAATGAGAGAGTTGTGTGTGTGTGAGAGGCGGTGTGAATGCAAATCCTCTTTTCACCGTGGCCTGTGCAGGTTTAAACAGGGAACTGTGGATGGATCTGTGTAGTCGAGAAGTTATTGTTGACTGGGACTGGGACCAGAGTCTGGATTTCTATTCTCTATCACGAAGGGGG
Organism: Pleuronectes platessa; assembly: GCF_947347685.1. Lineage (NCBI taxonomy): Eukaryota > Metazoa > Chordata > Actinopteri > Pleuronectiformes > Pleuronectidae > Pleuronectes > Pleuronectes platessa. The sequence continues at coordinate 6,860,386 of NC_070631.1, read as the reverse complement.
GGGCGGGGTTTAAATCTCTCCTCATGTAGTATAAATGATCTTTTTGCATTTGAGGCGACAACAGATTGTTATTTTCTTGATTATTCTTTAAACCTAAAAGGTTTTTTTGGAGCTGTAAACTAAATTATATGACTTTTTCGATGAAATACATTAATACTGGTTTTAATATCAAAGAATATCTACATTTATGGGTTGAACATGACTCCTAACACCCTCTAATCAAAGGTGGGCGGTCCCCAGCCACCAGCGACCACTCATCAGTGGGAATCTGAGAAGCTGCGCTGCGCTCATTTTCAAATCCATGCAGAAACTAAACCTCTAAGCCCCCACATCGTCTACCACTCAAAAAACCATCCACCATCCTTTAGCCCAATGTCTCAAATTTCTTGATTTGTCAAACCAACCGTCCAAAACCCAGAGTCGGTTTACAAATAAAAACATCAAACCCTTTCATTTGAAAAACGAGGATCAGCAAATGTTAAAAAAGTAAGATGATGATTATTCCATTATCAGAACTAGAAAGGCACTCAGTAGATTCTCATACCTCCGCAAAGGCCCAACAGTCTCCTTATAGTTTGCATATTAGTGCACGAAATTACACACATTAAGACACCAACACCCTGAGTAGGTCTGAGTTTTCCCCTTAAAATTCACAGAAGATGTAGAAAAAAACTCATATTAGTGGATTCACACACAAAAGGGTTCCTCTTTGACCCATGTTGTATCCGTCCACCAGGTTTCATGGATATCGGTCCAGTAGATTTTTGCATAATCCTGCTGAAAAAGCCCATAAACAAACCAATCCAGATGAAAACATAACCTTTGTAACGTTTGAGATTTAGATTTTCCCAAAAACCTTTTCTATTCTCATTTGAACTTTGATCGGATAGTTCATTTACAGTTGGAGGATTAATGACTCACATATGAAGGCCACAAAGTAAACACATGGACGGTGCCTCACACGCTCAGGCCAAAGGGTCAGAGGTCAATGTCAGTGCTGCCACAAGTGAGTCAGCAGCACTGTGACCACCTCACGAGCAGCCGAGCAGCATCAACAATCATTTATACTCTCACAAACCAGTTTGATCAATCAGTGTCTCTCTATGTGCAGTCGCCTTTCGGAGCTACAACCGTTCAGGTCGCGTCACTTGAGGTTCTCCAGATTTGGCATTTTGTAAATATAAGATAAAAACATAACAACCGTCCAGCGTTGTGCGTTTTCTCTTCATTGAATCTAACAGAATGTGTGGTGTAGCTCCAGCTGAGGCCCCTAACAGACATCTTGATGCTGTCCGTTCGCTTTATGAAGAGTATTCTCATGTTCGGCTCTTGAAATTTATGACCCTCGATGCCTTCAAACGTCTCGAAACACATGCGGCCCATCTGGTTGTTTCTGGAGTTGTGTTGCTCTTGGCGTGGATCTGTATGCGTGTTTTTACAGCTGCGTACAGCAGAATAGAGTGTCCCAGCAGGATCACCATAACCCACATTATCTCCTACTTTCCATCTATGTAGGGTTCTAACCGCCTTCTTATCATATGCAGGGCTGCGTTCATAAACAAGCAGCAGTTGTGTTATAGTTTGAACAGGAACAGTGTTTTTTTTAAATCCATGGAGTCCGGTTACACATGCAGCGCTCTCCCCGGTGTCTGTGTCACCATTCCTCTGGTCCTTCGACTCCTCAGCTGGAATCAATTAGCCACAGCGGTACAGTACATATGTGTGTTCCACCCAGTCACCCATCAATACACACACACATACACACACACACACACACACACACACACACACACACACACACACACACACCATCTCATGCTTTGTTATGGTTGACGCCTTTCCTAACAGTCTCAGCTGAATGTTTGTTTTTCTCTGGATGATAACACCACAGATCATCGTCCTGTCTCTTACAGAGCGTAACAGTAACCGCCCACTTTCAGAGCAGCTCTGGTTCCAGCAGTAAATTACTTTTATTCATTTCAGAAACTCCTTCAAAATAAAAATAGTTTGAAGCTTTGAACCCGGCCAACCAGCTACGAGAGGAAGCCTGACCATAAAACATTTGACTCTGAGCAAAACTATTATTGGAAGATGTAGAAAAAAAAAAAGGCAGAGGTACAAGATTTTGTTCACAATTATTTTAACAGTGAAGGAACTACACATCCCATAAACCATTGTGAAAGATCCCTTTCTAATAAATAAATACTTCTTCTTGAGGTAAACTCAAGTTGATAAAGTGTTGCTATATATTGTAGTTGATATGATTTTCGCTGTCGTGGTAAACATTTCCATGTTAACAGGAAGCTTCACCGATCAGAAATGCTATAGCTGCTGCACCTGAGGATTGTGGGTTGTGTAGTCCTTCTCCTGACATCCAGAATAAAACACATTTATCTTAAAACGCAGTTGATATCATAGGGACTTGTGGTTTCTACAGAAGAAGTAGAAGACATCGACGAAGATGAGGCTGCTCCACCTCCTGCCTGAATAACGCAGAGGATTTGTTGCTGTTGTGTCCGTGTAGAGAAAGGCCGACCACAGAAACTTCATATGCGATTCTCCGGTCATGTCTGAAAACGGCCAATACGATTCGCACCAAGCGCATTCTGTGCATATTTTATTTTACATGCTAGTTTAATCAGTTAATTTTTATTTTTTTTTCTGTCACCAAAAAAATTCCTCACGCAGGCATTATTCGCCCCCGACAGCGACTCGCATTGTTGTGTGGATGTTGTTGACACAAGTGAGAGGTCAAAGACTGGGTCCTAAAAATACCCGGCCCTGTGTGTTTCGGCTAACTGTGGCGTCACATGGAACGGTCTTATCAGAGCCTGCGTCAGAGCAACAGGCAGGTTGATCTACACCCCCTCCCCCCTTTTCTCTGCATGCACACGAGCCGTGCATTTTCTCTCACACAAACACACATACACACAAACACACACACACAGCAACAATGTCTTAATCTGATGTATTTTTCTCTGATCTTTTATCCTAGTGGAGACACTGGGACCCTAAGAGCCCATTGAACAGAACACAGGGCAAACCAGGCGCTGATGTGGGCTCTGGGTTCCACTGGTCTCATTGTCCAGCTCCCACTAAGTGTTTAAAGTGGTTTGTATTATTAGATAAGATAGTGGAAATTAGTTTAAATAACAATGTGCTGTTCATGCACTTATACAGGCAGGTCTACAATCGTCTCGCATCTGATTTTCCAAATGGCTGCTTGCTGATTATTATATATATTTTTTTTAATTTCTAGGATGTTACAGAGAGAATAAATATATTTTGATAAGAGCAGATCTCACATCCTATCAGATATTCACAGTTTCACAGCAGCTCGAGGTGCTGGAATAACCTTGTGTGTGCTCGATGCTTTGAGATGGGAAACTTGGATCCCAGCGGAGGAGGAAGTGTCAGCTGGTGATCATCACCATGTGCGAGGCTGCAGCTATAGAATAAGACACCCTGTACACGCGAAGGAGGAGGAGGAGGAGAGGGAGGAGGAGGGGGAGGAGGAGGAGGAGGAGGAGGAGGAGGCGGCGAGGCGAAAATCCGATATTCTCCCAACACAATCCCTCCACAGCCTCCTTGATAAATAATTTGTGTGTTTAACGCAGCAGCAGCATTTTAACGAGGATACCTGTCACATGTACACTTTGCTCCTGACCGGGATGGGTGCTGATTGATGGGATCACACACACGTACACGTACACACACAGACACACACACACACACACACACGCTACAGCTTTACTCAAAGGCTCCCGAGGTGGCAGTGAATGTGAGAGTATGAATGTGTGATGATCGGTAAACGTCTGGTTTCCACACAGTTTTCTTTAGTGTCCATAATTCTGTTTTAAATATGGACTCCACCTCGAGAAAAGCCCAGTGCTCAGGAGGCAAAACTGAAATCCTGAGGTCCTGGTTGAGGTTAAGGGTTCGGTATGAATTGGTCGTAGGGTTGATGAGTTGTTTCTGAAACACTTTTCATCTCATTTGTTGAAGGCCTCTTAACGACCCCCATCAATTAATCAGGTTATCTGTTCCCGAGTGTTCACACAAATACCAAACAGACACATTTATTGAAAAATAGATAATTAATTTTTTATCTCCTGGTTGTAGCTACATACACTCTACAGTTTATACACTATACACACGCACACACACGCACAACTACCGATAATACGTCAGTACATCGACCAATAAGGGTGCGGGAGAAGGTTATCAGCTTTGCGTCACTTCTGGGAATGATGGGGAACAAACAGCATTGCGATGTGTGTCTTCGCTCAGCGCCTGTGTTCGGTTGGCCCCAGCCGTTGTCATGGAAACAACTACAACTCAAGGAGCTGAGACCAGTTCCGCCCGACGCTGGGCAGACTGGTAACGGCTGCTTCAAGTGATTCAAGAAAAAGAGAAAAATCAGGTCAAAATGGATTTCTGCCGTTTTCCCCTCTCCATCTGAGAATCTGAGAGCCGGAGCGTCCGAGGGGTCTGAGAGACGTGGACTCTGTGTGGCTGCCGAGATGGATTCGTGCTTTGTCACTGCTGTTAAAATGAGACAGTCCATAATTAAACATGGCGATGACAGAGGAGAGGTCATACGAGTGGAGGTGGCGGGGGAGATGGGGGGGGGGGGGGGGGGGGGGGGGGGGGGGATGCACAGGATGTTGTTTGCCAGTTGTCTGGTACAGGGAAGCTTATCTCTGGTCAGCTCACCATGACTGTGCATGTTTGTCGTCCCCGTGCTGTGGAAACGCAGGATGTGTTTTTAGGCCTTGAAGAAACACTTGAGGAAACTTGGCCTGGTTGAATAATAGAGCTTGTGTGTCTTCTGTCTTCCAGCACAGATAATTGGGTTCATCGCTAATTACAACTCCTCTTACGTTCTGGTAATGTTGACACGTGTCCTTTTGTGTGATCGCAGCAGTGTCCCCCTGAACCTGTTGTGTGTCCACAGTGTGCGAACCCCTGCAGCCCCCCCAGGGGTCCCATGCTCTCCAAAAGAACTTGATAATATTGTGACAATATTTTTTTAATTTCCTCAAACGCCTCTTTTATGCAGATTGTGTTGTTCTTCAACTACAAATACAAACTCCAAAGCCAGAAAGCTTTATAGTCACACTCTCTCCAAAGAAGTCACACCCGCCTGGTTGCCAACAGAAGTGTGCGTGTGTGGTGTGTAGTTTGTCTGTGTTGGGCCCCCCCCCCCCCCCCAGCATGTCCCCGCTCCATGTTTACACAAACCTGACTGAGGAGTAGGATCAGGATAACTGGCTTTACATTACAAGTAACCGCTCCCACCTAGCTTTACATTATTCATGTAATGCGTATGGTTTTGTGTTTCTCTGACGGCTTCGTTAACATTGAAAGATGTCGGAGGAAACGCTGAAAAGTCAAATTATCAAAAGGAAGCCATGTGTCTTCAGTCATTTTTATATTTCAAGATGACTCAAAAAATAAATAAATCATTGGCACCTCAATTTCACAGAACAGGTGCGTAGGAGAGGGACGAGCAGATGAAAACTTGTGAAAGAACTCCCGCACACTGTCTAACGTGTGATTTATTATGCTGTGATGTTTTGGTGCAAGACCTTCATCCGACAAACATTTTGTGATAATGAGAAGCCATCTTGAATAGGGAGTGGCCTATGAATACGTACACAACGGTCTAGTTCCGAAACGTCGCACAATAAATCACTGTCTGCCTGTTAGACAATGTTTTTAGATGAGAATAAAGAGGGTCAGCAGGTTTTAGCCTAAACCCCCCCCCCCCCCCAGCATTTCCTGTTGTAAAATAACAGGACATGTCCGCTACACATTTCCTGATCTATTTGGGATTTATCTTGCGCATCACATGTTAGTTAAGCGTCATATATTTGACTTAGATACACACAGAACACCCCCCTTCCTCCAGAAGTTCCAGGACCAGAGCTGCTAATGGAGTCTAGAGTAAACTGCATCTTTTATAGGACTGAATTAATGGGTTACGAAAAAGTCTGGAGGTTTTATTGTTTTATTGTTCACTAAGAGTAAATGATGTATAAACCATGCGTCTTTATAGACCTGCAGGAGGCTTCTTCTTCTCTTCATTGGAAACCACTTTGAAAGACAGAACAATATGATAGAAATTAGAACCCGATCCATTTATTGGTTCAATGCACAACGATAGTTCACCCAGAAAGGAAAATGTACTCATCATCTACTCACCACTATGCCGATGGAGGTGGTGAGTCCACAAAACACTTCTGGAGTCTCAGGGGTAAACTTTGCTAGAGCAGAATCCAATACAATTGAACTAATCGGTGACCAAAATTTTTCGATGTAATAAAACAACAGAAACAACACAACATGCCTCCATACTGCTCATGTGGTTTCATCCAAGTGTCCACAAGCCCCCGTTATATTCAACTCAAAACGAGGGTATTTAGATGAAGCTTTAAACCTAAAAGTCAGCTGATTGAAACTTTCTTGCCACTTCTGGTGGACTTTTAGGCTTAAAACACGGTGTAAGTGACCCAGTTTCGAGTCGAATATGTTAGTCGGGGCTTGTGGACACTTGGATGACACCACTAGAGAAGTATGGAGGCCTGTTAGGTTGTTTTATTAGGTCTGAAGCTTTGGTCTCCAGTTACTTCAATTGTTTTGGATTCCGCCCTAACACTGTTTACCCCTGAGCCTCCAGAAGTGTGTTGGGGAATCAAACACTTCCCCCCCCCCCCCCCCCCCCCCTCCCCCCATCGGCATAGTGGTGAGTAGATAGAGTTTTTATGTAACGTTTTTTTTTCCGGGGTGATACACAAATGCCTGCCTGTTGTGCGTCTCACCTCCAGACTGTGTGTAGTGTTGAGCGACCCAGTGAGGGAGCGACTTGACTCTTTATCTGCTGATGTGGTTCTGGTCATTTCAGATAAGGGCAGTGCGAGCTGTGTGTAGACACGAGGCTCAGGCTGAGTACACAAACCCAGCAGCTGCCTGGCACCGCACACACATTCACAGAGTCTGCAACAAAGGCTAAAAGTGACAGCTAGCGCGAGGAGGAGCGTGAGGAGGAGGGAGGGAATAAATAAAAAAGAATATGGAAATAAATAAGCAGCGCTCTCGGGGACAGATAAGGGGGGAACCTACAGGAGAGACTCTTATGTTTTTTCTCACAAGCAAAGCACTGTCATTGTGTTTTTTGGTGCGACAGTGTGTTTTTATAGAGCCTGATCCAACACAGATGTTCTAAGGGGTTCCAGATGTTCCTCAAAGGCAGTCTTGCACTCTCGTTGGCCCCATTTCAACAACGATATCCCATCAGTCATTGCTCCCTCTGGAGAAAATGTCTTATAAAATCAGCTTCTTTTTTTTACTGGTGAGTTCTGTCCGGCTTAATGATTTATTCCAAGTCAGCGTGAAGCGACCTCTGTCGTCTGCAGCAGCTCCGGGCTGTTTGAAATTAAACAGCGCAGTAAGGACCAGTCAGTCAATTGACAGTTTGTTAAACCCCTCCCACAATCAATAGTCATCCAGCTGTCTTTCAACTAATAATTATTTGTATTATCAATTAAACTTTTGAATATTCGATCAGTTATTTGGTCAATAATAGAAAATTGTGAAAAATGCTCTTTACAGATGTTGAGATGTCAGATAAAATGTACAAAACATATCGTGGAACGGACTAAGGCCTTTTTATTAGATGGCATATTCCTGAATATACTTTGGTTTCAGGGCTGTTATTGGTCTTTAAAAAGTTCCTTCTGCATTTTAACCATTTGCTTTCTTTTATGTCATAAAAGTTATGTCATAAAGATCGTAAGGACCTACAGGAACTAGAATTTATTCACATGTGAGAAGCCTCTGTGGACGTCTGAGCGCTCCTCCAGTTTGCAGCTGTGATCATAGGTTGCAACAAGTCATGAAAACAATGTGTATAATACATATTCTTACTGTGGTATGTTGGTTTAATGAGCTTGTAAGACAAAGACATGAGACCCTAACCCCTGACCCTCCTCGGCAGGTCCCCCCCCCGCTGCACCCTCCCTGAACCTGGGTGGGGGGGCTGCAGGTCTTTGGAGCCAGGCTGTGGAATGTGGGTGATAGTTGCTAAGTGAAAGCTGCGCTGCCGTCTCTGATAATTCACAGTCTCTGTGGGTGTGAGTCTCGGGCCAACACTAAGCAGAACCTTTCACAAGACTGAGAAGGAAGCACAAGCAGCGAGAGAGGGAGAGAGATGGTGTTACAGTATAAATATAAAATCCTCATCACATCTCCATCTCCCATGCAAAATGACTGATGCCTTCAAAGTCAACTCTCTAAAAGCGATGATCAGACGGGACAGGTCACCTGCCGCTGTGTCGTGTGAACAAAGTGAGAAGAAGAAAAGAGACACGGGCATGTTGCTCTCTGCAGGAACCTCAGCCAGTTTCATTAAGATTTTTGAAATGGAATTGGCTTTGAGTGCTGATAATTAGTCACATCCTTCAGACTGTGGGCACCACACACACAACACCTACTGTACCATCACTTACTCACCTCCTATGGCAAACCAGTTGCCAAACCACTGCTTATTTACATATTTGGCTAACAGAGCTTAACCATCATCCGTTTTGAGTCATGTCTCCGTCCGCTTGGCAAACACAAGTCGGATTTTAGCTCCGTTTCTGCTCCTTACCAACTCCTGTGGTGGAGACAGTTGCCTGTTGGTAACTAAACGGATGCTAAGAACAGCGAGAGTGAACCAAAACACTTCATACCGTCATGGAGGTATTGGAAAATTATCAAAAAAATACAATCTCACAGTGTTAAAGAACGTGGAAGTAAATTTCTGGATTGACACCAAAACTTAATGGTTTCTTCCCTGACCCATTCTGCAGCCCTCCATCAGGTCTTGTGGTAATCCATCCTGTAGCTTTTGTGTAATCCTGCTTAATATCAGACAAACGCAAAAGAAGAAAAACTCTGTCGGAGGTAATAAATCCTCCGAACACTTCCTTCTGTCTTTTTTATATCTTCCATAAGAACTAGACAATCCGGAGTAGGATTGTTGGGCCTATTGAGAGCCGTTCCGATTCCTTTTGGATTTCTCACAGTGAGCGAACTCCTTCACATGCGAGCTGCCATATCATCCATTGCTGATGTGAACTATTGATTATTTCTGCTTCATGTAATTTCCTCCTGATACATTAGATCTGTGTCAGTCTCGCAGGAAGCTGTTAAATGTTCCTTTGGTCCACATTCTCCCACGATGCTCTCTGCTCTTTAAACCCTCGCCCTGACCGAAGAGGGGCCGGATGGCCTTAAAAGTCAATGTTTATAGACTCACTGTCAGGACAGCAGACTTCCTGTGAAAGTAAATAGCCGGTGTGTTAAATCCATCATAAAAATTATAAATACAGATTCTGAATATTCCATTACCCCCCTCCTGTCATCTTGTGCTCGTCCAGCTCGGACACGGTAGCTTCACAGAGCTGACGTTAGACGTGGCTGTCGAGGCGTCACCAGTGATAGGCCGCTGATATCAGTTTCCTGCCACATGTTTCTTTAGACATCTGTGTTCCTCACTCACACCGCCACACATCATTATCACGGAGTTCCACTGGTTGCAATGTCCCATCTATCCATCAAACTATCAACTGGATGAGCGTGACATTTCGAGCAGGCACTTGTGAGCTGAGGCTTCTATCATTGGCTGCGTGTGAAGACCGATTGCGTAACAGCGGCGTGACCAGACTGTCCATCTGCTGCTGGAAAAATACGTTCAATCACAATCCCAGAGAAACAATGACTCCAACGGGTGGATCCTCCTCTGGGTCAACCTGTCCCGGGAGGCATCGTGCTTTGGCAAGCAACGACACACGTGATGCCTGAGTATCGAGCTTCAACTGAACCGAAAGGGGAATCAAACTTTGTCGTGTGCGACAAGCTGATGAACGCAAATCAAGGGATTTCTCCTTTGATTAGATCATCTCCTCTTTGATTGATGATATCCTGACTTCTCTTCTTCTCGTGTGTCACCATCGGGCTGAGATTCAGAGATTTTAGTGAAACTTCTCACTACTACTGCTGTTATTGTACAAACCTTAATGCCCCTTTAGGATTCACCTTAATAACTTTATTATTATAACATTTTATAAGACAATATGTCCTAACAAAGAAAGTTTCAAGTAATTTATAATTCAGAGGGATGTTTTAAAGAGAAATAATCACTATATAAACTTAAATAAAGTATAGCATGATTAGAAGGAAATTAATATTAGGTAACACAAAATGTTACATTCATAATATAATATCCTAACTCCCTTAACATCCCATTTCTCGTCTTAAATCTCTCCTTTGCATATTTAGGGTTGTTAAAATCATATTAAGTCACTGTCCTACACACATATATTTCTGTATCAGTTTGTTGTGTTTCTTCATTGAAGCTGCATCTTTCAAACTTCTACATCTTCTGATAAAGGTGTACATTATTTTATTTAATTATACATGCATTAGATATGTGTGTATACAGTATATAATTGTATGTGTATATTTATTTATACAGGGCATATATTCTGAGCGTGCACACACACACACACACACACACACACTATGTTGATCATGTATTGATTATGTCTCCATATCCTCCCTAAGCTGTTGGGGGCTTTTTGTAAAATACATTTTAATCTATGCTGTGCTGAATGGCCACTGTCACTGCTGTGTTTCCTGCCTGGATCAGAGCATCTCTTACATAATGCCATTTTGATATCCAGGGATTAGGCTGAGGTCCTCTCCCCAGACCAGCCGGTTTGTCGCCCTCGGGGAAATGATAACTGCTGTAATGGTTAAAAATAAAATTATAGGATTTTTTCCAAGGACGTGATGTTCAATTCCTGCTTTATTTTCATCTTCATAAAACTTTTGATAACTCAGAAGATCATAGTGTGTAGTGGTTGGAAAGGTAGAGGCCGACAGGATGAGGCAATCAGTGCTGAGTTCTGATAAATGAGCACAGAGGAGACGAGCAGGTGCGGCGGCCTCGCACTGAGAGCGTGGCGGCGTGCACAGGTAGCCGGTAAACGCTGCCGAGCAGGACTCCTAAAGTGGCGAGGTGCTGCTGCTGCGTAAACACAGGACCTTGCTGTGTACTCTGTCAACCCACTAGCCCTTGCCCTCTTGAGAAAAGCAAGCAATTAGTTTAAGCCTGTGAGCTCAGACACCTGGAGTGTGGGACGCACGTCGAGTGAATCTCCACAGAGAAACACGGACGGCAGCTGTCGCATGTGCAGAGAAAACACACGTCCACACATTGACTGGGAGGTATTCACCTGCAAGCACCATGCTCCAGGTTTCACTTTTGTCTGGTGGCTATTTTTACTTGAACAGTGAGAGTAATGTAAACAGAGCGCTCGGAGCTATCTGCCTAATGTCACTGTGGCCTATATCTGTCCTGCTCTCTGTCTGTCTCTCCGTCTCACTCACTCTTCTTTCCTTCGCCGTCCTCGTGTTGTCTTTGTCCTTCCTTCATCCCTGATCCTCACCCCCTTTTTTCCTGCCTATCCTCAACATTTTTCCTATTTGTCTGTGCTGTCCATTATGCTGCCGGCCTATTATTTTTAAACCTCACCCCTTGTTTGCTTTCTTTTCAACCCGTCCATCCATTACCCATCTGCTTCTGTTCCTGCGTCTGTGGTGCATATGTAAACTATGTCACCTTGGGTCACCTTAACTCGGAATTGCTTTTATAGCCATGGTAAATACTTTTCATTTATTGCCAACGAGTCTCTTTTGATGGGGGAAATGTTCTCGACATGGGCAATTTCTAGATTGCACCATGTTTTTGTAGCAAGTACTGGAAACACGGCATAAACAGTTACCCTGATTGGAATCTGAGAATATGAATGAGGCATAATCGAGAAAAATCAGGATGTAAGAACTTCAGACAACATTTTGATCCTTTTCTTTTATACATATTTCGACAAACGTTCAAGGGAAACTTGAAAAGCAAAGGAGGTAATGCTCATCGATGGATAAAACACGTGAGGTTGAACTGTGGTGATCTTCTGAAGAAGAACCACGGAATTTATTAATCTCTATAAGACATTGTGGCTTGTAGCTTTCTGGTTTCCTTTTCTAGTGACCAATCGTGTTTGTTCAGACTTTGGTTGCAGGCAGGTAAACAGTCCGTATGGGCTTTTTAATGCATCTGCATTTATGAGCAGATATAAGAATTGATCTGAAATGTCGGATGGACCTAAAACACCAACAGAATGTATTGTTGCTTGAGTTTTGTGTAGAAACATGTTCAAATCGGGGTGAAAACAGAAGACGGTTTCCTGTCCACTGTCTGCCTCAGAAGCCCTGTGTATATTGGCCGTCGTCCCCAGAGATTAATTCATCATGAGACGATAGCCAATGGGTGCAGATTTTTCTTTACAAGAAACGGAAAAAACAACCTGCATCCTGCTGAAGAAGTTCTTTAAACCGACTTGGTACCAAAAAGGTTATGAAGGTTCATCATGAGCTGCACAGATGCCTTGTTATAAAAAAGTTATTACAACATAACCCTAGTCCTAATCCTTCTTTCAATTCTCTGATTTCCATTTTCTAGTTTTCTAGTTTTCACGTGACAAAAACGTGCATACCCTTTTAAAGCCCCATGAAAGAATCTGTGTTGTATTTTCTGCAAAAAGTGTCTTTCTAATAATGAAGAGTTATAATAATAACAGTAATTCTTAAGCAGAATTATTTAGGAAAGGCCTGAAGCTATTATTTATCATTTCAGTTTTCCAGTTCTGCACTTCCTTCTGGTCCACGCTCCCAAACCTTAGTGTCCAAATGTAGCCTCTAGAGTGAAGAGTGTAACATCCAGGCAGTGAGCGAGAGCCACCTCTCTCTCTCTTAAGGAAGTGGCTCTCTAACGGGTCAACAGCATTTCCACCGTGCAGTCAGGGACTGTTGTTTGGTCACAGGAGGTTTTTCCCCAATTGCAGCAGCAGATTTAATCCCTGACGCTGCTCAACAGGCGGCAGCAGACGAGCACGCTGTAAAAAATGATGAGGTGGTCAGTGAACTGAGAGGAGCAAAGGGGACGACTGATCCCACAAACGGGACCATTTCCTGTCAGAGGAAATGTTTTGTGAGTGTGTGTACTTGTGTGTACTTGAAAGTATATATCGGGTTCAAATACTCAGCAGCTCCCAGTAAAGACATTTTCCTTTTTTCTCTTCCTTAAAACATGGAAGTACGATGCAGTTTGATCCTTTAAATAAACTTAGAATAAACAAAGAAAGCTGTCGAAGTCTATTTTGATCATTAAGCCGTCATCTTCCTCCTGGACTTTTGAGACGTCCAATCAGATCTAAGCTATTCACTTAAATCCCTCCAGTAACTAAATCTTGCTCATTCAGTTTCACACAGAAAAACGCGACTATAAATATAGATAAAGACGCTCTAACTTGAGTTTCACTGTGACTTGGATCCACAAGCAGCTTCCTGAGAGACACAGGGAACAGGTGACAAAGGAGGTCAACAGGGGATTTAAATTCACGCCACTAGTATCATAACTTTGCTCTCTCTGTCTGCATTAATGTCCCTCGCATCGTCAAAGGCTCTATTAGGATTTAAGGTTAAACTGACAGAAAACAACATCGAGGCTTATTTCAAAGATAAACATGTTTTTTTTTATTTACACTTTTGCATCCTATCTTTTGTACTCATTCTGAGGGTTTGATTCATGAGACTATTTTATCAAGGAAGTTATATCAACTACAACCACACATAACTAAAGCACTTGCACTGATCTATTTTATACAACCTTCTCCCTCTGGCATCTCACAGGTTTCGCATCGTTCTCTTTCCGTCCTCATTTTAAATTAAATCGTTTGTTTCTCCTCTTCTCTTCAGGTGAGCGCTAACGTCCTGATCTTCCTCTGCACGAACATCATTGGAATCTGTACCCACTACCCTGCCGAGGTTTCCCAGAGACAAGCCTTCCAGGAGACCCGAGGATACATCCAGGCCAGACTACATCTGCAGAGGGAGAACCAGCAACAGGTGGGCAGGCACGCACACGCACACACACACAAATACACACACACAAACACAGACACACACACACACACCCACACCCACACACGCTTTATAGTTGTGAGGAAATTCCTCAACAACAACACTAACCCCAACCCTAGACTGTATATAAAGACAGACAACATGATAGCTTCCCAAAAGTAAAGCCAAAATGTCTCAATCGCCCTCTGGTGGCTGACTGCGGTATAGGTTTATAAACTTCACGTCCTCCATGTTAGTGAATGGGACATGGGCCAGACTAAAAAGTAAAATTACACATCATATTTTTTATATCACACTGATGGGTTCATTTTCCGCCAAGTTTGGTTTTGATTAGTTATTTGACACTACAAAATTGGGGGGGAATTTCCTGATTGACAGCTTAGACTGGCTCAAGACTCCAAACAGGCAGGTTTAGAACAGACACTGCTCTGGTGTTCACAAACGAAAACAAACTGATTTAATGTGAACATGCTCTTGTCTGTAACTCAAAACTGCTGTCACATGATTAAAAAGCAACACACACACACACAAGCAGAGACAATATTGTGACGGACAAAATCTGCATTTTGCTTCTTCTGTGTGTTTTCCAGGAACGTCTGTTGCTGTCAGTGCTGCCAAGGCATGTAGCCATGGAGATGAAGGCTGACATCAATGCCAAGAAGGAAGATATGATGTTTCATAAGATCTATATCCAGAAACACGACAACGTCAGGTCAGCCGGGACACTGGGTTTTTACCCTGTGATTTGATGTGGATTTTAGATTAATCATCAACCTGCATGTGTTTTCTCACCTAGTGCAAAACACAGTGACGGCACGTTCGGTCAAAATGATTTATAATCTGTATCTGATCTGTTTCACGGTTAGAAATAATATTCGGTAATGCTTCATTTTACAGGTAGTGTTTATTCCAGCTAATTTCCTGGAAACTCTCCACATAATTTGCCAAACATTAGCTGGTAGTTTATTTTTAGTTACAAAGATATATATTTACTTTCGTACAAATACAATACATTTTTACTGCCTCTTTATTAGACCGTAAATGAGCCACACTGAGTCACTTTATCTCACAGGTCTGGTTTGAGGAAATCAGATACGATCAAATATGTTTGAGTCCCGTTAATCTGCTGCAAAAAGTGTGTTTTATTTTATTTGTTCGAAACACAAACCTTTCATCCTGCTGGAAACGAGATATCAGGACAAACATCAGCTGAATTATTAATAATTATTTGCCGATTACTGAGCATCACTGTTCAACGACTGGAAACTTTACGATTTTTAATGAACTACTACATTTCTTGGAAATAAATACCATTTACAATTTTTTGGGTGTAAAATTGTTTTTATTAAAAGCTTTCTGGTTATTTAACAGTTTGTCAACCAGGCTAAAATCATTAAACCCTTTGCTCTCAGCTTGCACTCTATGTATAGTCTCTATTACATCGTATGATACCAAATCGACCATAAGCATATCAGCAACAAGCACACCCTTCGTTTGTCTTTAACTTCCTGTCCCTTCAGGAAGTGGGAATGTTCTGCGTTGTGTAACTTGACGTCTGCTGCCTGTGATCACCTTCCACCTACATTATAGCAAATATTTGAGTAGTTTTATGCTCTGACATAGGGAGTGAAGGACTAACAGAGCTGGAAGGAAACAACAAAGACGGGCAAACACTAGCCGCTCTTTACGTAACCGCTCTGGAATCAGCTAAGTCACTCGTAATATTCACGGTGACTGTTTTGTAATGTTCTGTTTCATAACGACATGATATCATAACATGTTGTTTTCACTGTGTGATGATACAATATTTCCTCATCCAAGATACAATCACAGCAGAGACTCATCTGGTTTTTGTTACAGTATCACACACACACAGTTGTCCCATGACGTGGGCTTCAAGGCAAAGTATCCCGAATCATATCATGAATAAGATATATTACAGTTTCCCTAAATTCAATCATGCAAACAACTACATTACAAACATTCATAGATATCAGTCCCCCTCATTTTTTTTCATCAAAATCCATGAATTATTCCCTGAGAAACCGGGAAACCCGATGCCAAAGAAAGTAAATCCTGGTTTGGCCCCTTTGTCCAGATCTCTGCCAACATGTTATGATTTCTCTCTTGGCCGATGTCTAATCCTTTCACAGAGTTTCGTGGAAATCTTTTTAATTGTTTTTGCGTAATCGTGCTGACAAACAAACAAACAAACAAACAAACAAACAAACAAACAAACAAACGGATATGTGGAAAACACCCTTGGCAGAGGTAAAAAAAATAGAAGCGACTGCATAACACCAACTATGATCATGTCATGTGACGTCATCCTCAAAACATAAAAATTAACGCTAAGCTGTTATTCATTAATCCTTTAAATCGAAAACAAAAACAAACACATTCTTTCTGAGAACATTTCACACACACACACACACACACACACACACACACACACACACACACACACACACACACACTACACACACACACACACACACACACACACGCATACAAGCGCGCACACAGTGTCAGCAGAGGGTAGAGTGGTTTGGCAGAGTGGAGGCTAATTAACATTAGTGAGGGAATACTTAATCACCAGCAGCCAAGATAAGATAATCCCTGAAGATGGAGAGCTTCAGCACACATTCAATTACAGCACTGAGCAAACACATTGCACACCACAGTCCCACACACACACACACACACACACACACGCTCAGATCGCCTTCAGAAGACTTTAAGGTCAACATTCCTGCCTCTCTCAAGGTCAGCCGCCCTGATAACAACACAACATGACACAGATATGAAACGTTCATACCAAACCTCTGAAGATATTTGTACAGTTTTCAGACGGGACTCGCGGTTCTTCTCACGAGGAAGTCATTTTAGTTCCAGTGCAGCTGACGCACGTTTCAACCTCAGTGAGAAGCCGCTCACTCCAGGCTGGAGGTCGGGTTTTGTGCGTCCAAACATGAAAGGTTCATCACAAATGTGTGTTGTAACTACTGGTTGTAGCCGCCGCCTTTTAATTATACCTTCTTTATATGTTACTTTATTTGTCTCTGCAATAACATCCAGCTGGATGAAGGATAAACACGCCGCTCGCCAGTTAGACAGTCACATGGTTTCCTTCCACTGTTTTTATTTGTCACTCGTAATGGATCACCTTTATTCATCACCCTTTGAGTGTAACGTGAATAAAACTCACCTCATCCATGAACATGTTTTGAAGCCGAGTCACATCAGGTTATAAGAAAACAACTCCCATGATCCCGCGCTGCTTCACATCGTCTCCAAACCACGTCTTCTGTTATGGTTTTAAGCGGGCGAAGCAGCATACTATACATACTTTTAAATTACATAATTAATAAAGGGTTACTGCTAAACAATACAAATTATCACACTGACTCTGCCCCCCCCCTTGCACATCATTTATAATTGATATATTATTGGCACTATCACCAATCACTGCACCTTAGCATCGCAATATATGTTACTGTATATATTTGGTTCTATATTGTTGTTTTTATATTGTTGTTTTATGTTGAGTGCACCAACGAACGACACCAAGGCAATTTCCTGTATGTGCAAACATACTTGGCAAATAAAAGGATTCTGATTCTGATTCTGATACTAACCCAGCTCTTGTAGTTTATTCATGGTTAACATGCCTCCTGTCACAAGGTGGGAAGGGAAATATTTTATTGCGCACCTCCTCCTGTAATGTTTGTTTGTTTCTCCCTCTCTCACCCCGTCTGTCAACCTCTCTATCTCGCCCACAGTATCCTGTTTGCAGACATCGAGGGTTTTACCAGCCTGGCCTCTCAGTGCACAGCTCAGGAGCTGGTCATGACACTCAATGAACTCTTTGCCCGTTTTGACAAGCTGGCATCGGTAAGTCACTGCAGTCACTTGTCTCCAATGTCTGACGGCACACGTCCACACACGTCCACAGGCTCAGGCTGTCTCTGCCGGCCTCCAGGACCTGTGCTAAGCTACGATAAACTAACAGTGTCCTGGCCACAGATTCATGCTTAAAGATTTGGCTTCATAAAGTTCAAAAGTTCACTTGCAACAGGTTTTTCTTCCTGTTTATCATAAGACACATTCCGTTAAAGTTAAACTAAAGCTAAAATAAAACTACAGTAGTTTCAGTTAAACTATCAAGGGGGACACGTCTGAGGTTACCAAGTTTGTATTAGTAGCTCAGTAAGTAAACACTGCAAGAGGAAACTAAAAGGAGGAATTTGCATAATATAATTTGCATAAGCAGGTAGTTGAAGTGGGAAACATAATGATATGTTTAACTAACACTGCTGAATATATTGTCTTGATATATAAACTGTGAAATACACTGTGGTTTAATGCAGAGCGAGGAGTTCTGACCACATAGGTTTCTCTGAAAGAGTGATTCTGATTACTTTGACCAAAACCTGTTCCAGTGTTTAAAGTTCTTTGATGTAATCGTATCGTTTTATATAAAATGGTGCTGATGAGCCAAACGATGAAGTATTTTGATAATTATGAAACTTGCACACTGAAGTATAAGTTAACAACATTATCGTGACATCATTTAAACACATGCAACATCTTCTGATCCCGTGTAAAACGACATATTATTTTAGTCACGTGATATTACAACTGTATTCTCTTAAGTGTAGAATTAATTTTGTTAAATTACACTTTATTCTCGTATTACAAATGTACTCTTGTAAAATTGAGATATTATCCTCAAGTTACTATCTGTTTACGTGACCATTATACTTCTAAACGTTTCCTTTCCTTTGTCCTCTCCTCCCCTCTCTCTCTTGCTTCATCTATCCCTTCTTCAGGAGAACCACTGTCTACGTATTAAAATCTTGGGTGATTGTTACTACTGTGTGTCCGGGCTGCCTGAACCCCGGGCCGACCACGCCCACTGCTGTGTGGAGATGGGTGTTGACATGATAGAGGCCATCTCGTGAGTAGAGCTCCCGTTCGTACGAGCGTGCGTTTGAAAAGTTTTGTCCTCTGCTGATCCTCTGCTCTGTGGCTCCCCTGCAGGTTGGTGCGCGAGGTGACAGGGGTCAACGTTAACATGCGCGTTGGCATCCACAGCGGGCGCGTGCACTGCGGCGTGCTCGGACTCAGGAAGTGGCAGTTTGACGTGTGGTCAAACGACGTCACGCTGGCCAATCACATGGAGGCGGGAGGCAAAGCCGGGTGAGAGGAATAAACACGGGTTCTTAGAAAAGTCTGCAACATACAAACTTTTCCATCATTGATTAATCTGACTTTTTTGAATTTTCTGGATTAATCAATTAAGCAGAATATTTTTCTCCTTCTTACTTAAACTGTTAAATTTAGTTTGTGGGAATATATGTAGTTTTGTTATTATCTGTTTATAGTGGAGCTGCAACTCAATTATTATTTTTATTGTAGATTTATCTGATTATTTTCTCAATTGATTGATCATTCGATTAATTTACCTTTTCAACTGACAGCAGAACGTGTTTCAACTGACCAGGAAGTAAGAGAAAACTTACTTCCTGGTCAGTTATGAATCGTTATGAAACATTTAAATCTCTTTTCCCTGTAAGACATTTATTTATCAAGTCAACCACAACAACAAGCCCAATGTCAGACTTTTCAAACCTGTGTGAAAAACGTCCCTGTAGTTTGATGTGATGTTATTTGTCCCTGCAGGCGGATCCACATCACTAAGGCCACGCTGCAGTATCTGAATGGAGACTACGAGGTGGAGCCGGGCTTCGGAGGAGAGAGGAATGCGTATCTGAAGGAGAACAGCATCGAGACCTTCCTGGTCCTCGGCTGCAGTGAGAAACGGGTCAGTGCACGAAAGACGCACACGGCTCAGGTTTACAAATTTAAACTTGAAACTGAATTGAGAATTTATTGCAGTTTTCCAATTGAGGCCAATAGAACCCACTGACGCTTTAGTGGGTGTTCAGAACAGAAATGGCCCAAACTTTAAAAGGGCCGTGTCGAAGCGGGGGGATGCTTTCAGTTCTTCAGACACAGTGGTTCATAACAAACAGAGTTTAGACCCACGCTACAGATCCCATTTAAATGAATGAGGGGGCTGCTTCATTTCACACAGGGAACAGTTGGTATAATGCTTGTGGTGTGTAAATAAAGATAGATGACATAACTCCTCCCCAAAAGTGAGTCAAAGCTTCTTTATCACCACCTGGTGGCTGGCTGCAGTGTAGGTTATAAATCCCACTTCCTCCATGTTAGTGGATGGGACATGGGACACACTAAAAAGGCCAAAGAACACATCAAACGCATTTTTCTTATTATTTCTTAGGTCACTTCTTTAATGATTTTTTATTTTGGTTTTAATTAGTTAATTCATGTGATTAAAATGGAGTGAGACATGATTGACAGCTGAGACTGACTCAGGATCAGACAAATGGATGTATCAGCGTAGATTCTGTCTCCAAATGTGCAAAATGGCAGCGTTTGTATCCCGTAGGTTTCAGCTTTAGATTAGAAATGGAGATGCGTCATCCATCTTTATGTACAAGTCTTTAGTGGAGACTTGCAGGTTAACAGTGAGAAAACTGTAAGAACTTCTATTAGCGTTCCCTGTGTGTTGAGCGAGTTACTCAGGCCTTCCTGTTCTTGCCTCTGAGCAGAAGGAGGAGAAGGCGATGATGGCCAAGATGCAGCGGGGGAGAGCCAACTCACACGAGGGGCTGATGCCGCGCTGGGTCCCTGACAGAACCTTCTCCAGGACCAAAGACTCTAAAGTCTTCAGACAAATGGTGAGGCTCAACATCAACACGCTCCTCTGTGCCGACAGAGCCAGGCTGCCTGAGTCCTAATTTGTGTCCGTCTGTTTTCTTCCTCAGGGGATTGATGAGACCTCCAGTAAAGACAAGTGAGTAGTGACTCTGTTAATGTGTGAAGGGAAACCTGCTGTTTTCTCTATCGCCCGTCTGATCTGCGTCTCCTCTCTTTGCAGCCGCGGCGTTCAGGAGGCCATGAACCCGGAGGATGAGGTGGATGAATTTCTTGGGCGAGCCATTGACGCTCGCAGCATCGACCAGCTACGAAAAGACCACGTGAAGAAGTTCCTGCTCACCTTCCAGACCTCCAGCCTGGAGAAAAAGGTTCAAGTTAAAAAACCTCCGATTATTTCCTCTTCTTCTTCAACTGGTTCACGTTCTAACGCTCTTCTTCTCTTCTTTTCCTGTCTTAGTATTCTAAGAAGGTGGACGATCGCTTTGGAGGCTATGTTGCTTGTACTCTACTCGTATTCTGCTTCATATCCTTCATACAGATCGTCATCTTTCCACAGTGAGTACTGCACACATCATAATACCACAATGTAAATCCTTAAATATTTCCTGTCTGTGTTATTTGGCTCTTTTTTTACATCTGTAGTTTGGTTCATTTGGTTTGGACCAAATATGAATTTTCACCTTTTAGTTCTGGACCGGTTCACACTGACATAGTGTTGCAAAGTGGAAGGATTCATTACGGTAGAACCCTTTAACTTTTGACTTACCGTTTCATGAGGAACGTGAAATAGGACCAAAGATATAGAAGTTGAATTAAGGAAATTAATTAACTTGTTTTTCATATAAAATATATTTTATTAGACAATAATAATAGCTCTAGCTATAAATGAAAAAACATATTTTCATATTGGTGCATATCAGCAAACGAGTATCGTAGAAGAGCTGTTCAGTTAAATTTACTTACTTAGTCTCAAACTGGGATTAATAACATGCAGAAATATTATATCTGCCTTTTAACAGACTGACTTGTTAGTGCTGTTAAGTTTTTATTGTGGACCTTTCAAAATACGAAGAGTAGAACACAAGTGAACCTCTTTTCTAACTCATTAGGGGAAAATCCTCATACTGACTCACTGACAAGCTACCATTGTTACAGGTGAATATATTGAGAGGCTTATACAGAAAGCTAACAGATCCTAAAAACAAATGTAGAGTCTAACAGTCCTGTGGTTAGTGGGTTTTGCTCTCACAAAAAAAAAAAAAACACAACAAACACTGTAATTGTTCTCTGTTGCCTCCCGGATTAGCCAGAGTTGGATCGACAGCTTTTACACCAGCACCAAATGAACCAAACCGAACAGACGAACAAACCAGGAACGCTGAGTTATAACATTCCTTTCTGTTGTGTCCCTGCAGCACCCCAGTCATGCTGGGAATCTACATCAGTATCTTCTTCATTCTCGCCAACATCCTCTTCATCTGTGCCATATACTCCTGCATCAAGGTAGCGGAGCTCATCGTGCAACATGAACACAATCCTGGCTCGTGATTTCTAACCACTCACTGTAAATGTGTGTTTGACCTGGGGTTTCTGTGCTGTAGCTCTTTCCAGCTGCGATGCAGACTGTTTCAAAGAAGATTGTCCAGTCTCGCACCAACAGCACCCTGGTTGGAGTTTTCACCATTATCCTCGTCTTCATCTCTGCCTTTGTTAACATGGTAAGTGTGAAAGTAACTGCTGCTCAAACAACGTCCTCTACATCAAGCTGAATGAAGTTTAAAAACACACCGAAACTATCCGTGTCCATATTGAGCATTTTCAAGTTTTGTTCGTACAAAGCTTTGTCCACAGTGAAGCCAAAACTGACCAAATCCTGATTTCATGGTGTGATATCAATACACGTATACAACAGAAGCTCTGATACTGGTATTTAGAATGTATCTCCACTTTACTGGAGACAACTTTTAACTTTTACTCCCCACGTTTGATCACAGATTTCTGTACCTTCCTCTTCTTGTATGTTGTGTAATTTTTAGAGTCAGTACTCTTATACTTTTACTTTAGTAAAGATGTTAAATGAGTACTTGTATTTAACTCAAGTAGCTGAACGTCTACTTAAGTAAAGAATGTCTCTATTTTGGCCACCTCTGGTTAGTTGTCATGAAAAGCTCCATTTACCTCATACATGCTAAAACAGAAGATGTTTGTGGTATGTTCATCTGGACAGAGAGAAGCTCCTGAGAGAAGCAACCTGTTTTTAAATCCAAAATCTCAATCAACCAGTGATACGTGTTGAAAACTGTCACAAACATGTGTGCACGTGTGTTTCCTGCAGTTTGCTTGTGACACGACGAGCTTAGCGACATGCGTTGCAGAGAAGCTGAACACCACTGCAGCCCTGGTGACGCCCTGTCTGATCCGCAGCTTGAATGTGTCTGTGGAGGGGGGTCTGGAGATCTGTCCCAGCAATGGCCCCTCCTGCCCCTTCCCTGAGGTGAGTTCATCTCACGTCACCATGTTTTAGTTTGGGTGTTTTTTTTCTTCTGACATGTGCTGTGGATCATACCTCTGTGTGACGCCGCCCTCTCCCACTCCTGTCAGTATTTCAGCTACAGCGTGCTGCTGACGCTGCTGGCCTGCTCGGTGTTCCTGCAGATCAGCAGCATAGGGAAGCTGGCCCTCATGCTGCTCATCCAGCTCATCTTCCTGCTGCTGGTGGAGTGGCCACAAGTAGCACTCTTCGACAACGCCGACCTCTTTGTCACCTCCAATGCCATGTGAGTGCCACGTGCTGGATGCACATAGAGAGAGAGCAGGAGACAGGATTAGGATTTTAGATCGCACATAGACTTTTTTAAACATTTCCTCAGCTCAAACAAATTCTTGGTCATAATCTGTCTTGTTTACTTCTTTATTAATATCATATTTCCTGATATGAAATAATCCTTTAGTTTCTTAAGGTTAAAATTGTAAATATAATCTGGAAATACTGAGTAATTTGGCACAATTTGTTAGTGTTTTAGCATTAAACCATTAAAATCATCATTTGATATCAGTTTTTTTTCCTGATTCTGTTCTGTGTTCAACTTTTAAAGCACTTTTAATTAATCTATTATGATATATTGTTGGACTCTGTGTTTATCGTTCGGGTTCGGTCACACACGCACAATTTTGTCAGTGGCAAACTTTTGCCGTCTGTTCATTTCCATCTGAGAGATGGAGGGGGCGTATAAACATTCGCTTCCTGTGGCGAGAGGCGCATCGCAGCACGGCTTCGCATGGAGTTTAACTTCGGTGAACTTTTCATATCCAGTCTTCAATAAAGGTTTGCTATCTGGAAAGGTAGAGGTATCCAAAAACACTTATGTAAAAAAGGCAACAAAGCAAATTACAGGAGGAAACCACGAGGAATACACCTGACAGGACAAAGTGGAGAGGAGGGATCGCAGGGTTTAAATAGGAGTCACCAAGATTCAGGTGCAGAGAATCTAAATAATCAGGGAAGGGGGGGAAAGGGAGACAAAGACGGGATGTCAAGTGAGACCCAAGGGTAGGTAACAAAATAAAACAGGAAATAACTGATTGTGCAAAAATGTAAAGAAGAAAACTCCGGCAGCACAGTGGTGGTTTTACCATTTGGAGTTCGCATGTCCTCCCCGTGTCTGTGTGGATTTTCTCCTGGTGATCTGGCTTCCTCCCACATTCCAAACACATTCAGATTGAGATTGGGGGGGGGCCTTTGTATGTCTTTGTATGTTGGTGTCTCCCACCTCTCGCCCAATGTCTACTGGGATTCGCTCCATTTCCATTTGAATGGATGGACAAAACTTAATCAAGGTGTATACAACAGAGACACAAAACCAAACAAGGAAAAAACAAGATTAAAGTCCATAAACACAGAGTCCAACAAAAGTCAACATTAAGTCCAATTTGACAATATTTATGGATGAATTGCAATATATCGTGTTTAATAATCTGACTTTTTTTTCAGTGATTTAAATGAAACCAATCAATGGTAAGATCTACAATTAAAATACTATCAATATAATAATTATAATTTGTTCTATTTAACCAAATGTTTCTTTTGTAATTTCTTTCCTTTTAGGTCCAGTTTCAATGAAACTTCAAACCAGTGGTAAGATTGTTTTGCATTTGTAGATTTTTATCTCCTTCTAATATTTCAGCACCTTTAATAAATTTACTCATTTACTTAACTACTGCACTGTTCAAATATTTCTGTTTGGTGTTGTTGTAAATATCTACTGTATTACAAGTCAGATTATTATTTACGTCACTACAAAGTGCTTTACAAATAAGAGATTAAAATACACAAACACAAACAAACTAATTAAAGTATGACTACCCATTACATTAATACAAAGTAGAAATAGGTACAAATAGTTCCTGTATCTTTAAACATAGTGTGACCATGAGTCTGTCTCTCCACAGCCCATTTGTTGTGACCAAAGTGTCCCTGAGGGTCATGACTCCGGTGATCCTCACAGTCTTTGTCCTGGCACTGTACCTGCACGCCCAGCAGGTCGAATCCACTGCTCGCCTCGACTTCCTGTGGAAACTACAGGTATGTACCGCTCCACACCACTAGAGGGCACCATTTGACTTGAACTGCAAACAGGCTGTTAACACTGCTGCAGAGGCCTCAAAGTTCTCCATGAAACAAACAAACGTGTCATAATAAGAGATGAACACATCTAACCAAGACGCTTCACTCCCAGGCCACAGAGGAGAAGGAGGAGATGGAGGAGCTGCAAGCCTACAACCGTCGCCTACTCCACAACATTCTGCCTAAAGACGTGGCCGCCCACTTCCTGGCGCGTGAGCGGCGTAACGACGAGCTGTACTACCAGTCGTGTGAGTGCGTGGCCGTCATGTTCGCCTCCATCAGCAATTTCTCCGAGTTCTACGTGGAGCTGGAGGCCAACAACGAGGGAGTGGAGTGTCTCCGGCTGCTCAATGAGATCATCGCCGACTTCGACGAGGTGAAGTATTTGTAAAAAAATCTGTGTGTTGCTGTTATTCTGCAGATTTGACCTCTGCTCAGTCAGTCAGTCCTAAAACACACGTCATCTTAGGAACATGTAATCAGATTATGCTGGCACAAAGGTCAAAGGTCAAGATCACGGCAACTTCACAAAACATTGAATTGAGTTTTTTTTTGTATATCTAATTGAATATAATAATAATATTTTATATCCAAAAGGTCAAAAGTCAATTTCACTGACATCATAATGTCCTGCAGAATATGAAGCACTGTGTGAATGGTTGTGTGAACAGGTGGATGGCAAAACTGAACTGTAAAGTGCTTTGAATGGTCATCAAGACCAGAAAAGCACAATATAGACACAGAGCATTTTACTATAATGTTCAGTAGAAACTACTCATCATTTCTCACCATAACTCAGGACGAGAAGGAGATGAAGGAGATACACAACAAGCCCTGATTAAATTTTTCCTAATTTGGGTCTCAGATCATCAGTGAAGACAAGTTCAGGCAGCTCGAGAAGATCAAAACCATCGGCTCCACCTACATGGCGGCCTCCGGCCTCAACGACTCCACCTACGACAAGGAGGGTCGCTCCCACATCACTGCACTGGCCGACTACGCCATGAGACTAAGAGAACAGATGAAATACATCAACGAGCATTCTTTCAACAACTTCCAGATGAAGATAGGTACGGGGATATGAACGCTCTCTATCTGACATATTAATGAACTAGTAAGAAAGCAGTTTTTATTGATGCACTGTGATGTATTTCTTTCTTCAATTCCCAGGTCTGAATATTGGACCTGTGGTAGCAGGGGTCATCGGGGCACGGAAGCCTCAATATGACATCTGGGGAAACACAGTCAACGTGGCCAGTCGTATGGACAGCACGGGTGTACCTGACCAAATACAGGTACCACTTTCTGTCTAACCACTTTTAAAATTCATCCCAAACAGGAGTTTTAAATGCAAAACACCAATTATATGTTTCTTAAGTTAAGGTGACAATAGAATGGGATTTGTTTTAATAGATTTTCAAACTAGAATGACACTCAAAAGAGCGCACACGTCCGCCTTGGCCCATCAGTCCCCTTAAATTAAATAAAGCTTCACCAAATTACAAACACTCATAGATACATATCTCCTGAATGTCTTTCATTAAGATCCATGAACTATTCACTGGAATGTCAATGCCCTATCTCGCAATTTCAAATAAAGTGACAAAAAACATTCCTGGATCCTCCACCTGAACCGGAATTTAAAGAGGTAAAATTGTCCCTAAAGGCCGGCGCCTGGTTCTGCAACTATGGCTGCCTCCTTGTCGATGGACTCGTTTTAAATGGTTCTACAAGGGTTGCGCGTGTTGCAAAGCAATTCACCGCCAGAACATGTGACTCCGGAAAGGATGTAGTTAGCAGACCAATCACAGCCTTGCGGGCTGCGTAGCTTTGTCGTATAGTTACAAAAATGTTGGGACGCACACAAGGGGCTCCTGCGCTTGCGAGTCATTGCTTGTCTCTGAAAACTTAGAACCATGCCCCGGCCTTAACCCTTAGATTCTTCCCTGAACAAACATAAGTAACATTATTATTAATTTAAATTTTAAAGACAGAGTTATGCTCCTGAGTGAAATTCTGGTTGTAAACTATTCATTATGCCTCACAGCTGAGAATATTTACCTCTTCTTCAAGCAGCCAGGTGACTGCAAAACAAACAAAGTCAACAGGTTTGAGGAAATGAAGGTTTTCCAGTTTGTCAATTGTGAGCCAAAGGCTGTTAAATTAAATACCAGTTTGTATTAGTGTGTGGATTCCTGACAAGAGCCCGTCAGGACCTGTCGAGGCTCAGATAATCATTTTGAAATGATATTCAGGTTTTGGGCGTGTACATCTGGGCTGATATTTCGCAGTGCACATGTCTGCAATCTGAGAAAACAAATAACCTTGCGTGATAGAGAACAAGCTCAGTGCAGCTTACATCAACTGCATCTGGTTTGGATACAAAACACAGAGAGCCTCTCGGCTGGGTCGGGCACGGTCAGGTGTCTCTCAGGCTCAGACGGATTCAGATACAATAAATGTGACTTGAGCTGCTCTCCTGTGAGCGTGTGTAAACATTGCCCATATTCTAAAGAAGTGCACCTCTTAAAATGCACTGTTTTATTTTGAGCAAATCAAGCTATACACACAGAAGTGACATATTATCTTACTTAAAAAGCTGATATGACAAACATTTTAGGAAACAGTTGTCTGATTAAACTAAACACGCAATACATAGGAAAACACTGGCATCATTAAAAGTTTATTTTCTGGCCAACCTCATATATGGAACTGTGACTGGCTCAAAAATAATTGTTTACTTGATTTTTAAAAAGTGAATATGATATATTTTGGGTAAAATTCAAACGTATCCCTTGACTGTGCCTCCTCCTCCTGCTCTGCTCACAGGTGACCACAGACCTCCACCAGGTGCTCGCAAACAAAGGCTACGTGCTGGAGTGTCGTGGGGTTGTGAAGGTCAAAGGTAAAGGGGAAATGACAACCTACTTCCTGAATGAAGGACCGCCCAACAGTTAGCAGCCGTGGCGACAGCAGATGCTGGGACAATTCCCACGGCCTGGACACGGCACCACTGGGTGAGGACTCACAGTGTGAGGGCGCGACTAAAAACTAGAGATGCCATCACTCGGGTCCCCAGCGAAGAGGAGAGAAAACCCTTTCAGGACTCCAAAAAGGAAAGTGTTCTTGATGAGAGGAAAATGTTCTCGGTTGGCAGCCATTTTGGCCCACATACATGTTGAAGGACAAGTGTTTTTCTCATGTCTAGCCTCTCTCTCAGGCTTCTTGAAAGATGCAAAGTCTGTTTATTTAAAACAACGCCTTTTAGCCTGTGTCAAAAGAAGATTAACGCTGTACATAAGGCTACTTTTTAATTTTACTTTGTGTTTTTTTTTTTCCTCTGTATTTTTTTTATTTCATGAATTATGAACAGGTACTCATATTTTGTTTTCTGGATTAATTATTTATTTCGATCTCGATGTTTTGTGCAAAAGGTCCTTTATGAAGAAGTGTGAATACATACGTGCACAAATATCCAGTTTATTACACGATTATAAGTGTGTATGTACATGCATATTTGTGTGTGTATGAATATATGTATAAACTGAGGAGAAATATATTGACCAAAGACTAAAGTATTTACTAAAAGCAAGGCAAGACATGTTTGATATGTTCTCGCTAAAGTCAGCAATGACCACCGCCTCTGTTTTTTTAGGCAGCAGACCTGAACCCTTTGTGTTTTTTGCCCGACTGCTGGCAGCAAAGGCTGCTAGGTTATTTTCATAAAATGTGTACAATTTATTTATTTTGTCTGTCATTCAGGCAGCAAAACGCTGATCAAATATGTTCTAAATTATAATGTTGCCCTCAACCTCTAGACAAAACTGCTAAAGATGACTATGGATGTTATTGGAAAGTGAAATATATATTTTTATCTCCGCTCTCTGAGGAGTTTAAATAGCTTCGACTAGAATTAGGATCCTCCTCATTGTCATTTTATGTCAGGTTGGTTCCTTAGAGCTTGAGCAGCCCGTGCACGGCGGGTTTCAGCCATAACAGTATGTTGTCAACTATGGCTCCTTCCCTTTCAGACGAAGTATTTTTTGGTGCAAATGGAAATGAAGGAACTTAGATCAGAGAGTGGTTCCAGAGCCATCGGGACAGGATAGGTGGGCCTTGGATTTCAGCGCAGTGATCCCACACAACCTGATTCTTCTATGAAGAAGAAATAGATGAAGGAAAAAAATATAAATATATTGATTTTGACTGAATACTGTGCTTTGTAATCCAGGAGGGGCATAACTATTTTCACTGTGAGGTTTTTAATGATACAACAAAACTGCTTTCTTGCCAAACATAACCGCTTTGAAGCATGTCTGATTGTGGTATCTTGTTTTCATTTATGTTTGTTTTAATGTAGGGTATTTTGTATCACTTCTGTATCCATCATTTGTATATTCTTAATGTTGTTATTATTATTCTGATGATTCTGATTAATTATTAAGCTTATTATGATCATTTCATTCCAATGATAAGGATCAAAGACCAGCACGCTTTCTAGTAAAACGCCAGTTGAAAAGCTCAAGCTCACTGGTACCAACTGATCAACTGCAGCCAATGAATTCAACTGTTCAATCCTAATGTACAATACAGTATTTCAACTGGTGGTAGGTGTGATGATCATGTATAGATAGTAATAACCATTAGCTGCCTTTGCAGCAGAGCCTGAGTGGTGTATGCTCACGTAAGCATAGCAGTAAACACACATTTACAAATGATTCACTGTGCTTTTTATTTGATTTACGCCACTACTGCAGTATTGTAAATCTCAGTCAGACTTTGAAATGAGCTCTCCCGTCCCTACATTAAACTTCAAGGTAGTAACATCCCTGGTGTAACACTATGTGAACAGGACAGGCAGAATTAGTTTGGCCGACATGCATACTTCTTTTATTATTTCCCCCCCGCTCAGTCTTTCAGTGGAAAAAAACTACTAACTGAGTTTGATTGCCTTAAGTTAATATAAATCAAATTGTAGAATAACACTTAACAGGAACTGTGCCTGCTTGCTCTGTCTGGACGGCTGATGTTTGAACGGAGAGAACGGGATAAGGGCTTGTCGAGAAGTAAACCTTCTAATCATCGCGGGGATCTTTGTTTCTCCGGCTTTCGACTTTTGTTATCAGGGGAGAATCAGCCCTGACTTACAGCTCTTCCGCCACACTCTAACAATGGCATCCAACAGTTGATCATGTTTGTACCAAAGCCAGCTCACGCAGCCTCGTGCTATCGGCCCCCTGCTGTGCAATGATACTTGGCCTCGGGGAACAGTGGGTGCGCCACAGTACAGCAATGTAAGGGAGATTACCAACTATCACGTGAACTGTGACCAATGATGAGAGATTCATATAAGCAAAGAGTTTATAGAATGGACATGAGTTTATAAAAAATGTGCATTGTATGTATCCTATTTCTATTGGCTGTCCATAGACTTGTGTTGATTGTTAACTCTTGGGATGTTTTTTGGGGGGGGGTATGAGAGGGGAGGAAGGTTGTCCCCATACTACTGAAACAGTGTTTTGCTCAGGCCTGATGAATCCTTCCGCATTTGTTTTTGTTTTTTATTTGTATTTTCCCTGAGTTGGAGGAGTTGTGAGAGGGGAGTGTTTTGCAAAGCTGAAGGACGAGACGAGTTGAGGACTATGACAAAGAGAAAAATAACATTTCCCCTTGAAGAAAAAATAAAAAAAATCAATGGCTGTTTTTTGTGGTCATATATTTAATTTTGGTGTTGAATGTGCTGTGGATATGTAGCATCTGGTGGCTGATGGGAACTGAGGGATATAGAAGAAGTGTGTTTACACATATGTTGAAGTCACAGCTCACTGGTTGCTATTCCAAACATGTCCTCCACAAAAGATCAAATTTCTGTCTGTGTGGTTCTTTCTTTAGAAGAGACTCTTGCACAAGTTTCTCACTACACATTACTCATTTATATGCGGATGACAGACTGATATTCCCACCTGAACTAAAATGATGACTTTACCCTCACAAAACAACAACTTCAACTTCATTCTCAACATTTATTCTCATAATCTTCAGACCCCCCCCACCCCCTCCCGTAAGTGGCCCCAATATGCCATCAGAGCGCTATTATAAAACTATTGTACTCAATGACCCTGCTTCAGATGTGATTAGAGTTTAAACAAGTACACAAAGTTTCACTGCAGCACACGACCCCAGAGATATTTTCAAAGGTAAATTAGTAAGAATTAGTTAAAACCAGTTTATGAAAGAAAATGCGTTGCTATTCGTCACTCACTATTTTACAGTATATTATATTCTATTCTATCCTATTCTATTGAATTCTATTAACTTCTATTCAATTCTGTTTAATTATTTTAAATTCTATTCTATTAAATTCTATTCTATTTACTTATTTCATTTTATATTAACTTCTATGCTACTCTATTCTATGCTAATCTGTGCTGTTCTATTCTGTAATGTTACACTAACTTCTTTTATATTATATTCTTTACAGCAATAACAATAATATTAAACTCAATTTGTTTAGCACCTTTCATACAAGACATACAGCTGCTTCACATATAATATAGAATTTTTTTTTAATTAGACATTTATTAATATGTTAACTTTCATTCAGTTAAATATATCTATTATATCTATTACATAATATTATGTTATATTATGTTATATTATGTTATATTACGTTATATTGTATATATCATCAGTTGTTCAGAAGCGCTCATTGTACTCGTCGCTGAGGCCCCGCCCACCGGTAGGCCGTGTGTCGTCACGGGACTCGACAGTGATGGGAAGTCGAGTGAGCGCTGGTGAGTTTCTGCTAAACCAATAAAATCTCTTAAATCTGCCGTGTCACCCCAACGGGGAAGTGGCCAGGACACAGGGACACACACAGAGATACAGACAGACACAGACACAGACAGACACAGACACACACAGAGATACAAATACAGACACACACAGACACAGATAGATAAAGCAGCCGCAGACTATTGGTCAGTGAGCCGGGCTCTCGGAGGCTCTTTTATCTGCCTGGTTATCAGCTCGTTACCGGACATGTGAGTAGCAGCAGATTGTCTCTTTAATTGTGTGTCTGTGTGTGTGTGTGTGTGTGTGTGTGTGTGTGTGTGTCTGTCTGTGTATGTGCGTGTAGCAGTTGTAAGCTAGCAGTGAGGAAGTGTCATGTTGTCATAACAGCGTGTGAAGCCCACGAGCAGCTTGTTGTTCAGCGTTAGCTTGCTAGCATACATCACACACACTAGCATCACGTTCCTACATGCATGAACACAGTCAAGTTTGAAATGTCTCTCTGTCCCCGAAAGGACAACACGTTAGCCCGGGTTATCCCTGACATGTTAGCCCGGGTTATCCCTGACACGTTGGCCCGCAGATATCCAGTCTCACCGCGGGGCTCAGCAGGAGGTTTAGTTCTCCTAAATACGGGATTTGTTGGAGGATTTGACTAATATCATTATAGTTTGTGTGTGTCAGGCTATTCCTGGAGCTGCTGTGACCATTCTGACAGAGATCCCTCATGCGTCCTCTGCTCAGTGTTGTTTCATCTTCCAGCTGAGAGAAGAGTAGTGAGAAAATGACCCAGTTAGAAAAACTTTCTGATTTATCCCCTGTTTAAAGTCCATTTGAGATCTTACATAAAAGAAAGATAACACAAAAACTTACTAAAACTCGGCAAACACAGAGCCGTACAGATATCAATGGCAAAAATGATAGTTTAATAGAAAGCACTTGTTAAAAGCAGTATCATCGTTCCATGAAAACTACATTTTTTGTTATTTTAAACACATGTGACAGTTTAAATATATTTAAAAATCCAAATCATTTGAATGTTTCAGGTTCGTAACCAGGAGACATCCCAGCTATTATTTGTATTACAACTTGTTAAAACTATTTTATTTAAATGTGTGGGATTATTGTTTGGACAAAACAAGACACCAGATAATGTCAGGTTTTGTTCCAGGAAGCTGTGATCGGGACTTTTCACCGTTAACTGATGTTTTTAAAGACCAAATGATGAACCAATTACTGGATTGCGTAATATGTCATGTGTACTTAGTTTATTTCTCTTCTCTTTATCACCAAGTGTGCATTGTGGAACATAAGGAAGTCTGTGGTGAGAAAAGTGAGTAAGTTCCTGGTTTGACTCAGTTTAAGTGACTCAGAGTAAATCTAAACCGAATATTTCCTCCTCCTTCCTTATCTTCAAATATTGGATAGTGAAGGAGTAAGTAAAGAAGGAAATGGTTTGGTTTTGCACATTTACAAAAAAAATTTCAAACAATGCTGTTTTAAAAAATTGCAATCTGTATTTCCTACTGTTTTAGGCATCTATTGAGGTGCAGCTAGTTACTGTTTTTTTTAGTTACCAGCACAATGTTGTCCTTGTTTACTTTGTTGTTGTGTGCAGTATCTATACCTGCATGATGTTGGGTAATGTCGTGTGTTCGTTTATCCCAAATATGAGAAGAGCCGGACTGGTCTGATTCAACAAGTATTTATTAAGAAGCAATGAAAAGTTAACAGCATAGCTATGGACACTCATGCACAGCCTCAGCTAAATCAGTAGTCAATAGTCGTGCCGTAAGGACGATGATTGTAATAATTATAACAGTAGGTATAATTTGATGTAATGTGTAAACATTCG
Organism: Pleuronectes platessa; assembly: GCF_947347685.1. NCBI lineage: Eukaryota > Metazoa > Chordata > Actinopteri > Pleuronectiformes > Pleuronectidae > Pleuronectes > Pleuronectes platessa. Next base: position 6,826,337 of record NC_070631.1, on the reverse strand, counting down.
CATCCTCCAAACCAAAACAACGCCACTCTGTTTGTCCCCCAGAACCTGGGGCAGCTGCTTGAACTCTGTGTGATGTTGAATGAGGCTAAGGGAGATATGCTTTAATATAAAAAGCTAAGTATGAGATCAAGTTAAAGTACAGTATATTGTATGCCACAAATTCACAGTCTCACATCAGGCAGCGGTTTTTATCAAACCTCTTATCAAGACAGGTGTGAGACTGACTAATGATGTGAAGCTCACACATTTCTAGTCAACTTCAAGATTAACACTAAGCAGCAAAGGTTATTATAAGTCATGGTGTGAAGGCCATATATCTGGCCCAAACTGCTCCTGCCCCAACCCTCCTTCATTTTGTGTAGAGTACAGTTCTATTGCCATCTTCACAGACACACACACACACAGAGAAGCTAAAATTTAAAATCCCCAAAGTAATGTGGTTTTAACTTGTAAAACTGCATTATCTGTTTTTCTGCTTTTAGAGGAAATGAGTCGCATCCCTCTCTCTCGCTCTGAGGTGTTTGGGGAGCTAAGGAAGGAGCTGCATGAAGATGAAGAGTTCCATCAGTCCGACGTTCACGTCTTCATCATCATGGGAGCATCGGTGAGTGCAGGGGGGGGGGTGGTCACAGTCTATGAAGTGGTTGTTTGAGTAAAGTTTAAATAAGTAGACTGTGACATTTAGTACAGGAGATGGTGATCTGGAGCAATCTTCAACACACAGAAGCTACTGTGTGATTACAAAAGAAAAGAGGGTAAGGACCTTTTTGGCCACAATTTCAAAGAAAGTGTGTTGCAGTCTTTGAAACTACTGCAACAGTTGTGCATGAAGGAAATGTTGAAACTGATTTCACAGAGCTTCTGCAAACAAGCAGAACAAGTCAACTGAGCTTTCAAAAGCCTGAAGATAAGAAACTGATTACTTTGCTCTTCTTGATTCTCTTTGCTGTTTTATTTCAGTCACTGTGAGAAGTTACAACAAAGTCATCAGGATTGTTTTCTGAGAACTTCGATGAAACCGGATTGTTTAAAAGGAATATTTGCATTTAAATTAGCTGATATGTGATTAAAGTATAAAATAAACCAGGAATTTTACCAAGCATCTGAGACAAATGCTTTCGCAGTCATGTTTATGCATTACACGAAAACTACTGAACAGGTCCCACAAAACGTGGTGGAAGGATGCGATATGGGATAGGGAAGAACCAAGATTAGGTGTCTTATTTCTAAAGAAATGATATACAAATATTAATTAAACAAATTGGGCATACTCAGGGGAATGTTGGGGCTTGGCAGAGATGTACCTGCTCTCTGAGGGCCTTTGAGTCATTGTTATTTTACTGCTAAAGTACAAAAGATGGAGTGAAACAACCCAAGAGCATAATGGAAATCTCCTCTTTCACTGTTTGCTATTTCCTCATACTTGTCAGATGTGGAAACCAGGAAGTAAAATCATTTCTTCTTGCTTTGTCAATGTTTCTTCCACAACTCTAGTCGGCCTTAAAACTATCTAAGTATATGTCCTCCAAGAAAAATGTTTTGTATAACTGCAAATAAGAGAACACAATGTTAAAGAAGCGAGAGTCTTTCTATCTGTGAAAACTTTTAAAATAGACACCTTAACTTATAACAGCTTTGTTGCCACTGCCAAAACCATCTAGTCTGCAAAGTAATTTTCACAGAACCAGTCTTTTTTTATTTGTCATAGAAACACGTCGTCAAAGATTTGTTTGGGTCTAGTTTCCTCTTCTAATCAGGCTTCATTCGTCTGGTTATTTGCCGTGTCCTTTCTCTTGCTGCTGCTTTTTTGCAGTGTCACTGACAGTCAGCGTTTTTCTTTCAGTGTGACACACAAGCCTCTCTTTGTGCAGCTGTTTGCTTGTGCGTGTTTTATTCATATATGTTTGTGTGTCGCTGCAGGTGTTTCAGTATGTGTACTGAAAGGTCCTTTTTTAAATTTGAATAGCCTTTTCGTATATGTACAACCAAGTGAATACACTACAAGTCACGCCACATTTACAAACATTTACTTACTGATACTAAAATCAATAGTTGTTTCTTTCTGAGGATATGGGAGGTGTGACTGAGGGCAGCCAGTTGCTTTCTGATCATGTTGTATGATACTGTGCGTACACACCATATGAGATGTTATGAATGATCCCTGGCCTGCACAGCCATTGTTTTGTTCTGTGAGACTTGTCAAGCAACAATAGCAAAAGGTGTCATATTTGCTGTGAGTGAGGCACTAAAGCACCAGGTTCCTCCACATACAGCAGGACAGACTGTTACTGGTTGGCTGGTGGTCCTTGCTTCCTGTGGGATTACTTTTACCAAGTAAAGCAGCCTAGTTACCCACTGCCACGTGGTATTGCAGCTTCTGGAGGCTTTTGTGTAGTAAAATATGATTACAACTTGGGTTCAGTGCACTGGTTTAACTAGCACCACGTTAACGCAAGTACACAGTGTCAGCCGATAATGAATGTGTACATAACCTGTATTTTAAAGGTGGAATCATGTTTCTTGTCATGTGGTTGTATCCATAGGGGGATCTGGCTAAGAAGAAAATCTACCCAACTCTCTGGTGAGTGGAACTCGGACCTCAGATAAAGGCCTGTTACACTTTTTACACAGCAGAACTGAATAAAGGACATTACTCTCATCTGAAGTGACCATATTCGTCTTCTTTCTTTATCTCCCAGGTGGTTGTTCAGAGACGGCCTCCTCCCCGAGCAGACATATTTTGTCGGCTTTGCTCGCTCTGACTTGACAATAGATGCCATCAAGACTTCCTGTATGCCGTACCTGAAGGTGAAATTAGACATTTGAGATGCATCTTTTGTTTTAAGTCTCTCACAGATTATTGTTCCAAATAGATTTATAAAAAAACATATTAAACCAACAAGTAGGTACACAAATGCATAAAGCTCCTTTTTAACTTTTTATCTCCAAATTAAAACTGAAAGGTCAATTTGTGTTCCCCTCATTAATTCTCTGTTATTCATTATTGTATTAATATCTACAATAAGACAATTCAATGCCACAGATTTTAATGTTGTCATTTCTTTCTTTTTCAGTATTTGACATTTGATCACTACTTCTTTTTTTCATCTTGTCTTTTTTCTCCACTATATATACTTTCACTTTTCTTTTTTTTTGTCATGCATTCAGGTTTTTCTTCTATTTAAATGTATTGTTGACTTTCTTTGAGTACAAGTTAACGGCTGCTCTTTTTCACAAGGTCCATGTGTTGTTAAACTTTGATTTTGGTTATAGTATAAGTTTATGCGTAATTGTACAGAAAAATACATTTCAATTGTTAACCACTGTCAGTTAATCATCAACAAAAATGTCATGACTCATTAGAGTCCTAATTATGTTAAAGCAACTTTCTCCTCCCCCCAATTGGTCAGAAAAATCTGTTATTAAACAGTTTATTCCTGATCCTCACACTCAAACCCCAATTAAATCCATGCATGCATAAATGTTCTCCCCGTCTGGCGCAGGTGACGAATACAGATGCAGAGCGGCTGTCGGCCTTCTTCAGCAGGAACACGTACATCAGTGGAAAATATGTTGATGAGAGTTCCTTCTCTAAACTGAACACACACATTCAGTCTCTGCCTGGAGGAACTGCGGCAAACCGTCTCTTCTACCTGGCCCTGCCTCCCACCGTCTACCACGACGTTACCAAAAACATCAAACACCACTGTATGAGCACGAAGTACGTTCACACACACTTCTCTGACTAACTGCACAGTATTTGCATGTGTTGTAAATATTTCTGCTATATCGGAATTACTGCAAACACAGAGTTCAATCTCCAAGGTATTTTTCATTTCAAGGGATACAAGAAAATCCCTCAATTAACATGCGAATGTAGATTTTATATTATATGAGACATGAGACATTTACCAGCTTCAACACCAGTACCATGGTTCAGAGGTGTGTGTGTATTTTGGGGAAATTAATCAGCATCACTGGAGGTTCTGGATGCATCCCTAGGTGAAACCAGATATCCAAGCGATTTTTTTCAAATCCATTTATATTTAATGAGGACTAGTTAAGTGACAGACATGTCTCTGTATAATGCTACACAACCACAAACTGCAGCCCTCAAAGTTACATTGCAGTATTTTCCACCTCCCTTCTCCTAATAAACTGCTGTCTGAGTGGATATGACGCTTAAGAGAAAAACTTCTTGCCCTCATCTGTTTCTTCCACAAGTCGATCCAGTGGAGAAGACAACAAATCCTCAGTTGTCAGTGTGCTTCTGTGATTCTTGCCTTACTTGCTCTCCAGTTGAACCAATCTAAGTATTATAAAAGTTCTGTACCTACAGTGTCTGGTGTCATTGATGACATGAGTGAGAAAAAAAGAACAGCACCGATCCTGCTTTCTTCATTTCCTTCTTTGTGTGGTTGTGTGTGTGTGTGTGTGTGTGTGTAGAGGCTGGAGCAGGGTGATTGTGGAGAAACCATTTGGACATGACCTTCAGAGCTCAGAGGAGCTCTCCTCTCACCTCTCCTCCCTCTTCACCGAGGAGCAGATCTACCGTATTGACCACTACTTGGGCAAAGAGATGGTGCAGAACCTCATGGTGCTCAGGTAAGAAAATCATCCTCGGATAATGTTGTTTTTATTGATTGTTTTATTTTAGCTTTGTGAATATTCTGATTATCAGATGCTGTTAACTTGTATAAAGTTTGCTCGTGAAAATTTATGGAGGAACAGAGTCCCAGTTAGCCTGACCTGAATTTATAACTGGTTTTATATCATTCTTATCAAATCATTATTTCAGAATAGGGAAACGGTAAACTAAACTTTAGTAGCTTATAGAAAGAAGATAAAGTCAAATAAAATACAATATTATTTTGACACGAGATGGAAAGAGATAAGAAGCACAATACTATACATAAAAAACTGTTAAATACAAAGTCAAATACACCTTTTCTATTCTTGATGTCCATTCAAACCACTTAACAGTACAGTTTTCACAATGAAGACAACATTCATACAGTGCATCTATGGGCAATACTGTTTATATGAGAACAGCACAGTTGTCAGGGTTGACAGTTCGGCGTTGGGAAGACTGGGATCGAACCCCCGACCTTCTGGTTAGAGGACAACCCGCTCTAGTCCCTGAGCCTGAGTATCCATGCCCCCCCCGTGAATTGTTTATTTATTTCCGTGTAAAATAACAATCTCCTTTTGAGTTAAGGTAATTTAAAGCAATACTTCAGTTTCAGGTTGTCTTTGTTCGAGAACCCCCGTGAATATCACACAAAGTAAATAGAAACTGGGAACAAAGCAGAGAATAAATGTTTATGGATGTTGTCTTGAACAGCTGTCCCTCGTGCTGCGTCTGCCGCTGAGCACAGAAAACCATTATGTGATCTCCGTTGCAGGTTTGGGAACCGAATCTTTGGGCCGATCTGGAACAGGGACAGCCTGGCCTGTGTCGTCCTCACATTTAAAGAACCGTTCGGCACCCAGGGACGAGGAGGCTACTTTGATGATTTTGGGATCATCCGGTGAGGAGAATAAATACGCTTGGATTTGTCTTTGCAGTGTAATGATGAAGTTTAATGCTGTATCAAGGTTTAGAGTGGAGTTATATAAAAATGAGAATAGTAACAGCTTCTTAAACACTGCGCGCAGAAAATCCTCACCATCACATGATCTGTTATAATTTGAATTAAGATGATAACGACCATCACATCCTCCCCTTCCTCCTCCTCCTCCTCCTCCTCCTCCTCCTCCTCCTCCTCTCTGTGTCTTTTGTGTGACCACGTGTTCCTCTTGTCACGATCAGAGACGTCATGCAGAACCACTTGCTCCAGATCCTCTGCCTGGTTGCCATGGAGAAACCAGCTTCCACCAGCTCTGATGATGTCAGGGATGAAAAGGTACAAAATCTTCTGGAGAGAAAAAAAAAACAACCCTCAACCGATGTGAAGATGTTCAGTATTTCATAATTAACTGTAAATTCTCAAATAGTAGCTCTAGGCCTTTATTTACCTCAATGTCAGAGAGAACCAGGCCTTTGTTTGTGTTGTGAAAAATAATCCATCTCCACAGCACTAATTCCTTCAAGAGTCACATCAGGTGTTTCACTTCCTCCTTTTCCTTTTGTTGTCGCTTTGTTGACGGTGGCTTAACATCAATCAGGAGTTTGGTTTACTAGGTTGTGAAAATAAATCTCTTAAAATGTGCTGTGGGTGAAGTGGGTCACGCTGAATCAGTCAGGTCAGCTGTTGTAACAGGTTATTCCACCTCCCTCCATGTATTTGATTTCTCTCTTGTAGGTGAAGGTGCTGAAGTGCATCTCCCCCGTGTCCATGTCGGACGTGGTGCTGGGTCAGTACGTCGGGGATCCAGAAGGCGAAGGAGATGCCAAACTGGGTTACCTCGACGATCCCACAGTCCCTAAGGGTTCCACTCAGGCCACCTTCGCCACCGTTGTGCTCTATGTGCACAACGAACGCTGGGACGGTAAACACACTTTGCCCTTGACAAAAGCAAATACTTGTCATGCCACATTTTGCTGCGTTCTTTCATAATGCATTTGCATGGACTTCATCCTCCTCAGGCGTTCCATTCATCCTTCGATGTGGCAAAGCTCTGAACGAGAGGAAAGCCGAGGTGCGGCTGCAGTTCACCGATGTCCCAGGAGACATTTTTGGAAATCAGTGTCACAGGAATGAGCTGGTGGTGCGTGTGCAGCCCAACGAGGCCGTCTACGCCAAGATGATGAGCAAGAAACCCGGCGTTTACTTCAGCCCTGAGGAAACTGAGCTGGACCTCACATACAAGAGTCGATACAAGGCAGGTTCAGGCGGATTTATTAATATTACTGGACGTACAGAAAACCAAACTAACAACGTGTGCCTTCTTTTTATAGGATGTGAAACTTCCAGACGCGTATGAACGTCTCATCCTGGACGTCTTCTGTGGGAGTCAGATGCACTTTGTGCGCAGGTTTGTCTTTTTGTTTTTGCATCTGTCTCATCTTGACATGGAAACTAATCCAGTCTTTTGTAAGCGCTTTATGTTAGTTAACGGTTTTCAACACTAGATGGCAGCATAGTGTGTAAGTTTCCTTCTCAGCCCTGGCATGGACGAAACCACAAGTTGTAAAAATGTAATGATGACATGACAGCTGTGCTTTTTATGACTGCCTAACATTTTTTTTGTCTCTGCAGTGATGAACTACGGGAAGCATGGAGGATCTTCACTCCTCTCCTTCATCACATAGACAAAGAGAAGCCCAAACCTATTCCATACAAATATGGGAGGTAGGAGTCGTCCTTCCCGTTGCCTTTTTAACCCTAAGAGGAGTTCAGTACAGAGAGATGCATGTGATTGTTTCTCTTTTCTTTCAGCCGTGGCCCAGCAGAAGCGGACGACCTCGCAAAGAGAGTTGGATTTAGCTACAAAGGCACTTACAGATGGGTCAACCCTCACAGACTGTGAACTGCAACGACGTGAGGGCGGAGTAGAGGGAGGGTAGGATAGTGGGAGGGGTGCGTGAGTGGTGTCATGTTCCAGTACTGGAGGGTCTCTGAGGGAGGAGGCGTTTCCACCGTGTGGATCCATCACAGTAGCAGAACAAGAAAGGCGATATTTAAAAAATGTATTTCTCAGGTGTAGTTATTATTCCATGAAGCCAGTTCAGCAGACACTCTAAAGAGAATCCTGAATTAGGAATGCCGCTGCCTTTATTTGAATTTAGATATGGGACCATGTCAGTTGGAGGGGGAACAAAAAAAACACAATCTGAAGCAGGAGATTTTGTTTGATTTAAAAGAAATGTCTGAACTGGCTCCATGTCCCCGTCTCCTTGGAATTAGGTCTTAATTTGTCAGGATGGTAAATGGAATAACGAGAACAGAACACAGCAACAACAAAACAGTCAATCTGAGTCACGCTCAGCCAGAGTCAAATCTTTACTTTACTGCTCCAAAGACACTGACTGGAGTGAGCAGAGACCAGGAACAACAGCCGTCTCTCTTCAAAGCATCTGATTGTAGAACCTTTTATTGCATTTATTAATCTCACTTAGTGGAAGCTATTCTTACAACTCATGTTGCCTCCTCTGCCTTGGACCAAGCACGTCATGTTAAAGACAAATAGACTGTGTGGTTTGTAAAGGGGCCAGGCAGCATCACTTCTTAACATTCATACTGATATAGTCTTATATTAAAGTGAGCTCTCTCTTGCTTAGTAGTTTTATCAACTTCTTGACATTTTTCAGGTTTATTTAAGTTGCTGATTTATTTTTTTGTTCCATATTTTAAAAGATGGAAGTGGAGTCTGACACAGGTCAACAATGAATGTCTGATGACGCACTGCGGTTCGCTGCTCATGTAAAGCTAGCTACATTTCCACAACTTGTAATAAAACTCTTTTGCTTCTGTTCATGTGTCATGTGGTTTCTTACAGGTTCACATAAGCTCACCAGTGATCTGTTTATGGGATGTTTTTAATGTTATTCAGCATTTCAGTGAAAATATGCAGACTTGATTTCTTGCTGAGGGTTTTAATGATAAGCTTGGTCCAATGTTTTTGTCTGTACATTGAATACAAAGCATTTAGCGATGCCATCTAACCGTAATCAGCATTTTCTAAAGTTTATTAGCATGTGTTGGAATCTATTGGCAGAAATTAGCCCAAAAGCCACTGTAGGTTCTCCATGCTTGAAAGGGGAGGGGTCTTCAGTTAGTTGCAATTTTCACCCTCACCTCTAAATACTTCGAAAACAATAATACCCCCCCTAAATCTCAATAATGAAGTTGTATATTGCCAATCTATGTAAAAACTGAAATATAAAGGGTGTTAAGTACTAAGCTGTTTCCCACTTCATATCTGTAGGATTTTTCAAACCAATAATTCTCCATATTTATTTATATCGTATTTTATGAATGAGAAGAGGCGTGGTTCACACCAGAGCAGTTAATATAAATGAATTCATTTTTTTGTGTAGGCATACGATACAATTACATTTGCTTTATATTATTTATATACACACTAAGACCTTATGAGTACCCCTGTGTGTGGTAGTTAAAATAAGAGAATCTCCTTTCTAAGAATCTAAAGTACTCCCATCAATGATGAGATGACAAGATTTAATTTATTCACAGACAGAAGTTGACATATTTCCAACACACATAAGCCATAACTGATAAACGGGTCAGGCAGGTTCACAGTAACAAAAGGCGAAGAGGACGGACGTTAAGTAGATGCTGTACGTCTTTGGTTTGACCCAAAACACTAAATGAGACAACGGCCAAGATGTAGCAACCTGCATCGGAAGGCACTTACTCGCATGATTCATATTAAAACGGTTGCTGTGTGCGATCGACAGTTTGTTAATAATACAGTACAAGACAGGAAATATCAGTGAATTATGTAAGACACAAAGTGAGGTATCACATCTATGATTAAATAACTTGTAGAGATGATGGACATGGCGCTCACTGGACGGCAACATCTATTTGAGATGAGGTACCATGCCCTGAGGAGTCGGCCTGTGGAAATCAGAATGCGTGATGTAAAGCCACATCAAAGTCAGTTTACTGAAGAACATGTATGGTCCGACAAAGATCATGTTAACCATGACGTGGATGTGGATTCCTGTTTAAAAACTGACATCATGCATTTTGATTTCATCTGGCACCGGAAGAATTTCTCAGGCAAAAACAAAGAGTAGCCGGACCCTCATATACGGTCCCACCAACTATCTTTCAAGTTTCAGTATGAGTCAGGGAATGAGAGAAAGCACTTTAAGACATCAAAAACTGAATGTTAAGAGCAAAGTGGTCGAAACCGAGCTGAACACACAGATGTTACGTCTCAGACTGCACCGGAGACAGTTGAGACAAACGACGGCTGTGGAGTTACGGATCGTCCCCTGTCCGTTTCAGACGAGCAACAGAGGAAGAGTGGGGATGATCTCCGCTCAGAAGGCACTTGGTCAGTTTGGTTGTTCTGTTACATGTGCTCCGGGTGGTTCTGCAAACAGCGTATGAACTCTGTGACTGGTTGGTCCTGGTAGCAGATCTGATACACTGCATTGAACAGCGGGAACCTGGAGGTGGAGGAGGACAAGGAGGACGAGGAGGAGGAGGTAGAGTTGAGGTTTGAAATAACACTGGATTGGTGCATTTTATATTGGTGCAGGGATTTTTGTGTGTTGCCTTTGTTGCTCAACTTACTTGTCAATGAGGTCTTTGTGTTTGAGGATGAGATAGACCTCAGCTGCTGTCGCTGGCCCCTGCAGCTTCTGGCCGTTCAGCATCTCTTTCTCCAGCTCCTCAATGGACTGAGCAAGAGAAGAAATACAAGATGGAACATGACATCGAAGTGTAAACTCTCATTAAAGCAAACTTATTTGTCAATTTCTTTTTCCTCTAGTGTGTTAGTTAGGTTTTGTTTGTATGTAAAAGGTCAGCGAAGTTAAAGGGGTCAACAGTAAAGGGAGCAGCCTGGGTTTTATTGAGAAGGGGCATTATCCATTTTAAAAATAAAAGGGAACCATGTTGTCATTTGCACAACTTCAAGAAAAATATAATCTTCCCAGGCATGACTTTTACAAATACCTGCAGATCCGGGACTTCATAAACAGGGAAACTACTCTTAATATTGATGCCACTACATCTGCTGTTGAACAATTACTCCTCCTTGGCCCAACTAAGAAATCCATTACTAGTTTTTACAATGTCTTAAGCCAGACTGATGTGATAAATGTACAGGATGTTATGCAGAAGTGGCAAGGTGAACTTGGTATAGATATTGATGGGGATAAGTGGACTAAGATATGGACTCAAACAAAGAAAATATCTGTGTGTAACCGTGCCAGATTGCTGCAATTTAAGATTGTGCACCGTTTACAAATCTCTCCTAACAAAAGACATAAAATGAACTCTCAACTCTCACCTGCATGTTAAAATGTAAAATCTCAGTGGGTACCTATACTCATTGTATCTGGTCAATATTTGGTGTGGTGTTGCACATGGACCCTCTTTCCTTAATCCTGGGTTACACCAGTCAGGATACTATTGTGGATGCCAACGCTGCCAGACTGTATAATATCCTCACATATGCAGCCAGGAAGAATATCTTTTTGTCTTGGATAAGCGACAAACCCCCCACTAAATCAAACTGGCACAAGATAATTATGGAATGTTTTCCCCTTGAGTACCTGACCTGTCTGCTTCACTCTTCAGAGGGACAGTTTATGAACATTTGGACTCCATATCTTCACTTTTCCAGCTCTACAGTGGCTTCAGTGCTCTTGAATGTTGTCCTTGGCTAGCCTTAGGCTCTTTGTCTTTATCTTGTTGTCATTGCACTGATTGGGTGAATGTAAGTATGTATAGACTGTCTAGACCAATGTTGTTATGTCAATATATAAAAAGTTCAATAAACATATTTGTAAAAAAAAATAAAAATAAAAGGGAAATGAGAGATGGTTCACACAGTTTAAAAGCGGTTACCACTTACTCACATATACATAGGATGTGTGAAAACATTATAAACCCTTTCTACTTGTCAACTAAATAGTACTGGTCATTAAAATCTAAATACACTAAACACTCCTTAACTTAAAGTTGTCAAAGTAATTGTTGTTTTAAGGGGAAACCAAATCCTAGTACTCACCTTCTTGGTCTTCACAAAGGCCTCGGCTACTTTGCGGTTGCGGCCGCCGTAGCAGGTCGTGATGAGGTCGGCCACGCCGCAGCTCTCCAGGAAGGTTGCAGAGGACACGCGTCCAGCGGTGCAGAAGATGCGCGCAAAGGCAATCATCTCCATCAGGCCCAGTCTGATCACCGCTGCCTTGGTGTTGTCCCCGAAGCCCAGACCGTCACAGAAACCTGCCCCGACCGCCACGATGTTCTGAAGGACGGACACGGAGGACAGACATGAGGAGACACTCCAGAGACGAGAGCTGGGTGTACTAGCTGGGGATGAACATGGGTGAATTGATCAATTGAATAAAGTATTAACAACTATTTGTTTTCTGATATTTCACAAACAAAAATGAGATTTGTATGTTTTGTACAATAAGTGATAATAAAAGGAATTAGCTGCACCCGTACATAGACACAAACAGCACTGTCCTCAACCCTTTGTCAATTCACATAGTTATAACAGAAAAAGAGCAAATCCACATATTCGAGAAGCTGGAATCAGATTGTCTGAGTATTGTAGCATAGAAACAACAAAACCTCTGACAACATCTTTGTTTTACATCATTTCAATATAATGTTGGCAGAGCTGCTGAACTTAGTGTTTCACGTTGCATGTTAACAAACGGCCATTTTGTCCATTTTCCTGCCACAGGGACTTTAAGGTCTAAGCTTACTTGATTTTAATATTTCTATTGTAAATATGTATTCACTCACGCATGTGATATTTCAACCAGACTGGGACCCTTAGGTTCCAAAGTGAACACTCACCTTCAGGGCTCCACAGATTTCCACCACGTCATACTCCTCCACTACAGTGACTCTGAAGTTGTTGGTCTGCATGAGTTCCTTCAGGAGAGCACCGTGGTTTTTATTCTTACATCCTGGAAGCAGAGCCAAGAATCTGGTTATGTTTCAGCATCTCTACGAGAGGACTTATTCTGCCAGTGACTTTCATCCATAGACGAGTAGATCTTTTTCATGGTTGAAACGATGAAAGGCATAAAACTGCAGAGCCTCTAAGAAAGTTGCCAGCTGTGATCCAACAAATACAGAAGCTGTCACAGCAGGTGAACGTTCTTTTGTTTTATACAACAGTAAATCCCAGGAAGTGGTTATGTTGTGCGTGCAGCGAAGTGAAGAAAGCATATGTCGTAGTGAACCCACCCACTCTGTCATATACACATCAGCAAATGGCAGATTAAAGGTTCAGCTCCACCCCGACGATAAGAACACAGATACTTCCTGCTTCAAGGTTAAAACCTTCATCGTTACTTTGAAATCCTGATCCAAGTGCAACCTGGAACTACATAAATAATTGTTCAAAAGAAATAAAGATTAAGACACAGTAAGTACGACTAACCGATGGTGGTCTCACAAAACTTCTCATCAGCAACCTCGTTGGCAATGTTGGCCCCCATCAGCACGCTCATGGTGATGCCCAGCTTCTCCTGGATCACGTCAGAGATGAGTCGAAGTCCATCGGGTCCTTCGTCCACTCCCTGGTGGAACAAGTACACAAACACAAGTAGAGTATTTGCATTGAGCAACACAGAGCTGGCATTTGGGTCAAAGACCACACTGCACTGCGGCTGCTTTAACCAGCCTATAGACTGTTTGTCTTGGAAACAAATTGCTTCTACTTGCTGTTAAAAAAAGAATATTGATGCCCAGTCAAACCTTGATGAGAGAAATCCCCAGTGCGTCGCTCTTGATCTTCCCCTTTATGGTGTCGCACACTTTCCCCACAAACTGGTGCGGGATCACGAACACCAGGATGTCCGCGTCACTGGACGCCTCCACCAGGTCTGGGACGGCCAGCTGAGAAGAGGTGAGGAGGGGTGAGGGTGAGGGAATGATGGTGGAAGAGATTGGAACTACATTAATGTCTGATGTAACTGATGTCAGAGCTGGTGTAACGACCTGCTGAGGGAACATGTACAGAAAACTGATGTGGTGGTTTAATTCACTATTAAAAAATATAATATGGAGGAAAGTTACTAAGATTGATGTGGACAAATACAGGTAGAAATTATAATGTGTACGAAGCAGCAAACACAGACGCAAAAACACACAATGACAAACACCCTGTGCACTTTCATGGCGGGAAACAGTTTCTTACCACGTTGGCTGGAAGCGTGTGACCGGGCAGGTACTTCACATTCTCGTGGTCGGTGTTGATCACCTCCGTCAGCTTGCGCCCGTTCACCATCTCCTCGAACACCCACATTTTGACGGTGTCGTCGAATTTCGGATTCTGCGTGGCATTGGCACCCACTATCTTGGCAATGGCAGAACCCCTGTATTGGGAATAGATGAAGGGTTAGTGTTACGTTAAATTTACAGTATGTTTCCATTTGTGAACATATGAAGCAACATGGCCAGAAGACTGTCAGTGAAGAGATCCACTAATCGAAATCCTGGCTTCTAGAAATGATCCAGAGTCAGGTGTTTGGATTCCCGAGGCCGATCCGATCACCTTGACATTAAATCACCGTCGGTCCTAATGATTCCCAGAGACGTATGTTTATGGCAGGTCTGAACTGGACCTTGATCTCAGCTGAGTAATTACTGGGTCATTACTATTCCTGGCTCTTCTTGTGTTTTATGCTGCTCTGTTAACATCAACCACGATGACTCTCTGTGAGCAGGCAGCCCTGCAGGCAGCAAACAATTAGCTGAGCTGATTTGTGAATATTCCAACTGTCTGATCACATTTATAAATGTTTATTCATCTACAAAGGTCTCTCCTGAAAAAGAGATCAATCAGCGTAACTAAAGTGAGAGCTGAGTCTGTGTTTCCCTGCACAAAGTTGAACCCGTTCCCAGTGGGTGTGGGACTCTGCCAGGGTTGCGTTGCACAGGACTGTACCAGCGAAGGAGCTGAGCCACAAGGCAAAGCTTTCAGTTTAAGGCTCGATCTACATGCCAACACTCACCTTTGGCCACTGAAAGAGTGAGATTGTGAGTACGAGCAGCTGAAATGAGTTTCCTCTGTGGGGGGGGGGGGGGGGGCTCAGCCTTAGAGATAAAGTGAGGAGTTCAAACATAATGAGGGAGCTCCGAGAAGAACCTGCCAGGAGCAGCAGCAGCAGAACAAACTCTGTTCAAACTCTAACCACAGCATTCTGGATAAACTGCAGTTAATCAAATACCCAGAGGACTTTATAAAGATTTAATCATGAAGTTAAAATGTTGTGTTTCCACTGAGAGATCCTGAAGAAAACAGATTCAATCAAAACAGCTGGAGTCTTATTTAATAACTGAATTTAAGAGGATTTGTTTTTAAATCATGAAGAAAAAAGCTTCACTTAAAACATCTGGAGTTCATTTAATACTTCTTTTACTGGAGAACTTTTTTTTCCAATCATGATAATGTTGTAAATCAGGTATTAAATCAAACTCCAGCTGTTTGAAGGTGAACCTGTTCACTTCATGATCCCTCAGTGGAAACACTACATTTTAACTCCATGATTAAATCTTTAACGGTCCTCTAGTAAAACGGGATTTAACCTCACTGTGTTTCCACTGAGGGATCTGGAGCAGGTTCCCTGTGAACAGCTGGAGTTTGGTTTCATCCACATGAATATAAAGCTCAGTTATTTGTTTATGATTCATATGTTGACGTCTGTAGAATAACATGAACACACGTCTATTCCTCAGGAGTAAATGAATGAAAGTTGACACGTTGCGCCTCCGTCACCCGCGAATCATCCGATAATCCGACCTGGGGTCAGTTTTTCTGCGCACTCATCTAATTTATTAGCTTTGCATAGAAATCAATGGTAAACAAACGGGTTTGCCCATCCGGCTAATGCAACAGTAAACATTAGCTTAGGCATGCTAGCTCAACTACCACTGTTTACTATGGGAAAATGCGGCTAGTTAACGTTAGCTCCACCTGTTTTCCCAGTGATGCTAAGTTGGCTAGCAAAGCACACACACACACACAGAGGGGGGGGGGGGGGGGGGGGGGACCTGCTCCAAAGTTGTCGCCATGTTTAAACACCCCCCTCCCGTCCACACACATGCACACGGTCGTTTACCAGTTTCCAGAGCCGATGATGCACACTTTGTTGGGAGCTGCCATCGTGAGGAGCCGCTGCTGACAGAGAATGAGTGTGTGTTTGTGTGTGTGTGTGTGTGAGTGTGTGTCTTTGCTGCAGTGTGGTTATGCAAGCTGCACACACTGATCTCATTGGCCGGTCAGAGGGGAGACACTGACCCGCCCACTGTGCACACTGCCCCCCCCCCCCCCAGGCTGCTCATTCATGGAGCTGTGGTCCAGTGGGCTCCGAGGACACTGGGTACTGAAGTGAACCAGGGACTGTCTGGGACAAGGTTTGAGTCCCAAACAGCAAAGTGGACTAGTGTCAGTGTCAGTGTGTGACAGCTTCTCTCTTTCCATCACTACAAGTACAACTTTCATGACAGGGACACAGCTAACAAGAGGAAGTGGAGAACTGGAGCTGTGTGCAACAGTTGCGCAACATGTGCATAAGCATAATGACCATTAGTGTTTAAATTAAGAAATCAAATTGGGACCTAGAATACTTCCCTGAGGGACATCTAATATCCATGTGGCTCACAAGCCAGACTGTAATTTTGCAGCAGTTCATCACATCCTATAATCAATCCTTCCTTCTGTTTAAAGTTCATTATAGTTTGTTGTTGAAACTGATTTAATGAGGTGTGGAACGAACCTTGATGTTATTATAGAGGCTGTTGTTTGTGGTGCTGTTGAACTGTTTTGAAATTGAGGTGTTACTCATATATTTCTGTTTGGGTTTCCAATAAACTGTAAACTGAGTGCATAGAATATGATGCATTTCTTAGTATGTAAATTAATATAAAGCTCCTTCTCGACCAGCTACATTTTTCAAAGGCTACTTAAGTTACTTTGGATCCAGGAATTTTCCTTGTCACAGCAGATTTATCGTCCGGTTTTGCTTCTTTAACTTACAATGTGGATTTACCTGATAAATACTCTATATACTATTTTATTTTAATTTCTATTAAACATAATAAATGCCCTGCTTCCTCCAGAGAGGGTATTTGGTGTGGCACAGGGCAAAATACAGCCAACACATTCAAAGTCACAAGAGCAGCCACAGGAGGATTATTTTTTGGGAGAAATGATTCGCTCCGACGAGTTCAAATAAAAGAAGCATTATTGCGCAAGAGCTGGACAGCAAAGAGAAGAGGGGACAAAAGAAGGAAGTGAACTTTCACATTCAGCAGTCTGGTGTCTGTGTGCAGGCCCCAGCTGAGAGAATCCAGCTTATCGTGCAGGGAAGTGTCCACCACAAATATATATAGTCATCAAATCATGAGGCGTATTCTAATGAGCTGCACGTGGTGCCTCATAGGATTATCCCTCGTGAGGAAGATTATATTTCTGTTTTTCACATGGAACCCTTCTGAGGTCAGTGATCCCATTAGTTTGATTTGTGACAAAATATCTGCAAAGTTTTGAACAAACTTTAGTTTAGACTTTATGAAAAGTTTGAAAGTTTCCCCAGAGGAGAACATGAATGTCTTTATAAAGTTGAATGGCAATCACTTAAATCCCTGTTAGGTCTATCAAATTAAAAAAATATTTTAGCCGACCTGCCAGCATAGCTAAACAATAACAGTAGATATGTGGAAATGCATATGATGAAGTTATACAGTGTGAAAGAAAGCAATGTCTCCTCCTGTGGATCGATCTGATTTGAAAAACAATGGCCCAGAGCAGAAGCTGTTGATTGTGATTCACATCTCTACCTCACAACACAAATGATTACAGAACACGTCAAGTGAACAAAAGCTGCGTAAAGTTAGCGTTTAATCCGTCATATTATATCTGCTTCATAATTTATCTACACATCACCAGACTAAAATAATCATCCTTTCATATAGTTCATATATATATATATATATAATGAAAATGGAAGCATAGATATAAAAAAAACAACTGGAAACATGGCCGACAGGATGCATTGAATTACGTTGTCCACTTTCATTTACTGATGAGTAGAATATAAATAGATGAACTGATTGTAGCAGTACAAACAAAAATAAATAGCTGTACACTTGAATATTGTTTTTCATACATATACTTTTGAGAAATAAACCATCTACAACATGTACGTAAAAAACAGCTAGTTGATAATTAATAAATACAACAAGTAAAATATTAGACAGATAAGTATATGCCAATACACAAAGATTATTATCCATAGTCATCGTAATATATACATTAAATTACAGCAAATGGTATGACTGGGCTTGATGGTAACATCACACAGCTACACACCATACAAATTCCCATTCCTTCTAACGATTATCAAATCAATCAACTGTAAACTGATATTTAAAGATGGTTTGTTTCAGACTGATAACAAAAAAGTGCTTTTTGATATGAGGGCATTTAAAATGTTCCTTTATTCACCTCTGAATTTGGCACAGATGTGGGGTAACACTGCAAACACACACACACACACACACACAGATAAATACATGCTCGCAGTATAAAATCAAACTCACAAACAGATGAGGACAGGATGCAGTCAGACCTGCGGATCATCTGTTCATTGATGGACCCGATTTAAGACACCTACTGTACAGCGCTACATGCAAGTTAGAAAAACACATTCAACATGTTTATTCTCACTGATTTTATCTCTGCAGGTAAATAGGATGAACAGCATCTAGGTACTTGAACAAATGTACGACATTCCATTAAATCAATGTACTGAAGTCTGGTTTGTAGCCCACTCTTTAACAGGAAACACTTATTTCTATTCTTAATTTCTTCTGAGATCTACAGTCTAGTGATTATCATCGACAGGGGAAGGACAGTCTTACAGTAAAGTGCCTTGTTGACATGGAGAAGAGTTTAAATATTAGTTTTTAATTCTGGTTCGTGAATTTTGTTTCTGTGGATCCATATCTTTGTAATGGAAAATAAAAAGCTTTTAGCCCATATATCCTACTGTATTTGTACTTGTGTGTAAATAAATCATCCATTTTGTGAAATGTGATTTTGTGAATATGACCTGCAATGTCTTCATGGCGGCGTCACCCTGCAAGATGAGGTAGTAGAGTAAACTGACAAAATGCACAAAGACTGACATGGGATAAGGTTGAATGACATGAATATAAAAAAGTAATTTGGTGAAAAAGTCTAATAAAAAATCGTGATTAAAACAAAACAGTAAACTCACAGGTCTGTTATCTTCTAATATACTGTAGTTTTTTGTACAAATAACAGGAACAATAGAGAAACCCTTATTTGATATGGTTAAGTTAGCTTCATTGAGTTTAATATTGATTTCCATATCAATTTCTATGTGAAAATGTGGTCAATTTAAACCCTAATGAATATTTACTACTAATTTATGTACTATTGGACATTTTATAACTTATTTATACTGAATTGCATGTTTGTTTTTTGAACATTTCAGATTAAGCAAGTTCAGCTCACCCGCTATCTTCTGTATAAAATGTCAAGGTTGTGGTAACTTAGCATTTAATGATAACTGGAGGTAAACAAACTGATCGCTCTCTATTTGACCTCTCTGTATTTGCTTATTACCAGGAAACCTCTTGGGAGAAATATAATGTGATATAAAGCGTTAGGTTGAAAGATGAAAAGCGAAAATAAATATACAGTGGGGGCATGCACGCTTCAAAATAAAACTCATGACATTTTGTGAGTGAAAACAAATCCGTCACCTATTATTTTACAAAAAATTCTACAAATTGATAAAAACACCACGGCACGTCTGGGATATCTAACGCTGTTTAACTGAACACATATGAACCTTCGTTAGGTTCATGCTCCCGTTAACTGAATCAGTTGCTATGTCTTTAAAAGCTGTTTACAGATGACCATGCAGTTATTCTAATGTTTTTTTTAACTCATGACAACATGTTGATAACTGGTGTCTGCTGTCCAGCCGTGGCCTTCTCCTTACTTCGGCCACATTATCGTTTTTCACCTCGTTGCTCTTAAACCTTCACCAGAGACAGTTCAGACAAGTTCCCTGTGGCTGCAGGAGTCTGCTTCAGCAAACTGCAGGGAGCAAAGTTCATGAAGCCGCTCAGACACGAAGGGAGTGGCTCCTCCTCTTGGCTGCAGAGGCCTAGTGAAAGTTACTGACGTGACACTTGACATCATCCAAGCTCAGGACTGTTCCCTGGTCAGCGTTGTTGTGCTTCTTATCGGAGCAGCGACAGAGCTTGTACTTGATCACCTGAATATACAGAGAGGCAGGTCATAAAATACTTATCTATATAAATGGTGTATGGTTTGGCTCAAGGATCGAAGGATATACAATATTGAACGAAGTAGAGTTTTACTAAATCAATTTCAAATGAGGGTATTTTAGTCATTTAACTGTCAAAACCGGAAATCAAATACATTAATACTTTCTGTAAAGGTATTTCCCAACATGACGGTTTCAAAGCCATCACCACTAACTAGTTATAAAATAGTTTGTGGGGTAATACTGTCTCCTTGTTTGTTTTTGATTTAACCGATCATTACAATTTCCAGAAATAGTGTGTGAAGTATTCTTCGATCTCACCTCATAAAAGTAGTCAAACAGCTCTAGAATAGTGAGGATGCTTGCCCCAATGAAAAGTCCCATCTGACCACCGATATCACCTGGAATAAAACAAATGTATTAACATGATAAATCACAAGAATTCATCATAAATCCGAAAGGTGACCCATCCACCCATCAGTATATAACAGAGAGTAAACAAAGATTTGTACCTAAAAGTCCAGCCACTTCATACGCCTTTTTCTGTTCAATAGTCTCATAGTTGAGAGCCTCAAAAAATATGTCTAAGACCAGGAGATTCTCCCTGTGGAGACAAAATAAGCAAGTCAACACATTAATATTACATTTTAAGTCACATTCTCCTATTTGGCATCAATAAGCAGTATACAAATAAACACATTTCAATTTGATAAATTATTGTAAAATATAAAAAAATGTTGGTTTACATTCACATTATAGCTGTGGTTCTTTTTGTTCTTTTATTTCAAACCTTTTTATAAGGTGAATGTTTATTTTACAAACCTGTGGGTTACTTTCTTTCCCCTTGAGTAAAATATGTTATTAAATATTGTAATATAATAACATGTAAGATGCTTATAGAATGTGTGTGTGTGTAGTGTGTGCATTCTGTATTTATCTACACTACTTACTTAATATACTGCTCAGATTTGTTGTATTTCTTTGCAAGATATTTGGCAGAGGCCTTGCTGGGGATCTTGACGAAGGACAGCTCTTTGCTGTATCTGGTCATGTTGCACGGTGTCTCACAAACACAGAAGTCATTGTCTCTTTCCACCAGGAAATCTGGAGAGAGAGAAACCAGAGCTCAGCTTGACCTTTGGAACAGATCAGTGCGGCTGTGGAGAAGCCATGGGGTGATGTTCGTGCGTGTGTGTGTGTGTGTGTGTGTGTGTTTGTGTGTGTGTGAATGTGTGTGTTCTCAGTTGAAACCAGAAATAAAAGGGACAAACTTTTTTTATTACCGAGAGCTGGGTCGGCACATTCTTTGTACAGCTCGGGGGTGCAGTACGGTGCATCGCCTGCGGCCAAAGCAACACACACTCATATCAGTGCACTATTTCTTGTTTAAAAGCCTTCAGTTATTTTACAATGCAGCAGATTGATGCAACTCTGACTCAACATGCGGTCAGTGTGGCCTCCTACCAGGCATGTGCACCATGCGACAGTTGCAGTTGTCCACCAGGTAGCGTGTTTCACAGTCGATGCGACAGGCTGTGATGCTGTAGGTGTCGAAGAAGTCCGAGTCCATGGGCGTCACCTTACAGTCTCCCCAGGGCGGGGGGAGATATATCAGCTGCAACACATCATGCATCACATTACTCAACTGTTTCATACAAGGGCAACTGTTCTTCTACACAATTACTGTATCATGATTCTGCCACTTGTAGAAGAATAAACCATTCAAATATAGAAACAAATCCCTGCATACATAGAGAAGTGATGTGATGATGTTGCTTTATTACAATGTGGACCCTATTTTCATGGTTTTGGCATAATTCATATCAATAACGTCAAATTGACTAAGTTAGTTGCTAAGATCTGGTTATGAATTATAAACAGAAGACAGCTTAGTCATCTGTCAGGTGTTAAATAATCTCCCATGTGAGGAAACATAAACTCTCTTATTTAAAACTGTCACAAATGTCTTGGTTCAACTTTGACCTACTGAACTGCACTACAGTTAACAACCACTTCCTTTTTTTTATATAATTTTTTTCTATTTGTATCAGATATATTGAGTTTATTTATAGCAGGTAAAATGAGCTGATACATTACAGTTTTTTGCCGTTCACCCATTAACACACACTTTCATACAGTGCACAGCTGTCGGGGGCCATTTGGGATTCAGTATCTCGCCCAAGGTCACTCTGTCATGTGGAAGGGGGAAGACTGGGATGTCCCTCTGGTTATAGATTGACCCGCTCGACCCCCGGAGCCAATTAACTATTTGCCAAAAATGATTTTGTTTCTGGAATAACATGACACTTGGTGGAAGGATGTGTTATGAGTCAGGAAAGTAGCCACTTTCTTTTTTAGTGATATCTATGCGTGTGTGAAATTTGACTGGCGGAGGACTGTGCTCTATATATGTATATATTGTTGTTCTTACTCTATATATGTATAGAGTACATATATGTATTTATGTCCAATTGTTGTTTTATGTTTTATGTACAGTGCACCAACCACACCATTCTGATTCTGATTCTGATTCTCTACTGAGACCCATTCTAGTTTAATACACTTGGACTTTGGATAATTGTTTGGACCAAACGAACAATTTGATGTCACCTGCTAGAGGTGATTTATAAAAATAAGACCAGTTGGAATAAAACCAATACCACATGCACAGGTTTGTACCCTTTGTTCTTGGCAGGAAACAAAAGTCTGGAACCCGGGTGCCACCCCGAAGCCGAGCTGATCAATGAACGACGGCTCGTCCTGACTGTGGATCTGAACTTTGATCCCGGCTTCGAACGACGTCTCGTCTGCAGGAAGACAAAGTTGTTTCACTAATGGATCCTGACACTTGGAAGAGTTTTCTGTCTGGGTTTCACACTCCAAAGAATTAACGCCCACACACCGGCACACAAACCAACCCGCCCACACACACTGGTGGACTGTGATAGACAATCAGATCTGAGTGGAGGAAATACTGTTCGCCTCACCTGTCTCTCCCCACACCGGCAGGTATTCATCCTGCTGAATGTCCAGCATGAGCTCAAGACCGTTACCCATGCCTCCCTTGGTGGTGAGGAGGGGAGGGCGTCCATCACCGCCGGCGTTAAAGGTGTAACACTTCCCGTAGCGGGTGAAAACCTGAGACACATGAGAAGTGGAGGAAACAAATTAAGTTCAGTTTTATTTTGGACATTTCTCGAATGTTCGCCATTATAGGGAAATAGTTGATCATGTTTTTTCTCTTTGAGCCACAGCAGTAATTTAAATGAAACCATCTCAGAGGGGAAATGTCTTTAACAATATCTGAAAACACAATACAGAGATTTTTTTTTGCAGTGTTTATGTTTTAGATTTAAAATGCAGTAAAAGTACAATAGTAACATCTGAGGTGTAGTGAGGTTTATAATAGCATAAATGGAAAATACTGTTAAAGAACAAGCACCTTAACATTGCATTGCAAATAGGTATTTTTCCACTAGGGGTCAGTGTTTGTCTCAGTTTCTGATGCGAGTGTATGTTTGTGTGTGTGTGTGTGTGTGTGTGTGTGTGTGTGTGTGTGTGTGTGTGTGTGTGCGTGTGTGTGTGTGTGTGTGTATGTGTGTGTGTGTGTGTGTGTGTGCGTGTATACGACAAAAACAGTATGAAGGGGAAAATGCGGTGTGTGTGACAGAGAGAGAGAGACAGAAGAGGAGAATTGAAGCGGAGAAAGAAAAGAGGGAGAGAGAGGAGGTAGTCCTGTGGGTTTGTGAGTTACACAATCGACCCCAGTGAGATGATGGAGATTGTCAGAGAGGTGAGTTTAAATTCCCTCTCACGCTCTTTAAGGTCCTCGTAATGGACCTGACGTTACCATGGCAACCACACACACCCAGCCAGGAAGAACTTAGCCTTAATTTTTTTTTTTTAAAGGAAAGACGAGACACAAACGTTAGAATGAAACCGTGCAAGATATAATGTAAAGCCCACACGACATATTTAGACAGAAAGGTAATTGATATACGGAGCTTTACCTTTAACAAAGGGTTAATCTCGCATTAAAGTGCTTAGTGTCGTATGAGTCAGAGAAACTCATGCAGGGGGAAAGAGTGAGAGCGGGAGAGCAAGGAGCAACGGAGAGCAGGGACGCAAAGTGAAAGAGACAGAGAGAGAGAGAGAGAGAGAGAGAGAGAGAGAGAGAGAGAGAGAGATGGAGAGCAGTTTAGCTTCCAATGCTCAGAGCAGGCTATTGTTCAGCGTTATGGCACTGAATGACATATCTCTGATTAGAAAGAACAAACCAAGCAAAACATTTTTGAGAAATAGTTTGGGTGCAGCCCGGGGCAGTTTGAACATTCAGACATCCATCATCTAAAGTCATTTCGTTGCAGAAGAAAAAAACATTCTGGGCTTTGAAGAAATAAATGAAAAGCACAACTATTCACAATGAGCAGACGGATAAATAATTATTAGAGAGGGAATTTTGTTTCAAGTAGACAAGATGAAGGGTCCACATGCCAGATGTTCTGTTTTGTCAGGAGCATGTGAACATGCTAACATTTGCTAAGGGCTCTCAGTAGAGCTCATATTTCTGCCAAGGCTCAACAGTCCCCTTATGAAACTAGTGAAGTCCCTGCACCGATTTGGACTCATTCACAAATATCAGTTCACTAAACCATTATTTTAAAATCAATATCCATGACTTATTCTCTGAGAATGTTGAAAACGCCCTTTACCTCACAAAGAGTGAAAGGAAAATTCTCCATCTTCACCCGGATTTGGATCCGAACCAAAAGTTGGTCGATTCGTAATATAACAAATGAATAGGCAATCAAACAAAAGCATGAAAACATAACCTCCTTGGCTGAGGTAACTATACTCAGTGGTGCGTAAACCTCCATCAAGGCCAAACAATCCAAGGCAGCGGTTCCCAGACTGGGTGTTGGAACCCCCTGAGAGGCCGTGGGACACAGAGGGAGGGAAGCTAGATCTAAAACCAATCCTTATTTGTTCCAAAAGCAATAAAAAAAAGAAAAGATCTTGCTAAATTAAATAATAAAATCATGCAAATAATCATCATCCTTCTGATTTTCTTTGTCTCAATGTGACTCCAGAGCTGATTAAGACAGATTAGCGACCGCATCATTTGCAGGGCAGTTTACAGCACCACAGGAAACATTTCAATATATGCCTGGAGATGTGGTTTTACTGTTAACTGTAGCTAAAACAAAAAAATGGGGGCTGCACGTCTGTGTCATGGTTATTTTGGGGGTTAGGGGCTGGAAGGTGGGAACCCCTGATGTAGGGAATCTCCCATTTTCAAACCAAAGTGATGGACAATTCAACCGATGGACAGAAGGACGTTATCATCAAAATCATTGTGAAGTAAAAACCCCGGTTAAACATCCAGTCTTCCAAATATCTGCTCTAATGCCATTAACCTGCTGTAAGTAGCCCAGTGCTCACACGTTCACAACCTCTTTGAACCTTGGAGACAGATTCAACATCTGTAAGAGGAATTCCAGCTGTCAGGAAGGCTCTGCCCTCTCTGCACAAACAAAAGCACAACTACATCACATCATACAGTGGCTGCACTAACTGTACCTCATAAATAAATCACTGCTTGACACAGACGTTAAATTCCTGCGTGTGGCGGGTGCACGATGTTCACCAGCATCCAATCGATATGCAGATGTCAGGTGATGGTGTCAGGTAGCACTTGTTTGGTGTGACAGAGGTGGTATGGGAATTCAAATAAAAACACATTAAACATGTATAATGCACAAACTGCTTAGCGTGCACCCTGTGGCTGCTTGTTCTGTTTGTAATGACGAATGAATAAATGATTGTGCACGTATAAATAATATGGGAACCTACAGCAGAAATCATATGGAACATGAGGGAGGAGAAGTGTTAGAATAAGTGTTTTGTGAACGACGCAGCAAAAAGAGCGACTTCTAAAAGCCAAAGTTCGGCTTAGTTGAGAATTGTGACAAGTTTATTTTTCCACACAGTTTCTCGAATAGACAGGTTCCCCCAACAAAAAAAATCAATTCCTCCTTTTTCTGCAGAATCTTAAACATTACTCACCAGCTGCAGTTTACACAGGTGATAATCTTCAGAGCTGTGCAATCAATAAAGCTGTCACTCAAACACAATTTCCCATGTATTGAAAAGCACTCAGCGGAGCTCTGCTATTATTAATCAGGACGCACGTAACCATACGTTTGTGTTTTTAAAGAAATGTTGGATTTTCGAACAAATATCAACATCACATCTCCATGCACTCTGCCGTCCATTTAACACCGTCTTTCAAACTGTGAGCTCCCAACAGCAGGCGAAGTTCCATCCATTACAGCTCTGTTGTTTTATGGGGATGGTTTCAAAGTTGTTAAAGCCGTCTCGCTCAAGTGCAAACACTTTGGCTGTTATCATGTCGTACACTTAAACAGCTTTCACCGGGAAAAATGCCATTTAAATGCAACAGCGAGCACACAGCAGCCCCTGGTGACCGGCAGTAAAATATACACACAGTTGTTGCCTCTTGTTGTGCATCTTATGTAATTTAGTTCTGTAATTCTACAAGGATTTCAACTGACCTGGAAAATCTGGGGAAATTTCACACTTTACTGAGTATTTTCATACATGAATACACTTTCTGAACATACATAAAGGGATGAATATTAATATGAGAGTGAGAGTCTGCAGTCATGCTAGCAGCCCACTTACCTTACTGGAGAATTTCCATTTTATGCCGCGTGATACATAAACTTTGTTGAATTTCTGAGCAAAATATTGTACTATTTTAATTTCACTTCATTTATTTAACAGCCAGGCTACAAACCCGGTGGCTGATAATTTGTCACAATAATTCAGGCACATGGTACATTTACTGCAAAGTGTCTACTTCTGCTTTTGATACTTTAGTGGTATTTAACTTTTATTTGAGTAGAATTGATAAAGCAGGAGCTTTACCATTTGTTATATACATATATAATATTACATAAATATATTCTACATTGTTGTGTTGGCACTTTAAGGCTCTTTAGGATCTATAAGCACTGCTTCAGCCACTGCTGTGACTTTGTGAGGTTGAACCAGCGGTTGAGGATGTACTCACTAAGAAGTCTCAACCATGTCAACGTATTAATCTTTTAATGTTCACCGACTTAGCTTAGCATATTAGCATGATAATTACATCAATTATAAAAAGTCAGACGAGAATGTCTGAAGCGCACAGGTATTTTGTCATAAAAGTTTACCTCATGATAGAGATAGTGATTCAAATAAAATGTACCAATGTATTTTTGAAATTAAAAACTATTTTCCTGTAAAGATAACTCATCCCTGGGGGATGTTACATGAAGGTATAAGATCAAATGTGCTATGGGAGCCAGCAGAGCAGCAGCAAAAGGTGTATGGATTAACACTAACACCAGATAATGTGGTTGAGGTCTAAATTATTCATTTAACCCTCAACCCCCCCCCCCCCCCCCTTCCCAATCTACCAACAAGGGTGAGGGAGGTGTGGATGGAGTTGACCAGTCCCCTTTAGGTCTCTATCAGACCTGTTATAGGGTTTCATCACACCCACTGTTTCCCTAAAGCTCCATCGCTAACCTGGCTAAAAACCTAAAGAGGACCTGCGTGGTGAAAACAAAAGCAATCAGCTCATCTACAGGTTAACAAAGCCTGTGCAGACTGCTGTGTTCTGTGAAGGCGACTGATCACAGAGTGAAGTCTGGGTGATGCTGGAGACCGATCACTCATGTTTGCAGCTCAAAGGTTAGAATCACTAAAGAATAAAAAAGCATCTGAGCCAAACCACCCCCTCCTCTGCTCGCTTCTGAATGAACAGTTGACTCACCACCCTAATTGGGTGGAACAGAAATCCACAAGAGAAAATGCACTATAGGAGGCGGATTGAATGCCAGAGGCACAGTGTGTGTGTGTGTGTGTGTGTGCGTGTGTGTGTGTGTGTGTGTGTGTGTGTGTGTGTGTGTGTGTGTTTGTGATAATGATGCTCAGAACAGATTCACTGTTTGTCAAAGTAAAGACGTTAAGACAAGAAGCTTTAGAGTTTAGGTAGAGAGGAAGTCCAGGGCTCCTCTGGGAACTGGGTCCTGGACTTTTCCTGCAGTTTTCCACACTCTCACAATGAAACAGGAGATTTTCCGCTCAGACACAACAGCAACAGATTCTCTGCAGCATAAGGGTGCAGCAGTCAGATGTAACGTATGGATTTCACTGCGATGTGATTTTGTTCACAGCTCATTTCAGCTCTTATCACCACAGACTCTCTTGACATCTTCGTCTGTGGCTTCTACATGTCTGCGTCTACAGAGATATTTATGTTTGCACTGACAAAACACCACTTTGGTCCAGACTGAGCTATCCCAACAACTATTTGAGCGATGCCATGAAAAGTTTGTGCAGATATTCCGGGTTCCCAGAAGAGGTGGTGGCGGTTCTTTGATTGATGACCATATAAAAGCAGAAGTAATTTCATTCAGCTTCTGCTGTATTTCATACTTAGCAATAACTGGGGAATCCTGCAGGGCAGCGAGACCCTAAGAGCTTTGCTCTAAAAGGACAAGGCAGAAGGATTCTATATTTTATGTCATTATTGACAAATAAAATTAATTATTTTGACCTTAAAACCCTAAATAATCAAATCGGTTTTTAGTATTTGTTTTCAATTTGTTCAAGGTTGATTCATTTCTCAGTAGCTGTTTACAATTAATACTCTTGTGTGGAGGGAAGTGGATCTACTTTCCTGGAGGTCAAAGTCAGAATAATGAGTGAGGACTGATCATGCAAATCGAGACCATCATGTCCAGTGTACTGGCTGCTGATGACACCTTGGGGGGGGTGAACACTGTGTTCGATGTCAGGTCCTCCACACTCTATTTACAATGGAGGAGAAAACTGGAGGCAGGAGCTTTTTCAATGCTCGAGGAAAGCGAGTGTTTATTTGAAATCCTTTTAAAAGTCATAACTCAATATATCTAGGAAACCATCATCCCTCTCTCTCCTATCATACCTGCTTCTTCCTGGCAGACATATCATAAAACCTCCTCCGGAGTTGTGAGGGGATTTTATCCATCATTTTTGGGATTTTAACCACCAGCTCCCACACAATAAAAATATTTCTTCCCTCCTCCATTTCCTTCCTGCCCGCTCTGCCTCGCTCTTCCCTCACTCCCTTGTGTCTCCCGAACTATGATGTTCTTCCCCCGGCGGACTCCTCTCCATCTCCTGCCACACTTCCCCACCCGCCCCTGCTCTATTTGATGAATATTTCACAGGCCAGTAGAGACAGTCCTCCTCCTCTCTCATCTTATTCCCAGACACCGGTCGGGCTCTCAGTACCTATCACCTTCAGAGAGTAAAGCATCATAGCGCCGGCTAAGGGGTAGAGCGGGTAGCATTTCATATAAGCGAAAACGGAAGGTGTGTATTCACTTAAGTTATATATGCCTGAAAAGTGCTGCTTCTATCTTAAAATCAGAACTGTGCTGATCACAGCATGACAGAGAGAATTTGAGGAAACAGGTTTAATGAGGCATGTGTTTGAATACATCAAGGAGCAGGTGAGGAGAGGTCACAGCTCTTTATAATCTGTGCAGGGACATTATGCTGCTGAGGCAGAAGAGACAAGACGAAAACTACATGTTAAAGTCCAGCATCTAAAACAATTAAATTACAAGAATTATTTGCAAAATGGGTATGAGAGTAAAACAAGCAGTTCATCCCTGAGTCCAAGTGACAACTGAGTCAAAATTTGAAGAAATTCCCTTAAGGCAGATTTGAGATGTCGTGTCCAAGAAGCCAAACCCATTTTTCATGAGGCCACTATGACCTTTGACCACCCAAATCAGATCAGTGAATCTGTGAATCCTAGTCAACATTTGTGCCAAATTTGAAGCAATTCCATCGAGGTCTCCTTGAGATTTCGTGTCCACAAGAAAAGACAAACAACCTGAAAGCCTAAAGCTTCTTGCCACCGGCATGGAGACATAAACACCGTTACACAAATGGCCCCAGGAACATAAATATCTTTACAGGTGTATATTACTTCATCAGGTTGTCAATATTACTACACCAATCAAAGCTGTGATGGTGGTAAGTGGTAAATGGACTGTATTTATAAAACCCTCTTAACGACCACTCAAAGTGTCAAATTCACCCATTTACATACATTCATAGAGCTTCTATACGCAGCACGCTTTCTATCACACATCATTCACACTCGCGGAGTGGAGGAGCCGGGGATCGAACCAACGACCTGGCTGGGGGACGATTACAAATGAGTCCATCAATCACCAGACGCTCCCAACTCTTCACGCCATTCTGACAAATGTGAAGCAGTGAGATCCGAATCAGCAGAGAACTAAAGCGAGAGACCGTTTCTGAGGAGATTCGCAACAAAACGATATAATAACTTATCGGCAGTCGAGCCTGCGGGCGACTGTCTCTGAGGACGACTAATTGCTGGTTTAATGCAGTCCCTGCTCTCGGAGGTGGAGGGAGCCGCAGTCTCCCGACGCACTGAGAGGAAATAACACCCTGGAGGAAGGTAACCTGTAATTCCACCACCTGCGTCTGTGATCTCCTCCAGAGAGGAGGGATGTTTTTTGGGTTGAAAGGCTCCTTGAAAACTAGAAATGACACTTTCCAAATTCCTCTCGCGCAGAATGTTCCTGGTGGATAATGGAAATGATTGTGTGAATTTGGGTGGGCAATTTAAATGTCTTAAAAGTGCCAGTTCACGTTTATTAAGAGGCGTTGAATTTTCTATTGGGGCTCCTGCAGTTTGCTGGCATCTGAATATACAACCCCCAAGTGAGCAAGAGCACAGTGAGAAGACAAATAGGAAGACTAACACATTCACTATCAGGCAGCTATTCTGTTCCTTTTAATTACATAAAAATAATATATGAAAGCTATGAAGCACTTGCAATGCTTGCAAACTGCGACTCCCTTCGTCTCTTTCCATCGTTTGTGCTGAACCCTGATATCAAGCGTGTCAGTATGGGATGTTAAAACCTCCTCTGCCTCCTTCTCCCCTGCAAGTCTAAAAAAAAACATGGGCCCCTACAATCTCCCTGCCTGCCCGCTTGTGCCAAACCATGTGCGGTGTCCACGAAAAGAGCCGGGCGGGCAGAGAGGCCATCGCAGCAGCAGCAGCAGCTATTGAGCTTTGACTCCAGCGTGCACCTCCCTCTTGTGACACACAGCCGAGTTAACATTGAGGGATAAACAGCCCCGGGCCCTGTCAGAAGGGCAGAGGCCTCACTACAACTGAAGTGGCAGACAGCAGGGTTAACTAAGATTAAATCTTCCTGTGTCACGTGTCACTGCAGCGTTTTAGAAAGTACAGTTTATCCATATTTGATTATATTAGACATGATTATGTTAGTAATGTGCATGGAAATGCCGCATTGCCTCTGAACGCTGCAACAGAACGAGGATTAATCTGATCAAGCAAGGGAGAGGAGAAAAGTTAAATATAAACTTCTACTGCACAAATTCATTTTCTTTTATTTGGAATTTTCTCCAATCTTTGCTTCATTGTTAATTATGGGATAGTTTGGGCCTTAAATCAGTTACGTTAGAGGTTTAGAGAGAAAATGGTCAACAAGAAATGTGAAAACAGTGGCCCCAACACTTTTTACTCCATCTTTTCACGCCCACTGTGAGGTCAGGACATTTTACTTAATCTTTTCTGAAGGGGTTGATTATGAGATGGCAAATATCCCAGTCAGACATCTTCCACAACTAAAGTTTATGCTAGGGCAATCGCTGGTGTTGATGTGCTGTAAACAAAAACATGATTCAAGCAGCGGAATTAATGTGTCATGTCCTTCCTCGTGCATAATCAGGGCCACCTCTTGTCTTAATGTGAATTTCTCTGTGCTGGACAATCTCTGCTGCGTTCTTTCATATGTGTCCGGGAAGTGTCCAGAACAAATTTTTGAAAATGTTTCAGAGGTCACAAGCAAAACATCACCCTACAGTAAATTGTTTTTCAATGCAAAGTACTTGAAAGTAGCAGCAGGATTTATTTATGAACAGTATTTGAATAATTGCTCTGTACATGTCCAAATAAAAATAAAACATTTTGTTGCGACTGGTGATAAATATACTGTAATAACTTTTAAAGACAGTAGATGTAGTAGCGCTATTGAAGAAAAGCTAAATAAAGTATGAAAAATGTGTTGCCATACATTTCCTCAGTGCGATTAACTCATTACAGTGTACAGAGCCACAGGCCAGCTCGGGTCTGAATGAGTTGTACCTCAGTGCGGTGCTGATGATGACGGCTCGTTTCAGTTTAAATTGGTCTCTATAATCAGATGATTGGACGTCCACACGGCTGCAGAGCCCAGGACCCGAGGTTCGCTGTGAATTACACATGATTAACTGTAATGTCTGGTGTTAACTGCAGCTTCTAATGGTTTCTTGGTGTAGGTATGGTTTGTATGTGCGTATAAATGCCAGTCTCTCTGTATATGTGTCCTACAAACTCAATTTGTATGGCAGACTCCTCAGTGCATGTCTAATCATATGCATAGTGTAATAATGAGCGGTATCACCCCTGCAGCAGGATGGAGGGAAATTAATTTAAGGAAAAGCCAAAAGGCTGCCAGCGAGCATTTTCCCCGACACCTGACTCCGACTCGGTAATGGCCCAGGAAGGCTCTGGAAATTGCATGTTTCACTTTGTGGGTTCGTGCCGCCCCCGTCTCATAATTTACACTGACTTAAATCAATACCGTCCTCACCCTCTTAATGAAATTGTGTACCGTGCTTATACGTTAGTTTTAATTACTTTGGCAATGTCATCCGAAGTAGACCAACTAAATGAAATCTGATTTATGGGTGAGCCCGGAGCAGCTCTCCTCTCCGAGTGGCCCGCCGGTAGTCCTGTTGTCGTGTTCATAGCATGTGCTGTGGAAGCCTGCTCCAACAGAACAGTCAGACAGCTTCCCAGGGAAAAAAAGCTATATAAATAAGTCAGAGACACTATGTTCTATGGTTAGACGAAGGCCGTAAGGAAGTATGGACATATGGTAATGTCAGAGGATAACATTACACATGTAGGGATGTGGTGACGGATAGTGCGTGACATACATGCATCTCCATTCCCTCTGGACTCCGCTCGTAAAACACACACACACGCACATAGTCTTGTTGCACAATGGAGCACTCATGGATTTATTTTCGGCATCGTGCCATGATTCACCATCTGAGTGGCTGTAATAATGCAGTTCAGCTCCTCTGAGGGATGAGTTGGGACCAGCTCATACAGTAGATCTACTGGAGGCTGGACAACGCGATGAGTGGTGGTGGACAGCCCCGGGCTCTTGGTTACAGGCCAATTTGATCACCAGAGAGTTCGTCCCAACAGAGGAGGAGGAGGAGGAGGAGGAGGAGGAGGAGGAGGAGGAGGAGGAGGAGGAGGAGGAGGCCGTCACCTTCATTAGTAAGAAAACATCAAAAGCCCTAGGAGCTGGAGGCGCTTTCCTGCAGGAGAAGAGCTCCTTTCCACTTTTGTGCTGCATTAAAAAGAACCTTTTTTCATGAGATGTCTTTCATTTCTGAAATACCTCCCAGCAAAAGGTGGCATGAAGCTAAATTAATGAATGCATTCATTACAGGGTCTCCTGTCACTTTTTTGGTGCAGTTTAGAAGGCGGGAGATCTGTCAGAATGGCGGAGAAGGAAGTGAAAAAGAAAGAATCTCCCGCAGCTCTTCCCCTGGAGTGAACCTCCTCCGTGTGACAAATTTCACACTCTGCTGAGAGGAATCCGCTGAGGCTTTAGATTTCCCGGCCTGTCACATGCTGTTGCCGAATACCGGGAGATTAATTCATTTCGCAGAGCGTGCGTGTTAGCAGCCCTCGACTCCTAAACACGCAGCATTGGCGCCGCAGCTACCTGCACAATCTCAAAGCCACAACACGCGGTAGGTTCAAGCTGGGAGGCGAGATACCACGCACAAAGGTCAACATGTCCCAGGAAATGTCCCGTTTGTCAGATGAATCCATGTGTAATGGATACGTCCGGGTCACGCTCATTTACCAAGCTTAAGGTTTAATTAAATGAATGATAACTGAATTAATTGCACTGTTCTGAGCACTTTACTGCAGATAGAGCGGTCGTTAAACAGCACATAACTACACGCTCCGTCTCGTAAGAGTCCTCCAGCCGAGCTCAGGCTGCGGTCAAACTGCATCAGAGGAGAAGTTTTAAAAGCCTGTGGATGAATGTTTCTTCTTTTAAAATATGCATCAGTAGACTACACATCCATACCCTCTGGCTGTTTAGGATTTTTTTGCAGAGAGTCAGAACTTTGAAGAGGAATGAAGCATTGTTCAGCCTCTTCTTTTTGGTGCCGTGCATATTGTTTCAAAGAATCAATCCTTTGTTATTTGTCTCACGCTCTGTGTTTCCTTGGTTGGTTGGACAGTGTGTGTGTGTGTGTGTGTGTGTGTGTGTGTGTGTGTGTGAGTGAGTGGGTGGGTGTGAGCGGTCAGGAGGATGGTGTGTGTACTGCAAGGATTCAGAAATAAACACTCGGTGGTGGACTCGCCCACCCGGCTGTTTCCAGTCAGACAGAAAAGGACAACAGATAATGACACAAACAGAGCAGCAGACACAGAGCACACGGCACCGACCAGGGCTGTCAGTTCTTATTGGAAAGGCATTCACATGAAGGGGAAGAGTTCCAACAGTAAATAGGTATATAAGTCCCATCTCACCACGTAAAAGCAGATTTCCCATTCATCAGCTTCAACAGGGCGGTCCGCCATATTCTAATTTGTCCTGCCACAGTTTCAAAATGCACCGAAATTGTTTTTTACCGTCCACACAGACAGTCAGAACTCATGGTTTCAAGCTGCAGTTGTGCACGTATTACCTATCAATAGAGGGAGCCAGTAAAGTGATGTTGTTTTTCTATGAAAAGTGAGGAAGCTACAGCAAGCAAAGGATTCTTGAGAGTACCATCACGATACCAAGGCATCTGAGAAGAGGCATGTTTTGAGTTCTAAACCTTAGACGGTAAGATGCAAAACAAAAGAAAGGTTGTTTGTTTGTCAACTTATTCTTCAACGTCAAGTTTTCAACCTTGTCTGAACGCATGGAGGTGGGGGTGGCTGGGGATTATTCATATACATTCAAACTATAGTTCTAATTTGTTAATCATCAAATCGTTAAAGTCCAGCTGAAAGCAGACGTGTAAAATATGATTCATTGTTTTATTTAATTAGTGAAAGAGCAAATTCTCATGGACACATATGAAATGCTCCTTTTCCTCTGGCAGGAGGGGCGGGTCTGTGTCTGATTGACAGCAGCTGGCAAACAGTAGGAAGAAAAAAAGCTGCTTTCACACTTGCACTACAAACCTGAAAATGTTCTCGACAGTAGCCGAAGGAGCTGCATGTGTGAAAGGGAAATGTCTGAATCATTGTAACCAGTCATTAAACAGACTTTACTCCCCGGTACAAAGGCTGTATAATGTCTGACAGAGCTGCTGTGGGAATCGAGCAGGTCATTGTCTGAAAAATTCACAGTCCATCCTCTCCACTGCAGAGCCATAGATCAGCGCTGCCCTCCCTGCCCTCCCTGCCCTCCCTGCCCTCCCTGCCCAGGTGCTTCCCCCTCAGCTATCGCCTGCTGCACAGTAGAGGATTTTCAATCAACAGATTTCAAAAACGTGGGAAACCAAAGACATAATGACAGATGTGGTTGATTTTTAATGGTATTTGTAACAACGCAAACACTAGATGGTTCCAGTCCAGATGCAGGGTCACACACTGTCCTGAGTGGTGATTGCAGAGATGTGGGACTTTGAAAGAGATGTGCGTGATCAAGTGTGACTTCATAATAAAAAAGATGGAGGCCGCTTGTGCTTGTTTTTGTGATGTTTTGCACATGGACAGCTCTGAACATGCGCTCCAACCTGATTCCCGGTTCTACCTCTAACAAGCCATGAGCAGACGCAGCCTGTCTCATCCACTGCATAGCAGACAGCCCATAAAAAAAGTTTAGGGAAGCAGCTCAGTGCTCCTCTTTAACAGAAGTTCTTAAATCCCCACTTTAATCAGATCTGCCATCCACAGTCTATGACGTCTTTAAGGATACCTTGGAGATGCAGCCCATCCCTGTGGTCAACGTACAGATGTAAATATGAAATGCTCTAGGTCAGGTGAAATCTGGATGTGAACTTAAATGGGCCCATGTGGTAAATGGTCAATTTGTCCCAAATAAAACTTATTCTTGTCACCTTTGGCACCTTTGATTGACATGGGTCTACTTGTGGCCCAGATCTGTCAAACAGGAGTGAACCATCCAAGAGTCATCATCCATGCGGAATGGGCCGGATGTGGGTTGTCAGCCAATTCCCAAAATTATTTCCCTATGTGGGAGTCCTCCTAAGGATGCGGCCCCAAAATTTGGAACCAACTTTAATCGTACTTTATACTACATCACCTGACTTCGTCCTTTTCTTCCATCATTATTACTACCTTTAATCTAAATTGGAATTAAAAGATCAAGTTTCATCTAATCCTTAACTGCCTATGTTAGTGTCTGTATGTTCATGCATTGACTCTTATTAATGTCTTTGTTATCCTCTGTGTTGTTTTGTTGAGGTCTAGCAGACTATATCACTTTAAAAAACACACTAACTTCGCATAAAGGCTCGATATAACAACCTGCAGTGTGGAATCAGTCTTTTTTTACAAAAGTCAAAAGTGTTGCCACTGAAACAGCCCCAGTGTGCGAGTCGCACTAACAAGACAGAGAGTAAAAAAAGAAAAACACTCTTGATGTGTGTGGAAGTGAGAGTGAAGGACTGAGTGCAGAATAAAACGGCAGAAGTGTCTGGGCCCAATTTGCAAAACATTCCAAAATAATTGGAGGCTGTTGAAAACAAGGAATAAAAAGCACTTGAAACAATATTTCACTCGACCAATAACTGATAGGGGGGGGGGGCAATTATAAACAGAGACATGCCAATCTGCGACAAATGGATATGACATTGATTTGCATCTGTAAATCATTGGCTCTTATAAAATTGTTTCTCCAGATTTCCTCCGCATAATGGCTGTTATAGATTTCAACTATTCTCCCTTCAGTTAAAAAAAGGGGGATAAAAGCAATGCATTCAAATGTGGTGCCATTTTTCATGTTTATTGGGAGCTGGTTCATTTTAAGAAATCCCACCGAGCTTCCTGAAAGTTGAGGGTCAGGACTAACAGGTCAATGAGACGGATATTCACTGTAAACCCCGAACACAGAGCAGAGCACAGGTGTCAGAGTGCGTCTGCGTGTGTGTTCTTTCATTTATCTATAACCAAAGACATCTCAGGGGAAACCCATGAGAGAAAAGTCAAATAAATTCTGCAGTTAATTCAATTTCACCTTTTACAGAAAACGAGTGATAAGTTCTCCTGAGGAAGTTCCTGGAAAAGAAAAGATATATTCTATCTAGCTAAATATTATTTTTGATTTTATCTGCACATGGCGGTCCTTAAGGTTTTCTGATCCATGAATACAAGTCCTGTCTATTGTCTCCCCGGTTTCGGGCATTGTTGACCTTCAGTTTAATCCTGCGTTTTATTTGAACATAAAATCCAAACCTACGCTGATGTTTTCACTTGTTTTCACTTATTCAGGGCGAATCGACTGTTGCTCTGGTCAAAGACGAGTGCAGCTTTGTAGAACATTACACAAGGGCACCAGTTAGTGCACTAAGTGAGCTGCAGAGCAGGAGAAGCTTTTCTGGCAGCATCTGGTTGTGGAAGTAAAAATCCTTCTCTCAATCTTTTCACATTATCAGGTGAGTCACATTTGGAGCGTTCCCCTGACTTGGATGAACATGAAGATGAACAACTGACTAAGAAAATATCTGGTTCTGGGAACCTGAAAATGAAAATTGAGATGTTAGGTATGACTGCTAAGATGCCTGATGTTGAGAAACACATAATATACAGGTGAAACGACTCCCTACATGCTACGTCTTTCCTTTGGACCTTTTGTCTCTTTATTACATATATCCAGTAATGAGATAAAGATGGTAAAATCTTTATGGATGATGTCACGATCAATCTGACTGTGAAAAAGAGCACTTTCCTCCTGCTCTCTTTCGACGTCGCTCTGGCCAGTGTTCCTCCACCACTGCTGAGACCTCCTCATGTTTTGCTGTGGTTCCCTCCAACGCAGATCTCGCTGGAGCAGGTTTCAACCTTGGAAAACAGATTGCGGCTGACGGGGTCTAGTTTCTCTCAGACTGATCAGAGAAGGAAAAGCAAAATGATCGCTCTGTCACGACTGAAACAGCATCGACTTGTAACTCAGTCATCTTTTCCTTTTTATTATTTAGATAAATGTGTTTGTACTGCACTGACCTATCGAATTTCCTCCAGTGAAAACATCAGAGTGACTTTTAAATTCACCAGTGTCCTTGTTCAAATTGATAAATCTGGGAATTTTAATTACACAAAATATTATCTGAAGATTTTACAGGAACCATTTGACTTTCTCCTTCCCTGTCACCTCTTTCTTTTTTAAATCCTTTGCTATTTATTATGCGCCCGTCCTCCTCAATCCCTCCGTTTATGAACCTCTTTCACAAAGTGGAACTCATTTGTCTGTCTTCACATGCCGATAGAAAACAGACCCTAATAAATGCCACTCAAAATTATCACCTCAGGCTGATATCAGTGTATAATTAAAACAACACTGTCCTTAATAAGGTGTCAGAGGTGATAACGTGAGGCACTGATAACCCCTCAAAGACACACACGCATACACACACACACACACGCACGCACACACACACGCACACAGACACACACACACACACACACACACACACACACACACAGTCACCCCCTTGTTACCAAGCAACAATAGAGTAATGAGTGGCTCCATCAGGCCAAAACTAATTTCCGAGTGTAAGGCCTAATGCTCTGATTGCTCACTGGCCTTTCATAAGTAGGTTATTGTCTATAGTTATTTACTATTTTAATTAACCTTCCCCTGCTCACACATAATTCATCTTTAGTATACGCAGCATCACATTAGCTCGAGCTTTCAAACTATAATAATTTTGAGTAAACATTGTGTTTTTCAGCTATTTTAAAGCTTCTATAATAATTTTTTAATACAAATGTTCATTCACAGTCACAAAGGAACAAAAGAACAAAAAATTATCACCACACTCTGCTCCTCCCCTTAGTTCTAAGTGGGTGTTTTGGTGTCTTTCAGCTCGTTGTTTGGGTTTACAGTTCATGGCTTTGTGAGTTACACCTGCAGAAAGAGGCTGTTTTCAGCAAAGACGTTCCAATGTCCGAAAATTTTCGAATCTAATTAACATTTCACCAGGGGGCTGGCAGGAGAAGATTGCAGAGAATGTCCACAGCAGGCTCCAGCTGGTCCTTCATCTTTAGGTCAGTGTGTGTGTGTGTATGTGTGTGTGTGTGTGTGTGTGTGTGTGTGAGGTTAATCGTAAAGATGTTTGGATAAATGCAGCAATTTGAACTTTGTTAAAATCAATAATGTTTCACCTTCTCCTGTAATGGATGTCGATCTGTCTTTGAATATAGAAAGTAAACTCCACGAAAATACTTCCTTCTTTTTCCCATTCTAAAAGACCAGTTCTGAAAGGGACATACAACTGAGTCACAGATTGTCGTGGAACTGGGTCAGAATGGGAAGTGTGCGAAATGTCCTGCATCATTTTACAAACTCTCTGACGACATTACAAGCAAACACTGTTCAAGAAGAGTGACAAACTATTCCATCAACCTCGATGTCTGATCCTGTGATTGAAAACATGCCGGTCGTCACTTTAATGAAGCACTGAAGTGTGACCGAGGTGTGGAGGAGAAGCTGGACCGGGGGGGGGGGGGTCCTGCGGGCAGACTGCAGCGTCTGCAGGCAGCACAGACCGGCAACACGGGGAGCATAATAAGTTGCTGCTGCTACTTTAACAGGTGCGTCCCTGTCACCCCGGAGGACATAGTGTGTGTGTGTGTGTCTTTGTGTGTTTGTGTGTGTGTGTGTGTGTACGAGAGATGAGCGAGTCAGCATGTCTGACAACTAAGCCACGGCTTCAACTTCAGCTGTGCTCCACTTATCAGAGCGGCAGAGAAACAATGACCAACAGGGAGTAAACAAAGAACGCACAACCAAGTTACTTCTTGAGATATATCTGTCATTCTCTGCCGGGCCACACACACACACACACACACACACACACACACACACACACACACACACACACACACACACACACACACACACACACACACACACACAAGCACATGCACACACTGCAGTGACTGATGTCCTCTGTTCCCCGAGGTTGTGAACATCACTCACTACGCGGTGATGCCTGTTTCAGTGGTCACACTTTGTTTTAATCATCAAGATATAACAAACCTTACTTTGAATCAAATTAGACAAAAACTAGAAATCAGATGTGACACACAGCTGAGTCCTGTGCTAATGAAACAGTATAAATCTGAATTACACAGTTAGACACCATAAAGCACATATTAAATCCAATAGGAACATGATCCGATGGCATTTTTGACATTTTGGGTAAAGCTTCAAGCTGGTAAGATATAAATAATGCAAAAATTAAAGTGCTTGTCTAAATATTGATCTAGTGTCCAAGATGTTTAAAGGGTTAAGTGAGTCGTGCATCTTGGAAAAAAAAAAATAATTATTTAGTCAATAATGGCTGAATGAGAAAGTTGAGTTTTTTTTTTTTCACAGTTGTTTTATTTTAGCTTCTGCAGCTGCAGCACAGACCTGCAGTGAGAAGCAAACATAATTTTCCCCTCACAGGTAAAATGAGTCAGCACAGGACACAGCAGTGAGGAAATCCTGTATGTGGTAAAATTATTAAATGATATAGAGTGATATAAAAACGGTGGATACTTAATTTCCATCAAACTACCATAGAGTTTTATTTAGAAAAGGTTTTAGAAGAGGTTTTTAGGATCAAATGCCATCATCAGGACACTACACAGGGCGTCTTCTATTCCAGTGGATACAGTGTGAAGTCTGGTACTTAATGACGTGCCATGCAGCCTGGATAAAAACCTTTGGTGCTGCAGTAGAGAAGCAGTTTTACTGGTGTGCGATCTAACAGGTGACCTACTGGAGCATCCTCCTCTGACGTTGTATTGGATGGCCCCCCTGAGCCAATTTTTGTTTACCCCCCCCCTCTTTTCTATCCCAGTCAGCCTGTAAATGTCTTTCCATCTTCTCCCAGGCGTCCCTTCAGTTTACATTGTATTCTGTGGGGTAAATACAAAATGTCATAATGATAATCTGCCAAAAAGAGTGCAGCATCCGGAAGAGCCAAGGTCTGAAGAAATCAACAATACACACACACACACACACACACACCAGAACAACAAAAGCACGCATCGCCAGTGAACCTGCTTCTTATTTCCTCCGGCGTGTCGATATTTCTCACAGACGCATAAAAAAAGAGGGAGAAACAACAGAGAGGGAAATGTGGCTGGCCGAGCCGGAGCCGTCACTGGTCAACTGATTAGATGAGTAATTGTGCCGCAAATGCCAGAGTGAGGTTGAAATAAAAGTGCAAAGACACATCGGTGAAATACAAATCAGTCTCCCGGCTGTTCTCCCTGGAGGCTGCTGTTGTTGCTGCGAATGTCACCAGCTCCTCTAACAGCACTTTATCCGTGCAGACGTCTGTGCTCCTGTGTGTACCTCTGTCTGATCAAACCACCGAGAAATTAATATCGCCTGCTTTCCCGATAGTTTCCCCTCAGACGGTAATAAAACATTTAACACATTTTTATGTGAGCCGAGAACTTGTGCAGGATCCTTCTGCATATTAAAGTAAATGACTCATTAAAAGCCGTGTCAGAGAAAGACACGACACGACACCGAGTCTTTCTTGTTCCCGTCCCGCTGCTTTCTCCCTCCGTTACTCATTATGACCCTGGTTTCTGCTCCTGGTAGCAGCCTCCAGCTCCTCCTCTGCTCCCCCTCTCTTTGTCCTTGCCTGGTTCCGAGCGGGTCTCACACCTACAGCAGACCTCGGCCTGCATCCTCACCTGTCACTACAACGGCTCCCATCTGCCTCTTCTCACTATGGCCTGCCCTGCGTCCATTCCTCCGACCTCGACACACACGGAGCCTCCATCTGTCTGCACACAGTGTTTTGTGCAGTTTACACATAGAAACTCAAATGACAGTTTGAGCCGAGTGTAAACCCAGCAGCTTCTTCTCCGTCAGTGCTGTTTGTATTGAGCCAGGATTATTTGATCCAGCTGTGTTTACGATGCATGTTCCCTTGCAATGCAGGATTATAGAAAACTGCTGTTTGTGCAGCTCTGTATATCTGATTGGATAATTAATTTTAACCACTAAAAGGTTCCTAATGAAGTTCCATTTGAACAATATCTTATATATCCTGCATCTGCTCGTCGTGACACCAACATCACATTCATGCCGAGTGAAATATTCAAGCCCAGTATGTTGTGTTTTCATGGCTGCAGCGTGACATCAAGTGAACGTGAGGCTGATTCACTCTGACATGAAAACCTCGGAAACATTTGGCTTTTGACTTGAATTCGCCCCGAGTGTGTTGAAACAATAACTGCCTGCACGTCATGTATGGATCCGTCACAAGTTTCCACCAGATGCAAACACACAGTGGGGGAAGAAACACAGAAATCCATCCACCCATACATTATCTATACCGCTGGTTACTCTTGGAGGGTTGCACAGGAGCTGGAGCTGATCCAGGCTGACATTGGGTGAGAGAAGGGTTCAGGTCGCCATTCTATCGCTGGGTCGACATACAGAGAAAAAACACCAATACAAGAACCCTAAAAAAACTAGGTGACAAGCTAAAGCACTTGAAATCAAAATCAAGT
The DNA here is from genome assembly GCF_947347685.1 of Pleuronectes platessa. Classification (NCBI taxonomy): domain Eukaryota; kingdom Metazoa; phylum Chordata; class Actinopteri; order Pleuronectiformes; family Pleuronectidae; genus Pleuronectes; species Pleuronectes platessa. The sequence goes on along the minus strand of NC_070631.1, from coordinate 6,783,483 downwards.
AAAACTATCAACGGCAAAAACACACATTTGGTGGAAAATGGCATGTATAACACTATTCATTTGTTGACTCTGATTTATAAACGTGGAAGTTGTGTTTCCCTCAGTGAAGCTAGTTTCTAGTATGGTTTTAAATATCGAAAGAATGTGTGGAAAATCGATATTGTTCTAAATCTATGTTAAAGAAAGTCCTGATTCTGTCTCCTTATGCAAATCTGCACCAACATTTTATAGGTTCCTTACCAATCTTGTATCTTGCTCACGAACAAACAAATAAACCAACAAGGATAAACAACACAATATCCTTGGTAGGTGGTAAAACCATAAGATGATTCTGAAGGCCGTGAGATGATTGATTGATGATTGGGAGTAAAAAAAAACACAATTTTTTGTTTATCATTTTTGTGAAATATTAGACAGTTTAACCCCTTTGGATGTAAAACCTGTAATTTCACATTAAACCATCTCTGTGGTCAAACATCTGAAATGGGACCAGGGACCTCAACCAGACACCGTGTTCACATCCAAGGAGTTAGGAGCAGTGGAGGTTCGGATTCAGCGGTTGAATCTTTAACTTTCCCCCATATTTTGTCAGAAGGACTCACATCAGACTGGGGCTGCACAGGCACATAGGCCAACAACCAGCACAGCGCTCCTGGCAAATGAATGACCTAGTGGCACTATAGAGGGGAGGGACGTTTCTGCTTCAACCCCCCCCCCCCCCCCCCCCCCCATACTAAGCATGTGACACTCTGCGGTAAGTGTTCCGACCGCACAGAAAATACAACACATCAATACGGACTGTTATAATTGTTTATTGTGTACAAGGAATGCTGACTTATTAGTCCCAGAGAGCAAATAAGCTCATTTATAAGCGCTCCTCGTTCTTCCAGTTATATTACACGTCCTGGTGCTTTAACATATTTTCAGTACATGCTGTTTAGTTCTGTTGATATTATTGTTCAGCTGATATCTGTCCCTTGTTAGTTCTAAATAGATTTGGAGGTGATTAGCAAAACTAGTTTCACTGCCTCAGGGTTATTTGTGCTCAGGGAACCACTTTGGAAATTTGTACATTTGGTATATTGGCTCAGCAAACAAATTTCAAGCAGACTTCAAGTACTTCAAGGAGTACTTCAAGACTTTATTTGTCATGTGCACACAAGTACACGAAGCAGTCGCTGGCAATTAAAGTCTTCGGGCATAGGCTCCATCTAACTGTGCTCAAAAATCTGTAAAAGGAAAACCTAACAAGCAAGATAAAGAAAAAGAATATAGAAAATAAAATAAAATGAAGTAATAAAATAAAAATATACACCTAAAATATAAATTCTAAACTAAAATAAAACTTATTACTAAGTAGAATGAATCAGAATGAACAGGTTTAGAATGGACTGTGCACTATATTTATTTTAATGTTGATGCTGGATCTGAAACTGAACTTGCAAATAGAGCTGTCAAAAAAGAAAAGTTTCAGTTAAGATGGACGTACTTCAGAATAATGCTAGTACAGCACATTAGTAAATTTACATATGTTTAAATTCTTTCCACCAATGACTTCCTAGTTTTAACATCTGAGGCCTTCGTGTCTCCTCCACACTCCTCCGGCTTCGGGGTCAGGCGAGTACAGAGGAGCTCGGCAGCCTGGACTGCGGCATCACTCCTGCTCAGTCTCCACCTCCTAATCTCAATCCAGCAGTCTGAGTCACAGAGAGCCTTTGCCAGCCTGCCTCCAACCCACACACAGCCCAGCCCCCGAGTCACCTGCACTATTCCTCAGGATAAATAAACCATGGGCAGAGCAGTGCAGCCAACCCGGGCTATTTTCAGCCCTGCTGTGCTGTGCTCCCCCCCCCCCCCTCCCCCAGAGTCCAAAATGTCTTCATAAAAAGCGTTTCCCCCTCTCAGGCCCGGGCAAATAGAGCGTGTTCGAGCAGCATTACTGATCCGTCTAGAAACCAGCTGGAGTCATGGAGATGCTGTGTGGCTTTCCAACGTTTGAAATGTGTCTCGCAGCTTCACGATGAGTTTTCATTCACATGGACCTCACAGTTAAGAGGAACACTGGATGGAAAGCGTTTTCATTTAGTGAATACAAAAGGAGATGTTTCGACTCTCAGTGATCAGAGATGATCAATCGAGCCATCGCCCTCATGTCTAAGATGATTTTAAGCTTTTCGATTTCTTCTGGTAAAAACTGAACCCATCTTTCCGTGTTCGCCTTTCTTTCACCTGCACTTAATAACTCTCTAAACTCCCCCTGAACACTCTCTGTGGGTCTGTGTCTCTGGTCTCAAAAGGTTTTCGCCTCTAATGGCCTGAAACAAATTCGTTATTCTTTTATGTCCACTGGAAACCTGAGAGGAGAAACCTGTTGTAGGAAAGTTGGTTTGTGAACGAAAACAAAATGCAACAAAGTGCTAATGTCTTTTATTACGGTTTTCGTCTGGCGCTCTTTAATAAGGTCATCTCATTGGACTCTGCCCAGGAGGTTAGGTTTTCAACTATTCAGAATATAACATTTATTGTCATTGTACCAGATCCAATGAAATAAACAGTGATCGTCAAGTTTAGTGCATTTTAAAAAATCATCCACCAAACACACAATTATTCATCAGCCGCCATAAAATGCAAAAATTAACAAGTTCCAGATAAAATGATGATGTGCTTATTATTCATTTGAATAAATAATAAACTCAATGGTGTAAAACAAGAGTGTTGGTTGTAAAGTGTTCCAATGGCCCAGGAAATGAAACTGTTTTTTATATTACAATGAAACTTGTATATGGAGTTTTCTTTTGACATTTTACTGATTTCCTATAGGAGCAAATTCATGGATCTTGACACTTAAAGAGTGCATACCTCCGACACGGCTCAACAGTCCCCTTATGAATTCCAACATAAGTAACTTTACCGTCCACCTAAACATGCCCGATTTTTTTTTTCAAGATTCCCTTCCCCTTGATCCAGATCTGCACCGAAGTTCAACATTTTTTTTTCCTGACCCACCACATCCTTCCACCAAGTTTTGTTAATCAGTTTAGTAGTCTTTGCACAATCCTGCAGACAAACAGACAAATACATGCAGATGAAAACAACCTCCCTGGTGGAGTGATACAAGTCTTGTAATGATGCTGGAGGCCAATCTGGTTAATTATTCTTTTCTTTTGCTATTTTCCTTCAACCCTCAGTTGAATTTGTTGCCACGTTGAGATTGAACCTTGACTACTGAGCTCTCCTGAGTTTGAGGTAATGTCTGCAATGACAAGAGAGCCACTGATGATTTAACATGTCTTTAAAGCTGCAGGCACGATGATGATGTGAGGGTTTAGCCTGAAGGGATGTGAGGCGGAAGCAAATGTTTATTAAAATCCCTGTTTTAAAACACGCCTGATAAATTTGCACCAGAGCTGCAGCTCCTGCTGTGTTCGGCAGTCTTGCTGCTGACATGTGACTTTCCTGCGCAGGATTACTTCCCATTATGAGCTCAGAGAGTATATTCGCCTGCTGGTCTAGGTAATGCATTTACTCAGCCCCTCAATCAGTGTTTGATGGTGGTCAGCACTAAATACCCCTCGTTCAGCACGGTGGAGCAAATATTAATTTAATCCTCTCCGAGTGTGTTCCTGTGTTTATCACAGTGGTGTTGTGGGAAGCATTTAAGAGGCTGTAGAAGATGTTTTTCTGTGCCCTTAATTTCTCCACCAATGCTCTCTTCATCATGTTTTTTTTTCTTGCCTCTGTCTTTTGTTTTTTTAAAGTTCAGAGCTCCCGAACAAGGGAGTGAAAAGGGGATGTCATGGGAGCAAGGAGAACAAAGGGCATGAGGACGAGGCAAGGAAAGATAGAAAGAGGAGGAGAGAGCGCGACATGAAAACATAATGAGGATTGTCATGCCCGTGGGGATTCATGTGAGGGATGCACTACGCAGGGGTGGAGACGAAGGAGGAATGCAGAAAATTGCCCGAGAATGGAGCAAGAGAGGAGCAAACAAAACAAGGATAAACACTGTGACCGGGAGGTGACTTAACTTTACGTAAAGTCAAGGCAGGAGAACGCAATGGGTTCAGGAGCCGGGGACGTGGAGAGCAGTTGTGCTGACCCAGGAGCAGCCTGGAAGTGTTGGCGGTGGCCGTAAAAAAACTGAGGAAAGGCGGGCCTACTTAAAATCTTTCCAAGGAAACGCCCCAAGAGTCTGGATCCTGTCAGGGTAAAGAGGAGCTTGTTGTCACCCTCTGCGTCGCTTGTAGGGAGTTCAGTTTGAGGTTAAAACCCGTTACTACATCAGCTGAAAGGGATAGTTCACAAGTCACTAGTCAAAACAAGTCTTTTTATATTTCCCTCCTTCCAGACCTCAGTTCGTTCCAGAACAGTTTAGAATGGACTCGCTTGAACCCGCTTTGGAAAAGTCTAATCCATCACTGCAAACATTCGGTCAACTTTACGTATTTATTTCTTGTCAAAGCTAGTTTATCTCTGCGGCTCCAGCCACAGCTTTAAAATAAAAACTGCAGCGCTTTGGGAAATGGGCGCATGTAATATAATAAAAGATAGACAGGATTTATAGGGACCCATTTACAACATGGAGGAATGGTCCTTGGGGGTTACATAACCATCTTTCTTCTGCAGACTTTAATACGTCACAGCCGCACAGCTTGCAAATGATACAATGAGGTCTAATGCAGATTCTCATGTCGCTTCTCTTCTTCAACCCACAGCAGGTCTTTCATTTTGTCGACTAATGCTACAAATGCACGTCGCCTTCTTGACACATGACAGCAGCGATCAGAGAACAGAGATTATATCACCAGAGTCATGATGGCAGTGCGCTGGGAGCTTCGATATCACATCTATTCCCCAGGTGAAGCTGTCAAAGCCAGAGTCTGACAAACAGAAAGGGGCCGAGCATGAGACAGAGGGGAAGGGGCTCGTCAGAGTGGGAAACTCGCTGCGTTCTCCTCCGCTGGAGTTCACTGGTGGTGAACTGAGCTTCTTCAATCAGCACCGCTTTGTCGTCTACTGCAGAAATACCTCAGAGTCCAATTAGGACTGATGATTCTCCTCAACTGTTGAGGAACAGAGGGGAACCACTCGGGGCTTTCAGTTAGACAGTGATAACTGCCACAGCCGGTTATGTGTTTCTAAAAGTGTTTCTCTGTGAGAAGGAACTTTCCTCACGAGTCTGACTAGCCCTCGTTTTAACGGTGTTAAGCTGTATTCAGAAATGAACGTCAGTAAATGTCCATACAAGTGGGTCTGGACTTTCTCCTGACTTTGCCGTTCACATACAGTCCGAGGAACGCAGCAGGAGATTGTGCAGGTCAGAGTCACAACAGGAAAATCTCCAGCCTGGGTAAAGCACGCAGGAGGATTTGATTTGAAATTCTGCTGCCGATATTAGTTGTCATCTCTAAAGTCTCTTGAATCTCATCTTTCAAAGTCACACGGCTCCTCTTATTCATCCTGAGATATTTGTATTCTTTGTTTTTGTCAGTTTTGCGCCTGTTGCCTCTCGTGGTGAATTCTCTGCACAAATCTATTTACATTTTTGCAGATTCTCTAGAATTTTGATGGACTCATGACAAAGAAAGTGTCGTCTCATTATTGGAATAAAACTCAAATTTAAAAATGTTAAGAGTCTATAGGGAACAGAGATTCTGTGCCGTTTTCCAGCTAAAGATAATCTTTTGTCAAATCAGGTTCCATAACATAGACTATAAAACTGTATTGCTGAATGTTAAGGTCTTAAACAGGCGCATTCATTAACACCTCTCTGATTGATGGACCTGGTGTATGTGCCAACTAGAAGATTGAAAACCGCAGATAAGGCCCTGCTCTTTACTTCCAAGGTTTCCATTGTGCTGAAATGGTGCCTGCGCTTTTGCAATTACAGTCCTCACACTCGGGGAATCTATCAACCTCAGACAACAACTCCTCTTTAGCTTCTTTTAAATCTCCTCTTTAAAATGTTCACTCATTGCAAAAACTTTTGGAAATGTTTAATATATTTATACAGTTTTATTCCTATAGTTTTTACTTCCCCTGTGCTCATATTCTCTTTTCATTTTCTGGCTTTATTTATTATTTTTTTTTTTAAAGTTCTATATAATTGGTGGTCTAGTTATTGATTTCTAGTGAATACAATTTAAAAGCACTTCAGTTTCTGGGAAATCGTTCATCACACTGACAGATCACTGAAAACTTCTTTAGCTGAAGAAGAAATATAAGTAGAGACGATGCAGAAAACTACCTGGTATGTTTATTACCCTGTGTCAGGAGATGACACTGTTTTGTCAACTTTCTGTGTGAGCCATCAGTTGAAAGAATCCAAACATCAACATCAACATTCTCTCTCAGAAACCAGAAGAGATCCCGTCAGTTCAGTGGAGTGAACTGAATCTGTATTCTCATCGAAAGCGGCCCTGAAATATTTCTTCATCAGCCTTTCGTTTCGTCCCCTTTTGATCTTTTCACAAAGTAAAGTCAGTTGGGATATACCTCTTTCCTTATTCATCAAGCACTTTGCAATGAAACAATGAAAAGATTAACAATGCAATGCATCAAAGGCGGTCTTCAAAGGGAGTGCATTTTCCAGTTTTTCCGGAGCTGTGCGCTGATGTAGATAACAAAGGGAAGTTAAGAGGGGAGAAATAAAGGCCTTAAACCTCTCCGGGGGAAACACCTCTCCGCTGCCACTAGATTCTGGCCAAATGAAATTTCCTCAGCCCCACACGGCTCTTCAAAGAGGAGAGAAACTGCTCGATCACAGTCAACGCTGTTGAAGAGCTTGAGGGAGGTGGGAGGAGGTTGAGGGGGCAGTTCGAGTCTTGGGCGCTACATAAATTAACTACTACACAAATTATCCATGCCCCTTAGATTAGAAGAAAACAAGGAAAGGTCAATCAGATGCTTGAGTGTGGACTACACACACACCACACACCACAGACACACACACACACTACACACACACAACTATTTACAAGCTTAATATGTGGGCATTTCCTATTCCAGCTCCGAGATGAATTATTGAGGCAGCAATAGCCAAATGCTTGGGAGCACAACCAGAAGGCTGTCTCTAATCCTATCAGGGATGAGTCGTGATGCAATGTTTGGGTTGAGGAGAAGGGCACGGCGCTCGGCCTACTGCACGATCCTCACCTCTCCCTGTGCTATGGCGGAATTCAATATTTTTCTCTTCCTGCTCTGAGGGGAACAAACCAATCTGAAGTCCTGTTATGTTGGAGTGTGAAGCTGGAAGGCAACGCTTAGCTTTTGTAATCTTTATGTCTTTTTCCCAGCTAATGTTTTGTCTCTGCAGGAAAAAGCCCTGATGTTAACATGAATGCGTCTCACAGAGTCAGAGCAGGTCAGGACAGTAGACATGTTTACACAGGCATCCATATTCCCATGGTGACCCGATTTTAAAGTATAATCTGAATAAGACACTGACATGTCAACAGCATACTATGATTCCCGGGACACTAATGGAATCATACTCGGAATAAGAAACACATTATGTAGACTTGTATGAATCTTAATCATATTACAATATCCTCTTAAAGCTATCGCAACATTTTGCGATATTATTACATGACAGCTAACTGCTTGATGATACATGCCCTGGGTTCGAGTGTAAACCAGAAGCATCGCTCATTAAACTTTCAGGTTGGGGTTTTTAGATCCTGGCGGAAGCATTGGATGTATAGGTTAAGGTTCTGCTCTGTTACATGTAAACAGGAATATGGATGGAATCTATTAGCAGCTTGTGTAAATCAAAAATATTCCGAATAAGGTCCGAAAAGTCTGAATATATTGCAGCCAGTCTATGTGATCCCAGTCATCGTGATAGTGAGCCAGCGCATAACAACAACAGGCTCAATAAAGTCAAGCCTCTTAAAAACATTTGCAGAATCCAGCTCTTTTGTTTGATTTGTGGCCCTCTTCATTTGAACAACCGAGAGAGAGAGATTGTCTGAGTGTGAGACATTGTCCCCATTTTTCAGTCTGCAAATTCAAAACGACTACAAGCACTCTACATCTGACAAAAGTGGACAGCATGTCAAACTGAGAGACCATCCACCAGCTCTTAGATTGAGACCTCAAACACACGTCTAAATCCAAACATAAAGCCCTATCGTTTTTGGCTTGTCTGTATTTCTGTATGGACTCAGTTGCATTTGATTTTCTGGGTAAATTAGGCTTTTTTCAGACCTAAAACTACGACAGCATCTAGTATCAGTCTCTTTTTATTCTTGTCTTAAAGGTGTAAATCTATTTACTGTTTATTGCCTTCAAAAATTCCTCAGTGCATCACAAAAGTATTTCCTGCAACAATCCAGAAATGCAATCAGGTCCATTTTATCGACGTGTCACAAGGACGTTCACAGTCCTTTTTTTATTTTCTTCCCTCTGCATCTGTCCCTGCCTTCAGCCATTTTCTCCTCTCCAGGCCCTTTCTTTTTTATGGGTATTTTTAGTGTCTTTCATTCAACCTCCTGACCACCAGCGATCTCAGACCTGCACCAGGCCTCATCTCCTAACACCCTGCCGGCTCACATGTTCCTCGTTGTCCAATCACCGCCTCCCGGATTTATACCAGCAATTTCCACCTGCTCCTTGCCAGACTGTGAATCTTCCACATCCCTGAACCAGGATCTGAAACGTGAATCCATTTTCCACCTGCTTTCAGACATGCGCTGAGGTTTGGCTGGTTTCATGACATTTTTCAGGGGGGCCGTATGTGAGAATGCAAATCTCCGAGTTTCTTCCAGACCCCATTAAAATGTACGGAGCGAGGCCATACAGCAGGAAAATGGAAAATTCACAGCGAGAGAGCGAAGTCTGATGATCCTTTTCTTTTCCTTGTACGTAACAAGATGACGCGAAGACGGGAAAATTACAATTTTACAACTCAACAGCTGCCAGCAATAGAAATACATAATAATAAATGTATAAATTTACTGCTCATGATGAAGTTAACTATCGAGAGAGTATTGTATAGGGAGCAGTGAATAAGTGAGCAAGAGAGAGATTTGAAAACGGACGGCTCATTAAACTCCTGCAGAAAATGTTTTTCTGCCGTAATAATTCAAAAGTTACAGGGATATTTTGTAAACTAGGGGAAACGGTTCAACAATAATAAAGACAAACTTCTAGTGGAGAATGTGGGTGCAGTGCAGATGTGCAGTAGCAGTGGTCTCTTAATATGACAGGATTAAGTAAAAAAAGACCTGAAGATGTTCATGCATTTCCATAGGGTCTCAAAAAAATCCTCTTTTCTCTCATTACTCGCTGCAACACAAACACGTGTTAACATAAGTTCTGAGTCGGCCTGGGGCTGGGCTGGATAACTGGGCTTAAAATATGTTAAAATATTACTTTCTAATCATCTATATAAGGGGAACAGTGGAGATGAAATGTAGTTTCTATGTGGCCAATGGTGAAGCAGTGGACGGGGACAGAAACAAGATGGTTCAAGCAACAAGATGATCAATAACTAAATAAAAGCAAATGTATCAACAAAATATAAACTTGATATTGTAAGAACTACATGTGCCATCTGCCACCATGGAGGAGCAGGGGTTCATGACCTATACTACAGCCAGCCACTAGGGGATGATCAAGATGATTTGGATTCACTTTGGGAGCTGGCATCCATCTTTATATCGAATCTGAGCCGAAGAAACACTTAAGACCAGAGTTTGAACTTGCTGCCAGACGCCTCCGATGAAGAAGGTACTCTGCTCTTATCGCTGTGCTTCACACAACATGTGGAGACATATACAAAGGATTCCAGTAGTTTTACTTTCACTGGGCTCATAGAAAAATGAGCACTAATATCACCTCGAAGCAGCTGCTACATCAAGTGGCCGTGTGATGAGCTCATCTTTGTTTCCACTGAATGTGTTTTAATGTTGCCCGCCAAAATGAAATCCCTAAGTCCAAAACATGCAAGCTTGTTTTAACTCAACTCTTCTGCTTAAAAGGAAATAAAAAGACATCCCACCATTCACTTCATGGACAACTAGTCTCACACCACCACAGATGTGCACTGGAGTGAAACGTGAATCTTCTCGCTTCCGTAAAACTTAATCCAATCTACCCAGCGTGGCTGCTGCGTGGAGTGATCAGTGTTCAGCTCCAAATTAAAAACCACATCAGATGCCACTGGTTATTGGCGACTGCATCTGGGTGGGCCAGCAGCAGCAGCAGGGTTTTATGGACCAGACACTGCTGCCAGGGAGCTCGACTTTGTGCTGCAGGGAAAAACTTCCTCAGTCCGTCACTTTCATGTATCAGTGGAGGGTTTAAACACACTTTGACCAGCTCTGCTGCATTGCTCCACACATCTCTCCTCCACAAGGGTTTCATTTTAAAAAGGACACTGCTGCCCCACGCACCCCCCCACACCCCCCCTCCCTTGTTTTCGAATGGAAACCGTAACAAAGAAAAGATGAAAAGATGAAAAGGTAGACGTAAACATTTACACAGAACCGCTGGGATTCAGCTAAATAAATAAAAAGCTCCAAACAGTGTTTGATCATAAATTTTAACAAGGACTCTTCGGCACAGATTCAAGGCATTTCATACACAGGCCGGTAAACACACCTCAACGTGATCCTTGCAAAACAAGGGAAAGAAGGAATTAATGATAGACGTGTGTCTATGCTTCTGGGAATAAAAGATAGAGGTCATCACAACAAAGCTCTTACAGTCGGTGACAAGTTTACACAGGAGAATGTTGGGATTCAAACCAGCAACCTGCACAGAGAAAAACACACAGCAGGGATCCTCAGGTCAGGAAACTACTAACGTTGCCCTCGGTTCACTCAGAGGTTTGTTCTTTGTTCTCTGGGTTCATTACTCTTTCACCCGCTATAAATAGATAATCCTTTGATTTTACAGTGTGTGCTGGCTGCACTCTTCTATTGAAACATCAAATCAAACACACTGGTTTATTAATTACCTTAATCTTAAACGGATTTGTGTTGTGATAGATTATACAGCTCACTGGTGCTTGGTTTTAACACTTGCTTATCATGGGCACTGAAATGTTGTCCTGCATCTAATTTTTAACTGTACGGTGGAAATAGAAATAACAGATACAGTGATTAACAGTTCATATTGATACAAAAGCTCGGGACAGAATCGTTCATATTTAAATAATTTGGTTATAGCGATTAGTATGTTTAGTTTGTTTCTCGACGCTTAAACTGTACCGGTCCTTCATTCCTCCTCATGTTTTCAATGTAATGATCAGACTTTTGGTATTTTGTCCAAAAACCTTCTCCAATTTTTATCATTATAATTCTTTGTACATGTAAATTATTTTAATTGGTTTCTGTCCCTAACCTTGTTTTTATAAAAATGTTGTCTATGGTCAGGATTCAGTCTTGTATAAATATTTAGTTTTCTAATTTTGTAGGGGCAGAGTTTCAAGCTTAATTTTGGTCCTTTTAAATCCCATTTGTTCATAATTAACTAAACAAAGGACATCATCACACACATCCTCTCCTCACGACTGTTTCCTTGGAGACGACTCACCACTTTGAAATCCTCCGGTCTGCACTCGGTGCCGTGGAAGTGGCAGGAGAGCAGCATGTCATGGATGTCGTGACCCGTCCGGTCGTAGAATTCCCGCATGTTGAAGGGTCGCGGCTTGAAGTTGTGGAAGTCGGCTTTGACCTTCAGGCTCTCCAGGACGCTCTCCTCCACGAGGTGGATGTCTCTGATCTCGTACCTGCACAAACGGAGAAACAAAGAGGTTGAAGAAATAGATTTCACATTTATAAACACTGATTTGATGTCTTATCCTTGAGTGGATTGATGCATTTCTTTGAACAGTGAATCTTCACAGTGAATAATCAGAGCCTGATTAAACAGCAGACCTTATAAAAAGGGAATTTCATCCTTTTGAAGATTTTTTTCACACTTCATTTACGTCTTTATCAGAGAACCTCTACTCTTTAAAAACCAAACTTAGAATGAATCAGGTTTTCTGTCAAGGGACAGAAAACTATGAAAATGGACAAAATAATTTTGCCCGTTTCTGCCTCTGAGGTGAAATCACTCTGTAACACTTTACTTTACAATATATGATAAACTTCAGACAAGAGCTGTACGGGCCTCATAAAACCAGATGTCCATTTTGATGCAGCAGCTTCAGGCTACAGAGTTCTTCAGCTCAGATCTCACTTGTCTGGATTCAGACATAAAGAGGAAAATGTTTTTTAAGATAATAGTTTTGCTCATGGCGACTTTCTGAAATGTTATATTTGTATTGATAGCCCCCTTTAAAAAGGTGCCCAGACATCTAATGGACATACCGAGACAGCATAGTATTTTTTGTAGTACACGGTACCTGATTACCAGATGTTGCATTATAATGCTATGAATCTTAACTAGCGCCGCCATGAGCTTGTGGAACTATTAGTTTGTCATGAAATAACTTTGGTGATGCCTTCATGTTTCATCTAGTACCATCATCAGATCATCATCTTGGTTATCTTGCACTTTAGCCGTTAAATGTGGCAAGATATTCATCCTCCTAGTCGCATGTATCTGTCGTCCACCTAAATTTCCCACGGGATTAATAAAGTATCCATCTATCTATCTGGGAGAGGCGGTGGACTAGTGGCAGAAACTTGGACTATGGGCAGAAAAGGTCTCTGGTTCGTCTCTGGTTCGTCTCTGGTTCGACTCCACGGAGAAACAACAAAAAGACGAACCTGGATTGATCTGTCCAAAAATCCAAGAGGATTCTCCCTACCCTGTCTAGTGCCCCTGAGCAAGGCACCTTACTCCCCCAACATCTGCTCCCCGGGCGCCGTACATGGTCGCTCACTGCTCTGTGTGTCCTGCACCAGATGGGTCAAAAGCAGAGGTTACATTTCCCTACCTGCATGAGTGTGCCTGTGCATGTCTGTGCATGTGTTTGGGACAAATAAATCCATCTTAATCTTAATCTATCTATCACCTGATAGTATGTAGGTGAAGTGCACCTTTGGTTTTAATTGTCTTTTCCACTGAAAACAGCTGCCTGCTCTGTCTCACCAGCTTATTCGTCTCTTGACCATTGTAATGTCGGCTACTTTGGGCCGCTATGCTTACTGCAGCTCAGCCACACACATAGGAAGATTGTTTGCGTCATCAACCAGCGCACAATGTCTGTTGGCCACATTTGAAGGAGCCGTTAAAATAGGATAGCCTATAGTCGTGCCTCTGTGAAGCTATTGGTCCTCAAAATACTGCTTACACACATTACTATTACAACTAGAGCACTATTAGTATAGAAATATAGATTAGACCTACAGCCACTTTCAAATAATTAGCTAATTAATACAGACACATTAAAGTAGTAAACATTATACCTGCTACAAAGTAGCAAGTTAGACTGCAGCATATGCTTGTGTATCATTAGAGATTCTTCACCATCAGATTTGCATTTGGCTTTGATCTCCAACAGACTGTATATTCTGTCTTGTCCATATTTTTTTTACATTGTGATACTGAGACGTTGACGTCAGTAAATCATGGATCACAACGACTGAATGAATCGATGCTCTGACCTTATTACACTGTTCAGTTAAATGAACGGTTAATTTCTCCTCGTGCATCATCATTATCTTCATCACTCATTACAAAAATGATTTTCTTTTCATCCTGTGTAGGCATCAACAGATATTGGCACATTATTGATAGCTTGGCATTCAGCTGCATTTCGGTGATATTTAATCTTTTTTTTTCTGTGCCACCCCAAAAAAAAAAGCACTTTTTCAAACTGCACAGACAATAAAGACCTGTGAGTGAGCGGGGAGCCGGTCCACCCTCATCACACAGAGACATTATCGGGGGCAGCGGGAAATTTCTTTTTTATTAAATGGAGCTCACAAAAATATGACCACGCTGACTTGTGTTAAAAGAGCGCGGAGTAGCTGTTAAAGCTCCCGCTTTCTAGCTCGCTGTGATGCCCCACTGTGCCATTATTAAAAGTGTCACCATTTTAATGGACTCACCAAAGAGCAGATTGCTTGGACCCCCCCCCCCCTCTTTACCACTGCCTCATATGATGAACTTTTTGGAAATGACTCACACACATGAAGCTACCGTTAAATCAATACGGTCCCTTATAGAACACGGTGCTAAATACACCACATTTGTACGTTGCATGACATGAGTAGAGATTCAGCACTGCGGGTGATGTACAACATAATTACACCATCTTACAGTGACACTTTACACTATTACACTTCTTATGAAACAAGGTGCAGTAATGGTTTTCATTATCGTGAGGGGACAGGATCATTAAGGAGCCTGGGTGTAATCCTCCAGCCTAACCCCAAAAATGAGCTGATGGATTTGTCTTGACATTAAGATTCTTATTTGACTGAAAAGGAACTTAATTGAGGAGGGGCATTTGCTCCCCACTGTTAGCGTAGTGAACAAGCCCGGCCCAGAAGGCTCTTATGAGATAAAGTCCCAAACGCTCGAGCTGACGGAATCAACGCTGACATTTCAGCATGTGCGCAGCTTAAATATCATGCCACAAGACATTTCCCAGACCAGTGACTCCAAACGTTAGAAGGGGGCGGAGAATGGTCTTAAATGGATTTCATGCCACAAGCGCTTTCATTTCAGGCTGGGTCTATAACAGCCAAGAGTGCCGTTTCATCGCCTCTCTACCTAGCCAAGGGAGGCGGGATAATGAGCACCAGACCTACTTCAGAGTGTCAGAGTGGAGATGAGCGGTTTTCATTATGTTTCCAGTCTCCAACTTTGAAAAATCACCCATGTGAGCCGGGAAATATGAACGTAGTAAATGTATTCATGACAAAAATCCAGATGGCAAGTGTTGATTATCAGGCACAGGGAGAGAATTTTTTTTATCTAATTTTAGTGTAGAGTCTGGGATCTTCATTAAAGATTTAGGGACGAAGTCGGCTGTATAACCACATAAAAGTCAAACCACCAGAGGCCTTTCAGCTCCGTGTGCCGAGTCCTGTCCTCGATCTACTCAACTGACAACCTGTCAGAGGCTCACATCATCTGAGCCTTTACTTTGTAATGTTTCTGATCACCCAGATATCTCTCTCTCTGTCTCACACACACACACACACACACACACACACACACACACACAAACACACATCGTTGACTGACACCAACTTGCTGATTATGTCATTATTGCAGCACCTCTGTTGACAGTTGCACATCGTTACACCACAGGGAAAACAACAGGTCTATTAAACAGCTTTCGAACCCAATGTTATTCACAGTCTTTCCTCTCCCTACGTCCGTTTCCTCTTTAATACGACAACTATAGCACAATCTTTCACACAAAAGAAACAAGTGGATTTAATATGGAGGAGGATTTTTTTACACAGACGATAGGGTTTAAGTGAGCAAATGAAAAACAACTCCCAGACTCCATCTTTCCCTCCCTGCACGTGCATACAGGATACAGACTGATGCAGTACATGCTGTTTCATGCTCCAGGATCCAGAGGCAGCTGGATTTCTCTGATTATGATGCCTCAGTTGATTCAAGCCTGCTCTCCAAGCGCTGGACTGAATCCGAGCTCGTAGGAGAAGCGACACACAATCACCAGATCCTTCTCTTATTAAAATATACACTCAAAAAAGTTCTCCCCGAAAAGTAAAAGTCCTGCATTCAAAGCGTTACTTGAATGTATGAAATGCAAGTTGTCAAAATACAGAAAACGGTCCCCTTGAGTGTTATTATTATTAATGATGCATTAATGTTTGAGCAGCATTTTACTGCTGTAGGTCAAAGCGGATACAATTTCATTATATACATTTCAATCTTTAACATAACTGATAATATTCATTAGATTGTAGGTTTATATATACACATGTTTTAATCTCTACTTATATAGATTATTATTTTTTACCAGATCATTGTAGGTTCTGTATCTTAAATCTTAATCTTATTCATTCCACCACTAACAGGTGTAATATCAGACTTTCATTGATTTACAATGAGAGTTTCAGTGATGGTTTGGTTCGATATTAAAAAGGTGGAGCCAATTTGATTAACTACTCATATTTGTATCTATGCCAATATCAAACTTTATAACATAATTGTTGGTTTTGGAATCAAGATCTTAAACCTTCAAAGCTCTTAATAACTTTTAACTGTCACATAAAGTCAAAAGTATTTCCCTGCGTAATACAGTGGAGTAGAAGTAGCCTATATCATGGCAGCAAATTGAAATACTCAAGTGTTGTACAGTTAACTTCCATGGGTTTACAAGTTGTACAAAGACAAGATGGAGATGGAGTTGCAGTGAAGGGTTGCTTAGATGTTAAAATGGGAAAAATGAGATGCAGTTGCTAAATGACAGAAGATAAATAAAAGTCACATGCACAACAAAATGCGAAGTTAAGTCCGGTACCTCTGGTTGAGCAGGGCCAGCAGCTCCCCTGCGTGGTACAGGTCATTGCGCATGACGCGGCTGAAGCGGAACGCGTTCAGGTTGCAGAAAGTGACCGAGGGGAACGTCATGATCGGGGTCGCGATCTCGTCCAGCTTGGTGACATGCGGGTACTCCAGGTAGAAGTGGATCCGGTCCACGCACACGTACAGCAGGAAGGTGAGGGAGCCCAGGAAGAACACGAGCCACAGGCAGCGTTTGATGCAGAAGCGCTCGTACGTGAAGATGTGAGAGATCCCGTGCAGGGTCGAGCTGTGCGCAAAAACTTCAATGGGTGGAGGTCGATTCGAGTCCAGCTCCTCGGTTTCTACTTTGAGATCCATCGTCTCTGTGCAACGCGCTCGAAAACAGGCTTAAAAAACACTCACTGCTCGGGGAGATTCATTCACCTGTGGCGCAAAGTGCCATGATCCAGCCGGACAGGTGCGCAGACAGCCAGTGCTTCGTCGCCATCTCTCATGCACACTGCGAGAGAAACATGTCCGGGAGCCGTCGCTCTTCCAAAAAGTCAGACGAGTGGGAATTGCGAGCGAAAGTGACACATTTGACCGATGCGTGCACGCACAAGCTGGAGGACTCTTCCTGCGTCAAGTCGTCCAAACCGAGGTCCATCCCCACTGCGCTGCAGAGAGACGCTGTGCAGGTTCGCAGTCAAAGCAAAACAAGCAAGAAGAAGAAGGGAGTGTTTCAGCGGACTGAGAATCCGCTGGTCGGGCTGAAGTCCCGAGGAGCCAGCATCATCCCCTGCATGCACGCCAACAAGAGGAGAAGAGGAGGAGAGGAGGAGAAGAGGAGAAATCCTTCTGACACTTGAGCCCGTTTATCAGGAGTTCCTCTGCAGCTCCACCGCACGCACACCACGTCTCTGTCACTCACTGATCCTCCTCAGCTCAGAGCAACGTGTGTGAGAGTCGGACTGGTGCTTTTATTCTGCTCGGTGCTGAGTCGTGAGCTCCTGTGTGTGGGTGTGTATGTGTGGGTGGCTGTGTGTGGGAGTGTGTGTGTGAGTGTGTGTGGGTGTGTGGGAGTGTGTGCGTGGATGTGTGTGTGTGTGTGTGTGTGGCAGCAGCAATGGACGAGGGGAGAGAGAGTGGAAGCTGCTGCTGTTCATCAACTGTGAGTTCTATTACCTGGATAGAGGACAACTGCAAACAAACGCAAAGTTAACCTATGAGCATTGAAACAATTTAAGTAATTATTGCAATATAATTTTCATCAATAGCAATATCACAAAAGTTTTAAAACATATCGATCTACCGCAGATCAACTGAATCTTTAGTTTATTTTTCAAGTATTTGGCATCCTCTGCTCAAGAAGAAGAGTTGAGTGAAATTTATCATGATCATTACAGACTGATTAATACATTTATATATATATATATGATTATTGGCTGTATTACTGCCCAGCACTAATCTAAACAGACGATATCAAGAGCGGAAAACTGCACAAGACATTAAACTGGACATCACCTCCATAAAGCCAGGGGTCACACATGAGGCTGAGGGGTTAGAGGACAAGACATCCTGGCATTCACATAATGTTATTATTGAAGCTCTGGATCCCTCCTTTCCCATAATGTAACTTGTTAACATCTTCCAACCAAATTCATGACGTCACGTCCTCTCCACTAGCTCCTGTAGCTCAATATTTTTTCCTCAGTCTTTTTGGGGGGAAAATAGAAGTCTGTTATTCTGCATTGTTTTGTATTCACCCCATTGCTTCCAATGGAAAATAAAACTTAATTTAAGTTGGCCAAGTTAAACAATAAATACCTAGTGGACATACGACAGCCACCATTACAGTGCTCTTATCATTTTCAGGCTTCTTCCCGCCATGGTCTTTGTATAAAGAAGAGTGGCGTGTTTACACTTCTTCTCATACAATGAAGCTACAATATCCTGGATACAGGTGCTGCCATCTTGTGCTTTTGAGTCTGTGCAGTGTTGATGTGGTGTGGAGCCACAATATCAAGGTCCCGAAGTAAAAACACAAAATAATCAGTTTAATATTTGTTATAGTACACTCACAGAAAATCATTTAAGAAGCTTGAAATATATTACAAGTTGTTTTCTGTCATTACTAAGGAGCCCAGTTATGGATTTGTAATCGTCATTAAAGAGCGGTAATGTGCAAACAATGTTTCGCTCGTCAAACTTAAAATGACTTTGCCTATAAACTTGAGTTATGAAGCCTGAATGTGTTGTGAGCAGAGGTGAAGGTGTCTCGACTGCAACTTCTCAAAACAAAGTCATTATCAGGCAGAGAAAAAAAAAGAAAGATTATTGATGATACTGTCTTTGTCATGTTTAGATTGGACCATGAATAAACAATGACATTTAGTCCCCAGCTGGATACTGGCAGGAAGAATGGATCTGGCAGCGCAACAAGGCTGAATCAAGCTTTGCTAATATGACAAAATATTTATTAGTTGTCATAAAAGATTCATTACCCACCTTGAGTGAATCAACTAGAAGAAAAAAAACGTGACATTAAAAGTCCTTGTACATTCGCCACTGTACCCAGAGGCTGTTTTCTTTCCTCCCACATCCAACACAGAGCTCTAACTAATGCAGATGTGTGTGCACAAGCTGTACAATTCGAATTTTTGAAAGCAAAGTTGTGTATATGTCTATATATGACTGTATGTTGTTATATGTATGTATAGAATTGTGTTTCTCTGAAATGAAGCGTCTTTTTCTTATTATCTGAATAAATCCTCCAACAGTACTGTAACAAACATTCATGATATGGTGATTAATGAGTTACAAGGTGATAACACAACTATCAAGAGATGCAAACTGCACACAAAAAATCCAATGATTGCACAAAGGGAAACAATCATCACTGAGACGCACAAAGGGCTCATAAAAGCGACTCAAAGCAACGACAACAGATACTAAAATGATCACAAAGAGTTGTGAACTGCCTGAAGAGACTCGTTAGGCCACAAAGATACAAAATGGCCAATAAATGACATAAAATGACCATAAACACACATACCTACACAGAGATGCAAAACAAATTGCCCTTAAGACACAAAACAGCCACAAAGCAACTGAAAATGACAACAAATTACACTAAAATGTCTACTAACAAAAAAGCAACCAAGAGATTTGAATGACAACAAAGTCAAAAATGACTATTACCTGATATAAAATGACAACAGATAGATCCAAAGTGATCACAAGACACACAACTATCGACGGAGATGCATAACAAATGCAAAGGGAGGCAAAAGTAATACAAAGTAATAGTTTGCACCGAACAGGGGCCGGGGTTGAAACTGTTGCCTTGCAAACACTAAAATTCTACATTTAACCAAAAAAGTTTTGTTAAGTAAGTTTACTTTTGCTCGTTTTTAAGGCAATATGACGGTGATAAATATTTTGATAATCCCAAAACTCTGGTTGCGGAAGGGCTCATATATCATCTCCAACCCGGCTCACCTCATTTCACACTTCTCCCCTCTGACACACACACAACTGAAAAACAGCTTCTTATTCAAAACTGTAGAACACTGCTGAACCACACAAACTCTACACACACAAATACACACACACACACACACACACACAAGCACTGAACACTCCATCTCGCAATCATGTAATCACTCAGGTATGCTGATATTATTCATATGCAGCTGATTATTTGATTATTGTTCATTTGCACACTGCAGGTCCACTGAATTATGCCTTGTTTTGTATTTATGTATTTTAATTTAATTTTGTACTTGTACGTCGCTTGTCATGCTGTTTATTTTTGGTACAACCAAGAAGCAGATCAATCAGATAAGCAGGTATAGATGTTGGATTTATTCAATCAAATAAAACATCAGACTTATAGTTCAGTGGACATGTGGCAGACAGATCAACTAAAAGTCAAAAAAAGGCAAAGAACCAATCCGAGAAACAACATAGACCAGAACTCAAACTGTAACAAATCCAACTTTTAAAGAAACCAGCTAAACTAACACATTATGAAAATGTTCTTAAAGGAAACAGGAAAGACTAAACTCAGGTGGGATCCATTAGAACAGGTGCAGGCAATCACAGGAACAGGGAAACCCCACACAGAGACAGGAAGTAAAGCAAGTGAGAGTCGATTTAAAAACAAGATTACATACAAATATTTAAATTTCAAAGATTTGAAGACACAAATCAAAAGTCAAGTCATAAAAGCTAATATCCAAAAGTCTAAAGTCGTATCTGTGTGTGTGTTTGTGTGTGTGTGTGTATCCATCATTCATTAAATACAGATCATTATAATGATTGCTGTCCGTGGTGCTGATGCGCTGCGTTTCCCTTCCAGGCCTCCGGGGGCAACAGAGGGCGCTTGCAGCTACATCTTTCTATGAGCAGAAGAAGGAAGTGAACCATGTGAGCGTCAGCAGTGAAAACATGGCGGCGTCTTGCAGAGCTGCTCGTCTGTGTCTCCTGGTCGGACGCACCGTGTCCTTCCTGCCGGTCAGGAGGACTGTCAGTCTGCCGGAGAGGAGGTGCTTCGTCTCCACCTCCACCCGCAGCAGTGAGTTCATGTTAACGTGTGAAAACAAACAGGGGGTGTTAGCTGTTAGCTGTTAGCTCGAGAGGCTGCAGCTCAGAGGTCAGTGTCCCAGCAGGGGCACCAGGTGAGGGGTGTTTGGTTGATTTATAGGCGTCACCCCGTTTAATCCCGCCTCTTCTGCCACAACAATAAAGTCTGTACTGACACTGGAGATGTATATTTACTTTGTGAGATTTAGCTTTTCTTTATTTCAGCAGAATAAAACAAAAACAAACAAGTTTCCTATGGAGGAGAAACTTTTTAGACCTTTTAAACAGACAAAATATTTACTCCAGTACTGTCTTTACTAAGTAAACAAAGTACTTGTACATGAGTCCATTTGATGCTACTTTATGCCTGTACTGTACAATATTTCTGAGAACTAATGTACTTTTATTACAGCTTTGGTTGATGTCACATAAGTTAGTAAATTACATGACACCGTTTAAAATCACACCGATGGTTCCCAGCCTTTTTATTTTGCGTTATTATTGAGTCTTGCTGTAAAAAATATTTAATTTGAATCACTGATCAAGGCTTGAAGCTGTAATTGTTTACACAAAATGCCAAGATTAAAGGAAAGTCAAAAATAACTTTTTTACTTTTTCCTCTCCAATCTACAATTCTGTGACGATCAGGAACCATAGGATTTAAAATGTAAAGTAGTTAAATATACATCTGTAAAAATGTTGCCTCAGCTTCACACTTTCAAATTCACCATTTGTTGTGTTGTGGAAATGAAAAGTTGAAGTTAAACGTTTGAACACTGCTTCTTCAAATCCTAGGTTTGGCTGATGTCTGATTTTCTTTCCTGTCCAGAGTATTCTTGTCAAGTTCATCTTGTAACCGCTGCTTTTGGTTTTTGATAAAATCTAAATCCTGCGGGAACGACTGATTTGCAGATGTTTTTTAAAAGAGAGATTTAAGCAGGAAAAGCACATGTGGAAGTGACGACTAAGAAGTGATACAGTCTTTAATTTAATCTGAGACCAGTGTTAATTCAACATTTCTTAGTTGGGGTCCACTTGTTGACTCCAATAAGACTTTCGTTATTACATTTTAAACTCATTAAGTAATCAGATATTCCTCTTTTTGTGGTTCATTCTCTGTAGATCTGCAGTTCAAGCTTGATGAGAGAACAGCCCACAGCAGTCTGGACCTCTTCAAGAAAGACACTGGCATCATCTACCGCATCCTGGGCCTGGACCCCACCAAAGTGCCAGACAACCCGGAGCGTTTCCGGGACTGGGCTGTCGTCTTCGGCGACGAGAAGATCAGCAGCGGACGACACTACTGGGAGGTGACGGTCAAAAAGTCCCAAGAGTTTCGTCTGGGTGTGGCCGAGGCGTTGATGTCCCGGGACGACTGCGTGGGCACCGACAGCTCCTCCTGGGTGTTCAGCTACGCTCAGCGCAAGTGGTGTGCCATGACCAGCAATAAGATGGTCCCCGTGACCATTGTAGGAAAGCCGGACCGTGTAGGCATTCTGCTAGACTACGAAGCGGGGCTCCTGGCGCTGGTGGACATCGGGAAGCCCAGGATCATTCACAGTTTCAGGGGAAAGTTCAAGGGTCCTCTGTGCCCCGCGTTCGGACTTTGGGACGGGGAGCTGCTCACGCACTCTGGCCTGGAGGAGCCTGATGGCCTGAAGTGAGGCTGGAAAACCTGTGATGGCGATGCTTCTGATGTAGTTGGCTGGGTTCAGTACAATGACAGCACCTATTACAACGCAATCTTTAATGCAGGAAAGAAAGCAATATCGTCCCTCGGGAATCATTCAGCGCTTAATGTGATGGTTACTTTTCTTTCGGCCATTTTCATAACTAAGACTCTTAATAGGTCAAAGTGCACTCGTAAAGTATTTAGACCTCTTCATTCCAACATATGCTAAAATAATGCAACATGTATATTTTCCTACATATCAATCTATACTTTCTACGGAAATTATACAATGAATTGGATTTTAGCCAAAGGCCTTTATAGAAATCTCTTTTTAGAAAAAAGTGAAGGGGTCTGAATTTTTCTGTTTGCAATATTGTTGCATACTGTACTTGACATAACATGTCATCCAGCCTCAGGCAATCATATCACAGAAGCTGTTTTTGTGTGTACCTCATATATTACCTCAGACTAACCGACATGAAAAGGATGTGTGCTTGTTTTGGGGAACACTAACTGCCAAGCTGTCATTTGTGAATGCTTTGTGTTCAGACCATTTCAAATCCCCAAAAACCTGCACGAAGCCTCATATTCATACTGTGTATTATTTTATATAAATAAAGTCACTGAAACTACTTTCACAATCCCTTTTATTTACAGCAGGAAAATACATATTTACAGCGACAGAATAAAGCTCATGTCATGCTGAGGAATCATCTCTTTGCTGCAGTTAAGTTACTGTGAATAAAATGCGCTCATTGCAGATGATTCAACTGTATAATATGTTTTTAGCACAAGACTTGGTTATGTGCTAAAAATGTTTTTCAATTTTGCTTTTTTCAAAAACTTATTACTTCAAACTCAACTGTGTCCAGTTGGAAATACTCATTTGCACAGATTATAATTTAATTATACATTTTGCAATAAAACAAACTCACAATGCATGTTGTAAGAATGATTCATCCAGGAAGAAAACAACTGACACAAACACGACGAGGTATCAGCAGTGAGTAGACGGGCCTGTGAGCCTCAATGAGCTGTCAGCAAATACCCTGATAACCTGATGTTTCGGTGTTGAGGCACAAACGCGACTGAATCACCTCATGTTGAGGTAGAAGAATTGAGAAAACTTTAGGAATATCTATACACATATTGCACAAGATGCAGGGCCAGAAATCCCTCAATTAAATAAAAAATGAAACAAAATAAAGCCCACAAATAAGCAAAAAATATTTTTTCATATTTACATCAGAAGCTAAGGTAAAGGTTTTCATCGGCATTCGTTAATTAGCAGGATTGTGTAAAAATAACAGGACGGTTTTCCACAAAACTTGGATTAAGGATGCTGTATGAGTCAGGGAGGAATCAAGAACTAGTGAAGTTTTATGTGGTCTCATAAGGGAACTGTTGGGTCTTGGTGGAGGTGTGAGTGCCATTCTAGCTATTATTGCACCGTGACAAATCATAGAGTGATTTGATATTACATTACACGTCATTTAGCTGACGCTTTTGTCCAAAGCGACTTACATTTTTTTAGTACACTCAACATTTATGAGGGGCCATTTAGGGGTTCAGTATCTTGCAAAGGACACTTCGGCATGCAGATGGGGAAGAGTGGGGATTGAACCGGCAACACTCTTGTTGGAGAACGCCCACTCTACCCCCCAGGCCACACCGCCCTTCAAATACTATAAGATATAATCTTTTATGGCAACACATTGCATGTGTGTTCGCTGATTAACATTGTTGACCAATCCCCGAGTCAGCAGCAATGCACGAGGGAATTTAATTCTGCATCTTTTCAACAGTCCAAAGGAGATAAACACACTCATTCATGACTTCCCTCTCTCATCCTGTTCTTTCACTCCTCATAGGTGCGTAATAAACTGGATTTGCATAACAAGCCCTTATGATCCCCCGTGGTTTACACAATGCTCTTCAGCGTATCCAGTGTAGTCTTCTGCTCCTCTGCTTCACAAGGGGCGTCTGCGTCAGGGCAAACACGCTGGTACTCTTGCAAGACTGAGACAATGACATCATGGCCAAACTGCAGGGCATCGTCCAGGGGCGTGTTCCCCCATCTGATAAACACAATGGAATATGGAGATGAGCAGTTTGTTATAGTTAGTATTATGGAGATGGACACATTTACTACCGTTTGAAAAATCTAAAATCTGGTGAATTTGTTTATATTCAAAATGCCTACCTGTCTTTCATGTGGGGGTTGACTTTACATATTTCAGTCAGGAAAAGTATAGCTTCCAAATGACCTGAGAGAAAAAGAAGTGGGCAATCTCACATTCAAGCAGGAACAGGCAACTGTCACATTATCTAAGCCGAGATCATCGAAGAACGAGTGAACTACTAATAGAGTGTCACCTTCAGCTGCAGCGATGTGGAGCGCCGTGCGAGAGTCGTAGTCCCTCTGCTCCATGTTCACAGCTGAAAGGGCAAACCTGTGGGGACGACAGGGGAGCAGAGGGAACACGGAGGGAAAAGGTTAACTCGAGCGGTGGCAAGGTGTCGGGAAACTGATCTGAGAACTGACGAGTATCTGTGCAATTACATCAGCGAAGAACATGCTGAAGCAATAATTCAGCTCGTAAAGGTTCTACAAGAACACCGGAGAAGTGTTTGCCTGTGTTGAGATGATTAACTCTGCAATATGTCAATCTAAAGAAAAAATAAAACTTCTCATTCTTAAACTTTAGTTCTGAAGAGGTAATAAAATGTTGGAATGTTTTGTTGATCAGTTACTGCAGCAGAAAAATGTTGTCCAGCAAGATGAAGAATGAAAGTCAGTGTTTGTGAATTACCTCCTGAGAGCTGTGACGTCTCCACTGTACGCTGCAAACATCAGTTTCACCACCGACTTGTTCTAACAGATCAAAAGGAAAATATTACTGCACGAAGAAGAACTAATTCTGAAAGTTTTCACGTAAACATTTTAGTCTAAATCCGAGAATCTACATTCGTGGCCCCGAACTTACTGGATCATCATCCGATCTTCTTCTGGGGTCGTGTTTCTTAGTGAAGTGCCTCAGGTTGTCGTAATTGTGGAAGTTGAAGTATGACACCAGATCCTGGTGAAGTTACAATCAAACGAGATTAAGTATTTGAAACATGCAGGTACAGATAAATTCAATAGAGACATTAGTGTCACTGGGATGATGGCTGCCCACCTGACAGAAGTGAATTCCACGAACACTGTTCCCAAGACGGTCCAGCGGGGGGGACCAACACATCATACCCATGACGTTGGGGACCACCAGCACCACAGCACCTGAAACTCCAGATTTAGCCGGCAAGCCCACCTGAACAAGAGGGACAAGCAGAGTGTGTGAGCGCCTGGAGATATAAGGGAAACCATTCTTTTAAACACATCGCTGAATTCCCCAGTGACTCACATGGAAAGCAAACTGTCCTGAGAAGTCGTACATGCCACAGGAATGCATGAGACTCAGGGTGTTGCGAACCGCTTCAGCGCTCAGCACACGCTCGCCTGTGATTGGACAGATACCGCCATTGGCCAGTGTGGCAGCCATGACACTTCCTGACTCGCAGGTCACCTCAATGGAGCACAACTGGAAGGGAAAAGTGAAAAGCATATTTTGAAGCAATACTTGAAGCTTTTTTGCTTTTGTTGTCAGACATGATGCATAAAAAACAGGCAGATATGGGTCAGGGGCTAAGGTTAATGTTTACGTCGAACTCCACAGATTTCAACTACAACTGGCTTTAGAGTTTGGACCCAACCAGTCTCATGTAAAGAGTCAAGGACGCTGGTGGTGCTGTGGTGACGGGGGGGGGGGGGGGGGGGGGGGGGGTTTTCTTGGCACACTTTGCTGAACACCGATCAATCATGGTTTGAACGTCACAGCCTCTCTGAGTGTTGTTGCTGACCACAGGCTTCCCTTTATTGGCCCCAGTTAACAATCTTCTAGTGGCTGTTTCCAGCAGGATAATAATGCACCAAGTCACAAATCAAAAGTCGTGACTGTCAGAAAATATATGATGCAGTGACGTCAAGATGGAGCAGAGGCTCAGAGCAATGTTTCCAACGTGTTCCAGAATCAATGGCATGGAGAACTAAGGCTGAGAGCCATGATAAGTATGAAGTTCCTATTATAGTGTTGATTTGAGCTAATGCCGTTATCTGATTGGTCGTTTTTTGTTGTCAGACATTGCAACAAGCTTGAAATTGATTATGGCTCAAAAAAAACTCAGTTGATCTGAAGACATGTCAGATAAATCCTGATTTCGCACTTAAAATACTGTCGAACAAATACAGGTTAATGTGCTGAGAAAGGTTCAGGATAAAAAGGTTTATTACTGCATAGACTTTAAATCATGGAAACTTTAGTAAAAAAATACACTTGCAAAGATCTTCAAACTGATTTTTTAAGAAACATAAATCTAAAGGACCTGCAGATTCGCCTTTAAATAGAGTTATCACACAGAACATTACCCAGCAAGCAATTCATCACATGCAAGTACAGCCAAAAAGTATATTTTCAAAATGAGCAGTGATGATGTATTCATGCCTGTGAAACACACAAAATGTGGCAGCTGAACAGACAACTCTGCCTCTGTGATGTTTCCAGGGGACACTGAAATGGGGACAGAGCTGCGACTGAGCCACGGAGCAGCTGGAGACCACTGCACAGCTGGATGCTGTTTACATTCTGCATAAAAGCTCAGTAATTAATGTGTCATATCTTATTTGCTCAGTGTTAAAGCTAGAAGAGATATGATCTGTGGCAGGGTGCAATAACTTCATGAAATCCTGCTGTCCCCGTGTTGTCTCACCTGAAAGTAGAAGTCGAGGGCTGCAGTCATGTCTGCATTGTCAGGAAAGCACTGCAAACACAAGAGCTCGTGATTAGAGTCAGCTTAGATTGAGCCTCTTCAGATTTTCTCTGAAAACCTGAGCACTGAGCAAATGATTGTAATTAAATACAAACCAAAGAAGAAGCCCTCACCCTTTTCTCTTTGAGGTAATAACCGATTGCATAATTCCTGTCACCGGTCTCCCTCTCAGACTGGAAACTGCAGGAAGACACCATGGTATGAAAAAGCTACATTTGATGAGGACAGGGCAGGTTGCATCTCCTGAAGCGTGGTACTCACGTTGCATTGCTGAAGCCCACATACTCTGTGCCGGCCATGCTTTTCAAGAAGTCCATCACCTACAGTAAGGATCGTATTTACACGTGGTTCAGTGGGGACTTCAAACCAACGAGTGGCGTCAAGTGTTAAAAATGAAAAGCTTTTACTTACATGGTCGAACCTCTCGGCTTTATTTGAATTAGGCTGTGAACAGAAGGAGGATAATGTTATTTTCTTATGCCAGTTTTTAGTACGTGAAGAGACGGCGATCTCCTACAGATGGCAGTGTTTGAGTATTTGAGGACACTGAGGTATTTGGTCCGATCTCGTGTGGGCGTTGATGTGTGATGTGTACATGACGCCTTTATGACTGTTTCCATGTGGCAATGGGCTCACTGTGGCCTGCGGGCTGTTTATGGCCATGCTTGGATTTCACAGACCGGTAAGGGATCATTACCAAGCTGTGGAGTTACCAAACAGGGACGGTGGTCACATTCATATTTAATGACTCGACCCATAAAGGGGAAATATGATGTCGAACATTAGCGTGAAGTGAAGGATACGACCGGAGGTT
Source organism: Pleuronectes platessa (assembly GCF_947347685.1). Taxonomy (NCBI): domain Eukaryota; kingdom Metazoa; phylum Chordata; class Actinopteri; order Pleuronectiformes; family Pleuronectidae; genus Pleuronectes; species Pleuronectes platessa. The sequence goes on along the minus strand of NC_070631.1, from coordinate 6,755,149 downwards.
AAACCCCGGGACCAATAAATGAGTCTCTCCAGAAAATGTCACTCTTGTGCTCTCTGCAATCTGTTGATTTTAAATAAAACATGTGACATTTAAACTTTCGGAGTCGCAGCTGTTTTAACTGGTGCATGAATATTGAAGATTTATCACCTTTGCATGTAAAATATCAATCTTTAAGGCAACAGCACTTCTCAGAGAACATGTAAATATAGAAAATGTGCCGACATAGCTCCCGAGTCCAGAATACAAAAGGTACGGTGGCTAATACACCTTCTACTCTGAGGGCTGTCATTGGTCAGAGGTTCACAAACGCCCCTGATGTCAGGAACCAAACACACACTCCCTCCGTCACTGCTGAACCTGACCTACATGTGATAAGAGGTCAGTTCAGTCACACACCACCATATATAGCCACCCCTTCTCACTGGAATTTGAACACAGAATCAACAAGGGCCCCAAAACCATGATTACAATTTTTAAAACCAGAACGATCGCAGCCTTGTCAGATGTTTCTTCAGACTGGGGCCTGACCCACAATTGCTATTTGCTCGCAGTGTTTACACAGAAAATGCAAATAGTGGACTCATCACGTTTCACTATGTTGTTTGCAGCCAAATTTTCGATAAATATGGGTTACAGGCAGGGGTGGATCCAGGGGTGGGACAAGGGGGGCATGGGCCCTAGTTGAAATCTGATTGGCCACTTTCTAACAGCAGTAGCAGCAGCTGCAGGTGGACTTATTTAATGAGGTGTGGGTTTAAAAACAATCCATGACACGTTACCTCCTGAGATGCCTTTGTCATTCTTTTGCTCTCCTACAGATTGATGATCAACTTCGTCATATATTTTGTGTGCAGAGGAAAATTCAGGTTTGTCGAAGTGTCGAATATATTCACATAGTAAGAGCCAACTAGGCTTAAGACTTTACCTTCATTAAAGAGCTGATGACGATAGCTCCAGCATTCACCATCGGGTTGTGTGGTTTATCTGCACAAGAAAAGACATGTCATCACTGATCGTAGCAATAAACAGCTGATGTTATAGAGAATTCATGAGGAAGACATAGAGTAACTTTAGTAAATAAACTAAAGAGATGCAGATAAAGGTGATAAAATGGTTCACAATCTGGCAAGAAGTTTATCTTTTGATGCAACTTTTGAAGGTTTTTTCTTACAATACCAATAACCCGAAACTAATAAAATCCCAGATAACGAACCAAAGTTTCCAAGATTTCTCTATAACCGTTTTTTTTCTTGTTTTATACAAAACCAGAATTTGTCTTATGTACACTTTATTAATATGCTTGTTTTTGTGTAAATGGGGCAACTGGAGTATAGTACACTTACCTTCATCATTTAGTGACAGTTTGTTGAACTTGAATCCACTGGGCTCTTTGCCGACATACTGGTGAACGTGGTCACTCCCGAGCTCGTGCACAGCGATGGCGTACTCCAGGGGCTTCACACAGGACTGCAGACAGAAGGGAACCTTGGTGTCACCCACCGAGTGTCTGCATTGCATGAGGATGTGATGGAGATGCATGGAAACAAGATTTTAAAATGGAGGTAGGTTAGTGAGATGTTAGTGACGATGAATGATTTCAGAATGGGAACACTGATGTGAACATGAGATGTTCACTGTACCTCTGACCGTCGATGGTGCACAGGGCCACACCCCAGAGATCAGCGCTGAACTTAGCCAGCTGAGGAATGTAATCAGCTACCTGCGAAAAGCCAAATGAATGTCAAATGCAAATGAGTGAGGGATTAACAGTGAACCAGCGAGCACTGACTGAGCGTGCGTGCTACTTACTTGTCCTCCCTCCTGCCGCTGAGCGCTGTCGTAAAGCTTGTTAATCTCCTGGGTGAACTCTTGAAAGTTGGGGATGATGAACTTCTTTTTGAAGGCCTTAGTGAGCAGCATGATGTTGTTCACCACAAACCTACAAAAACACACATGTGCCTTCTGTAATTGAACTGATATCACGAGGTGAGACATACAATGATTTATGGACAGATTCTGCAATTAGTGTTTGAATTCATTCCTTTATTCATTCTGTTTATTATGGTCCACATATTCAATTTCCAAAATGAATTTTAGCTTTGCTGATAAATAAATAATATATATTGAGTTTTACTTAAGTTTAGTGATGACTTTCGCAGTTTCCCTTCCACTGTATGTATAAGTTGTACAAAATGTTTACAATATAAACTTGTATCATCGGCAAATAAAACTAATTTCAACAGAGTAGACACCATGTGAATATCATAAATATGCAATATAAACAACCTGGGTCCTAACACAGAACTTTGTGGCACCCCAGAAGTGACCTTTAACAATTCAGAGTCAACATTGTCTATATGTACACATTAATACCTACAATATCTTCAACATAATATCATAGCTTACCAGTTTCCACATGCCGCTAAGTGGTAAATTATGTTTATTTTCTGATTTGGTAAAGGCTTTCAAATGATGAATTTAAGCCAAGAACCACGTTCAAGATACAATTGAAGTGTGAAGACTGAATAATTTACAATGAGATTAAATAATTACATGAAAATAGCCTCCTAACCTGATAACATTGAATTACAGCTACATTTGTCTGAATACGTTTGGGTAAATTACTTTTTGGTGACTTTGGAAGTGAGAAGAAGAAAATACAAGGCACAGCCATTACAACGGTCTTCCAACATTAATGCACACGGCTTTGTATTTACTCAAATAATCGCCTAAGATTTGCATTGCAAAAGGTTTGGCCCCATAACAACCTCCAGTGGCCACTTGTACAACTTCTGAAGTTGGGCAACAAACAAAGTCAGCGCTAAGTGACCTTTTACTTTGACAGCTGCATGGGGGTAGAATTATTTTCCCTTGAGACCGTGTGAGAACCAGTGGCACAGGAGCAGTTGCAGCAATAGACAGAGGAATGAGTTCTCGTACGTAAATTCCAGGTGCTGATATCAATCAGTCAGGAAAGTGAAGCTGAAAAGAGCTGAAGCTTTCGGAACAATCCTCACAGTCGCCCAACCCGAATATCTCTGGAAACCTGTGTGTGGATCTGAACCTGGCTGCGTGTGCCAGACAGCCTAAAAATATCCCAGAACCTGGAGTGAAGTGGCGAGTGGGCGAACACTCCCACAGCAAGAATGGAAAGACTCTTAGCCGCTGTTTCATAACATGCGTGCAAGCCATGATATCTGCCACAGGGGAGTTCACAGGACCGACTTAGTGGTGCAACGGCTACAATTAATATTACATCTTTTGTTCTATTTTCAAAGAAACATATGAAACATTAACATTTGAAGCCAGGCTCTTTATCTTTCTAATGACTCTTTCTAAGAATCTTTCTAATAAAATAAATAAAATACATAATTTGCCTGGGGATGCCTGAACGTTTCTATGACACGTTTGTTATTATTTATTATAGAAACAGCAGCTTAATCCAACAATGCGTCACATAACTTCAGCTTCTTGGACTCAGAACTGTTTGTGTTACCAAAACTATATCCTGTTACATAAACTACATGTGTAAATATGTATTTACAACAATAGTTAACTCTTCAATGGGCTTTCATCGTTTGTTTTCATAACATTGGATTCAAAGTGACTAAAAGGTTAGATGAACACTCCTGCTTACATCAGCTGTTTGTAATCCTCATAATAGATTTTAATTGCTGTAATTGATCAGTGCCGGATGCTCTCAGGGGAAGGAATGCATGTTCTGCCACAGCGAGACGGAGCTAAAATATCTGGCCCGCAGTCCTCACTAATCCATGGCGATAGTAGCGTGAGGTTTTGGGACATGACGAGAGGAGAGTGGTGAGAGTATGCATAATTCATATGGGTCATTTCCTCAAAAAAAAAAAAAATGAAGATACTCCCCTCTATATTTAGTACTGTATTTATAGTGAGCACTCTTGAGGAATATTTAACCTCACAAATGTCGGGAAAAACAAGAAAAGAAGGGGAAGACGGCGAATTAGTTTGGATGAGGAGAAGCAGTCTGTGTAACTCTCCGGGCCGAATGATGACTGAGTGATAACTTTTGTCATTTTAGGGAATTATACTGTTTGGACACCAAGAGACCCCCCCCCCCCCGATCTGTTGAGTCAACTTGTGTTATTGCCAGGGCCTGGAGCTGGACCAGAGCGATGCCCTTTCTCCGAGAGCCCCAGTGACCCCTCAAACGCCGCTGCTTTGGTTGGCAAGGGTGCGTGTGAACGTGTGCACCTGTCACCGCCAGTCTCCTGGACCCAAATAGAGATGACCACAGATAACCTCATAACAACAAAATAACGTTTCGACAGACCCTTCATTTCACTTTGTCCCTCAAATCAATCCCCTAGTTTTTCTCCATGATCCGAATAATCACCTTCTGAAGAGCTTCTTGTCCATCATGACGGGACCGAGGGAGTCACGTGAGTGCTGTCGCATCTGTTTGACGCAGTCACGCAGCCGAGGGTCGGAGGTCAACAGACCAGTTTTTCTCAAAGCCTGCAGAGGAGGGAAACAAGGTTTGAGAAAAAATGTATACAGGGCGGAAGGAGGATCAATGAGGCGTTATCAAAGCCGTGCACAGTGTTTGTGTAATGTCAATTTACAAGATATTAAATTTAGATGAAATCTAAGTGATTTTAATGACATATGCTTTCCCACATGACTCGTCACTGGAATGGCTCCCACTAGCCACTCGACAGCCCGGCAGTGACAGTATGAACCACGTGCGTCTATTTCGGGGACAACATGTGCGCGACCCTCCTGACCAGAGAGGCCCCAGGCTCTCAGCTGACATCTGTTGGTGAGGGATTCTTAACCTGGGGCCAGGAAATCAGGAAGTTGTGCCTGAGCTCATGCACGACACTTCATTTAGAAACTTATCCTTCAACTGACCGTCAGTAAAACACATTGTTGCATCTTAGAAACACACGTCGATATAATGAATTGTTAGATGAGACTGGAACAATTGGTTTTCTGTGATACTGAATATCTTTCTTTAATGACACAAATGTTTTTTTTGACCAAACAAATGAAAATGATTAACTCAGCTCCCCTGCCAGTCTCAGCATCTCCATCTAAACTATCATAAGATCATAATTGGGATAAAAGTTCCTATATGAATGTAAACGAGACTGAGAAGTAAAATGTGTTGTTTTCTACGGTGGCCCCTGAGGTGCAAAACACAACAATAAACCACAAAGAACAACTCTCTCGCCTATCCCTGATTGGATGGAGACACTGCCCATGTGTTTTGTTCTTGTGTATTGCACTTCAGGGCCACCGTAGCTTCCTGTGCAAATCAGTGTGTTTCCACAACATTCGGAAATAACATGTACTTTTCATGATACAGGTACTTTGACCGAGGAATACTGACTAACATGTTAACCGTCCATGTCCTGCTCCATTCACCTCTTCAAACACGTCTGGTCATGCGTGGTGTAACACTGAGCGACCTGTGTTGACACACGTCCCTTCTAATGCATGCTCCTTTTGAAAATCAGTAACCACAGACACCCAGGTCACCAGATGTCCACATCTGCGTCTTTCTTTTTTTGATATGAGTCCAAAAGGCTGCATCACATGAAACTAAACGATGGAGTGATGTTTGCAGCAGGTTGTTAGTAATCACAGATCTGACAAACAGCACTGAGTGTCCTGTTCTTCTGAAATACTGTATGTACAATGTTCTGACACCTCTTGTAAGACTATAAAATTATAAATAGCTGTGGTAAAGGTTCACAGAGGCTTGGCAACGTGTGTGCGTGCATGTGTTTGACCCCCATACCTTAGTCACTAAGTAAGTCTTTGATTTTGCCGTTTAAACAAAACACTTTTAACTTCAAGCACGTTGTTGTGTTATTGAAATTAAAGCCCAGACAAAGTTTAAACTAAGGTGTGAAAAACGCAATGCCTGTAACGGTGATTACGTCAACCCTCAGTGTCACACCCACAGCATCATTACATAAGGTCTATAGATACACTTTAAACTTGACCCTACATCCTGCTGGTTACACTCTGCATGTCTGTTGTGGGATCCTATTCCCCTTCCAAAGTTGCTTTTCCAGAAACACAACAGCGCTGCAGGGGAGAGAGTGTGTGTTGTGTTTAAAGATTGTATGACGATCCGGGGGAGTGTGAAGGTGCTGTTGACTCACAGAGATAAACTGGGGGAGGGGGATCATCTCTTTGCCTTCAGTGATGGTGTAGAACAGCAGGTCCTCCATGCTGGACATCAACCTACTTCTGCTAAAGGAAAACAAATAGAAATAAACAAGACCTTGTGAACTTTACATTTGGGCCATTTCCAGAGTTTTTGAAGTAAGAACCAGGAAAAGTGCGTCACTGAAAGTAAAAAATGTGGCAAAGGTCAGCCCGGGCTAATAACCTCTTCTTTAAATGATGTCAGTGTGTGAGAGAATCAATAACCTCAATGTCATGATCATAGTGTTACAATACAAATACAGAGGTCTTATCATCAGGAGTTTTTCTTCTGACATCTTTACAACTTGGTTCCAGCAAACTCTGAAACTGTATTTTGATTTATTCATTAGGAATTCTATGTCAACAAAACATATGAAAACAAAGAGGCATCTGCAGGTAGATGATCTGCTCCTGTCCTGTGTATTCACACTACTGATCATGCCATGTGTGTCTGTTATGAATGTAATGCTGTTGTTTGTAGGGACATGCTCTTCTCACTGCTGCAACATTCACATCTTTTCTACTGTTGTGTCAGTCAGCATTCACATAACAAATACGTGTGTTACCATTAAAACAGACATTTCATTAAGTAAGTAGCAGAGAAAAGGAAAAGGAAACGCTTCATGTTTGACTAATCATTTGCTGATAAATAAATAAATTCAGCCTGCATCCAGAAGAGGCCTTTTAATAATGCATGCGCCTCATAAATCATCACTTTTCTCAGTTTTGTTTTACGGCAATATTCTTGAGACATTATGCAGAGCAATAATAGAAAAAATATTTTGGATAATTAATGTTGATTTATTCGTTTCGCCGTCTACTGTGACCTACTTGGAGTGTCCTTGATCCACATCAGGGCCCTTCTGCTGATGAAAGGCTCTGTGGGTGTGGGGTGATGCTGCGACCCAGCAGGGGAGAGGAACAGGTTGCTGCGTCCGGGACAGAACAATGTTGTCAGCTCCGGCTCTGGCGGAGATCCCTGCATTTTTAAACAGCTGCAAGATTCCCGGGTTAGCTGTTCTCAGACTTTTCAGCCAGTGCATTGTGGTGAGGACGTCTCAACGTTTAATAATTCAAAGAGGTTGTTTTTGTCCCGTCCGCCCTCTGTAATTGTGTTTGGAGAGTTTTTTGTTGACCGGTGCCCCTTGGTCCTCTGAGCTTTAATAGCTGCTGCTGTCTTACACACTGGATCAAGTACAGGCTGTTGCTCGGGGGCGGTGCCGTGACACAGGCAGCACGTTGGCTCGGACGGTGGGGGTCAACAGACCTCACCGTCTGTTATCTGTCAGAGATATAGTCCTCCAGTGGTGGAGACTTGCAGTGGATCACAAGCAAGGATGAACAAATGTCACTACAGGATGAGATTTGACATGAATTACACTGTAGTGTTCAATGTGCCAAAGATTGAGATTAACGCTAAAATACATTTTTTGAAAAACCTTCAGTTTTATTGAACTGTTCCAATAGAAATTAGTCAATTACTGTAAAAAGTGTCATTATTTGTCTTGTGTATACTTTCCATGTATATTTAATTAATTATGTATTTTTCTGTCTACTTTAAAGACTCTGAGGCTTTGGAACTACCAACCTGAGAAAATACAACAGGCTGATCAGTTGTGTCCTTTGAATCCAAGCTCAGAAGAAACCTTTATCACAGCCTAATGCATTAACTGATTTGACCTATTATTCTAAAGCATGATCATCTTAAACTTAATTTACTTAATTTCTGTAAAATTGGGAATGTTTTTATTCTTTTAACATCTGTGTTTTTCGTTGTCTTTTATTTGTGAAGCACTTTGTGACATTGTTTAGAGAAGTGCTATGCAAATAAAGATATAATTTGTGTTGCTGTTGATAGAAATCCTGAGTGATCTTTATCAGTCATTTGTTAGATTTAACATGTTAATGCTTTTAAAAAGTTTTTCTTCATGTCCCATCAGGTAAGTAAAAATAAAATACTCAGGGGTGTCACTACAGAGTCTGTTTGCACTGTTGTGAGATGGCGACCTCCCCTGGTGAGCTCCCCACACTAACACACTGAAACCTTGCACCCTTGTCCTCTAGGTGGCGCACTAACTCCAGGACCCTCTTCTCAGACACATCACAGTCATGTGTTGGAGATCCTTCCTCTCCAGAGCGTGGTTTTCTGCAGGTGGGAGGAGGGTGAGCAGGTTTCCTGGTGCTTCAAACACAATCTATCGTATAATTTGTGATTCTTTTGAATGTGAGCTGCGGCTTCCTGTCTTTGATGCCGAGCGAGATGCTTGCTTGTTGAGCACCTAGACATCTCCTGCTCCTCAGTGAGACAATGAGCGACTGTGATGGAGCAGTCAGGGGACCGAGCTCCAGGAAACCAGGTGGAAATCTGAATAATTATTCTTTTTTGGTCTACTTTTTTTAGATACTTCTCATTTACCTCCTGCTCTTTTCAATCCAGTTCTAATGAAGACAGTTTAAATAATCGGAAAATGGTCAAGGAACCTGATGATAAGCTTCGGTTTCACTCACGCTACACATTCACATTCTACGTCTCTCCAGCTTGCAGCCTGTGTCGTCCCCCCCCCCCCCCCCTTGCGGACTCTACCTGATGACATGATACTATCTCCATTAGCAAACAGACGAGGGCCTCGCAGGTTCCCTCTGCATTTTCGAGGCATGTGACTCCTCCAGAGGGGAGCATGCTAACCCATGGCCTCTCCGAGCTACCTCAGCCATTTGTAGCTTCTCTGTTTTCAGGGAGAAAATGTTTTCCATTCCTGGGCCAATGAATGCCACCTTTGTCCCTTCATCCTCCATCTTGTGTGAGAAAGCCCCCCTCGCTGCATTCAGCGAGCCTGCACAAACTTAACCTCTTCCCCCCTCCACCTCACACAGGAAAAGAAACATACCGGGCCTGGTGCTTTGATTCAGGCTCAGTAATCTGGAGGTCTGGATAAAGCCCTGGCTTAGAGGCCGCTTTGGACGGCCAGTTTCAGGGACCTGAGGAAGACTGGAGGAATGTGACAGAGACAGTGTGTTAATCAGGAAAGTGCTACTGCCTGGGATCATTGAATCTGAGACTGGTCACCTGGTTAACTGCGTCTAAGAATGTGAAAAGAAAGAGATGAGCAAAGATGAACATAAAATCCCTCTTTACTCAAAGTGAATTTAGTTCCAGTGGTTTGTATTAGAAATGTTATTATAATGAACACAGTAGGAGAAGTGTATTAGTGCTAGAGCCGTTTAAAGCACATTCATTATCCTCATTATCAGCCTGCCCACATTACACCAACATTACTCTGCCATTTTCATATAATCTCTCTTACTTCTCCTCTCTTACTCCTCTCAGAATAACACATACCACTCACTGAATACCTAGAACATTTAGATTTACCAATTTGCTTCAAATGTCACTGCCTTCGTGGTAATAATTCGATTTTAAGTAGAGGTATGGAATAAGAAGAGTAGAAAAAAGCTCCAGATCAGAGCCGTTAAAATGCGTTTGGCGATTTAATGCATCGTTTACTGCTTCTCTCCAATGAATGGATAAAGAACTATTATCCCTGTGCCACCCAGGGTGAACGGAATCCATCACACACTCTCACACACATACACACAAATGCATGCACACACTATCAATCAATCTATCTATCTATCTGTCTGCCTATTCTCCCCTTTCTCTCTCTCTCCATCTATTGATCAGAGGTTAAGATTTTCTCTTACTCATGAACCCAGATTGAGTTGGAGGTTTTGGTCCCAGTGATGATTTCCTGTGTCAGTACTGAAGTGATTCCTCTCTACAGTCTAATGAGGGACAAGCCCCACACACTCTCCTCACTCTGTGCAGAAGTACATCTTTGTCCGCTCGGATTTAGACAACCGGTTATTCTCCAAATGCACTGACCTTTTAGTGTGAACGTTTTTCTGCTGCAGCGGAGGAATGATGATGAGACTTTAGAGCTACATCAATTTTACATGACCTAAAATCGCTCTTCTTTTCGTTCACAGGCCTGTCAGCCTGAGATGTACTTTTATTTTAATGCGAATATCCTTACAACATGGCAAATGTTGATCATCAAGAAGTCATATTTACACCAATGCTACACTGACACCTGTTATTTCTGATTCATAAGCTACACATCAACCTCTCACGTGCAACTGATCCTCTGAAATCCCAACTCAGGATGGGAAAGCTGACAAAGAAAAGCTTCACCAGATGAAAGTTGAGCCGAGTTGAGGAGACAACTTTAAAACTCCTGGGACGTCCTAACCTGGCCTCCTGCACAGAGGATGAACTCTTTGGATTTGGGTCTCTTCCCATGAATCTGCCCACAAAGTCAAATTTTACATTTTCTGCTCTGATGAAAATAGCAAAAGTTGTTTCCACATGTTTTTTTTAATCCAACAACCAATTTAGCTTTCAGGTGTGTGGTGAGTATACTGTCCTCATGGGGCCTCTAGCACGGTTATTTAGTCTTGTTGCATTAGAAATAAAATCATTTCTTGAATTAAGCTTTTATTCCTTTTGTAACTTTTTTAAAGGATGCACTTCACGTGTGTTGTAGCCACTCGCCCCTGATGTGTCCTCTCATGATTCCCTTTTACCAGAGACATCTAAACCAGTCATCTGTTCATGAGGGACGGGACGCATTGGGAGACGCTCATCTGTCCTGTCCTGTCTGGTCTCTACCCTCTGGTCACCAGTCTGTGTGAACACAAGAGGACCCTCATCCAGCCCCTCTGCTGAGGCCACTGTGCCGAAACCTGGACACCCTCTAGACCCCTGGAGCCTCTGTGCACCCGTACAGTCGTGAAAGATCAGCCTCCCCCGCTTACACACACACACTCACACACATACACACACACACACACACCTCCCTCCTTCCGTCACTGCCATCTCCTTCCCTTCCTACCGTCAAATCAACACACCCCCTCCTCCTCCTTCATCCTCCGAGCTTCCACACCCTTCCTCGCCCACCAACCCCCATCCTCACCACGCAGCTATCCCACTGCCCTGCCATCTCGCAGCATTCCGCAGGCCGTGCACACAGAGGCCTATTGTGTGTGCCGGCAGACGGCCGAAAGGCAGCATACAGTGCGGGCTGCAGCAGAGAGGGAGGATGTGTGGAGCTGTACATTGTGCGACCGCTGTACGTCGATGGAGATCGGACATTGCTGCTGTGGCAGATAAATGTGGAATGATTGCTCCTGATGATGAAAATGCCGGCTTTGATTTCTTCTGTGTTTCCATCAAAGCTGCTTCAGGGGACCAGCATCTTCAGCTGATCCTTGCAGTCTCCTTTTTTAATAAATCTATCGTTTAAAGACCTGTTAATTTAGAATTTAAAGGCCACACTGTTCAACGTTACTGTACAAATGCAGTTGTGATTAAAGCCCCTTCCAGCAGAACTGCCACTTCATCTTTCTTTATGTGACACGATGAATTGACCCGACACAGCAAACTACAGTGTTAGCACCACTTGTTCTCTTCTTATTGTAAGAATTCAGATTATTGATTCAGTGGCTGTTTAAATTCTTGAAATGTTTTTGTCGCCGGACTCGTCAGCATCATCGCTGCTCAGGTTGTCCTGCTAAACGTGAAATGACTCAAACCAGAAGCTCCTGCTGAACCCAGCATCTACTTTCTCCAGAGTCAAATACTGGAGAGGGTTTCTTCTAATTTCTGCCCTAAACATAACTCCAGTGCAGGCGAGAGCTGAGATGGTGGTTTGAAATCTTTCTTTCCTGTATGTGGAATGAGGGTGGGGGGGTCTGTCTGGAAGGTCGTGACCCTGGAATGACTGTGCCTCCCCTCACCACAAAGACCCCCTTTCAAGCTCACTCACCTGTTGCTATCTACTGCGGAGGAAAATGATAAAGATTACACAAGACATTTCACAATAGATTATTCTATCCTATGTGTGTCATTTAGTCCGGAATGTAGCAATGAAGGTGAATACAGTTGGTGCCACGAGGGACTGGACAATCAAACTGCATATCGGTAATAAGCAGTAGTAAATAGTAAGTAATATCCAGATTTGAAAGTAATATTTCACTGCATTGGGTCTATACAGAGGAAAACAGAACAATTCTTCTTTTAACTGCATCTCACTACCAACTGTCAATGAGCTTTGTCCAAACAGTTTGACTGTTATGTGAAAAAGACACGACTGCTAAAGTGTTGAATGGTCGGCTCAACGCTTCAGGGTTTCATCAGGTCTGCAGATTAATCCATAATCCAAGAGACGGGAGTGTCTTCTCCCAAAGAGTTCATCTCTAACACTTTACAATGCCTCTTGCAGTGTTCTAAAGCTCCATATAGTTAGTTTAGAGTCACAGGCAAACTACCTGCAAACACATTCAATTCAACTGAAGAAGTAAATCACACAATAAGTGTTTGTCTGTAAAGTTTTACCACTATTCTATGAAAGAAAAAAGTTATACTAACTTTAGACCCAACTATATTTGAGTAAATTTTTATCTCTGACCAGGTTAAAAAACAGGTTTCAACAAGAAAAATCTAGATTTCATCTGTTGATTTCAAGAAGATGATTTTAAGTCTTTTGAATTAAACAAAATAGTTTTAGCTTATTTGATGACAGTATTCGATTTAGTCTGTAGCCACTTTCCAGATGATCAGATTCTAGATCAACCCTTTAAATCTACAGACTTTATCATTAACGAACGCACCACAACATATTACATATAATGTTTGATTATGTTTAACAATAGTAAGGGGTATGAAACTTTAAGGCATCTCTACAGGGAATTTTTTACTTTTATTTCACAAGTCAATTGAATTCTGAGAATGGCCTTGAAAAAGTAACAAGTCCCTTTGGAAGAAGCTTCATGATTTTCTGATCCACTGACTGACCACATCATGGAGTCAAGTCAGAGCTTGGCCTTTGCTCTGCTGGATGTAGCTCCCTTTCTAATACGAGAGTGGAGGTGCATCTCTTGCCCAGATCAGGCCAAGCAGGTCAAGGGAGGAAGGAGGGCTTGAGTTAGAAAAAAAAAAAAAGAATCCCTGGGAGTGTAAATGCTGCTGGATTGAGGGGAGGGAGATGAGGTTCGGGTTTCAGCTTTACAGGGGGTCTGGGGGAAGGACTGGTATTTTGGAATATACGAAGATCCATACAAGGCACAGTGGACATAAAACCGCGGTGCTTGCCCTGACGCGGTGGGTGCAGAGTACCAGCTGGGGCCCCGCGTTGGATTTCACTTAGATTTTTGGAGGTTTTGACTGCTTGGTGGCATAAGTCTCTGGGAACCAACACTTTAAACACCACTGTCAGAAAGCCTTGACTCCTCCGTTACTTCATTTCTCACCCGAGTTCGTGCATGTCTAATATTTAGACATGTTCGGCTTCGTGGATTCAAGGACTGTTCTGCTACTTGTAGCATCCCAGGTTGTTTTACTCGCCGTGGTCAGATGTCAGGAGGAAGACGACCGTAAGTTGCAAAGTTTTTCTTGATTTCAATTTTTTTTACTTTGTATTATGAAAAAATGTGGATTGATACTCTGATGTTATTATTGACTGTGTGTTCACCTCCTCAATCTTCTCCACGTGATGCTTCAGAAGAATAGAGGAGGATAAATCCAGTGAAAGTGATGACCTGTCAAATGTAGAGCAGGAAGAGCACAGTTCTATTAGGCTGGGATAGAGTTTTCAAGTACCAGTTTCAGTTTAAAAAACATGATATTTCAATTTCAGTGATGTATAGGTTTTTGTATTTTCTGCACTGTTTAGCAGGTCTGTCCAAAACAAGTGAGTGCATAGTTTCCTGAAGGACAGATGAGGCTGTCAAGGTATATCTGTGTGGGATGGAGCACCAGGTGAACAAGTGTCCATTTGTCCTCACCTGAATCCAGCTGCTCAGCTCTCCCTGCTGGGTTTGCAGTTATTGCTGCACTATATCTCAGCAGAATATCTAATCAAAGCAACATTTAAACATCTTAAATGTTTTCCTTTCATTACCTATAGAGAAACACGTCTTGTATGGGTTGTAAGAGAGTTGAGGATTTTCTAGAGAGTTCACAGGGAGTAAAGTGAGGCTCAAATTTAAATTGAGTTTATTTTTTCAAAGACCTGTAAAATAAGCCTGATCCACAGGGTGTGAAGTGACAGGGTCAGACAGTGATTGACCCCAGACTAGCAGGCTCAAAGGGGAGCAGGAAATGAGAGTGACAGGCTGAACAGATGATAGAGTTTTATTTACAGTTAGATTCACTCTACACTTCATATCCTCTCTCCAGTTGAATATATCAGCTTTTAGCATCATTTTAGTGGTAAAATATAAAAAAACTAGAGCATAAGAGAAGCAGACATTTCAGCTGCAAGTGGTCTAACACCATTTTAACAAGTAAGTGCCAAGTACCACTTTCACAAATTCATTAAGACAAACAAACAAGAGCTTTCGGCCTGAACACTTTAAACAAATCACCCATTCTTAATTCCCCAATGTGTTTGCACTGGCGCTTGACACAGCTATGGGACCCAGATGGAGAAAATTTAGACGGGCACCCCCCGCCCCCCCCTCCTGTTTACTTAAGGCAGCGGCTTGTCAATTGGGCACAGTATCCCTGTATGAGAGGTTCATTCATACAGGCGGCGGAGCAGGCCCTGCAGGTTAAATATACTCAGGCAGCAACGAGAAATACCTCGAGCTTCAGACACATCTGTTCACTGTGCTGCTTGTTGACAGTAGCTTTAAAGCGGCTGCAGAATTCTCCTCATGAAAACCTGGAGCCTTTTCTTGCCTCCCACATCAATTATGTTGCGAGGGTTTCAAAGTTCAGCAAGACAAGGAGTCCCATGCATTTACATTTTTATTGTGTTATTCTATTTTGTTTGAATGTCACTTTTGTGCATTTGTGTTCAGAGTTTTTATTTGACACAGGATAACTTTTATCTTTCTCCGTCTTCCTTGTACGTCTCCCTCCTTCGCTCGTTAACCCCTCCTCCTCCATCTTACTCCTCCTACTTCCCTGCTCCGCCCTTTGACCCCCTTTACATCCTTTTACTCCCTCTGCTCTCTCTTTTCTTTAATAAAACTACGATAACAACCCACAATACTTCATAAACTCCAACACCTCTCCCTGTCTCACTCTTTCTTCAACCAACCTCTCTACTCCTCCTCTGCCCCCCCTGCCCGCCCCCCCTCTGCTGGCCACCACCACAGAGGAGGCAGGTGGCTGCATCCAGGACGCCCAGCAGTATAATGATAAGGATGTGTGGAAGCCAGAGCCGTGTCGTATCTGTGTGTGCGACAGCGGATCGGTTCTGTGCGATGAGATAATCTGCGAGGAGATCAGAGAGTGTGCCAACCCCATCATCCCATCTGGAGAGTGCTGTCCCATCTGCCCTGCTGATGCCAGTGCCCCCATTGGTTGTAATTTATTTATTCACATACCCATAAATAAATTACTCTTATAGCTTGCATTTATCTTCCTCCTGGCAAACACTTTGGAACGGGGAGCAGCCACAGGGTCCAAATATTCTGTCTGATCTGGCCTGCACACTGATAACAGTGTCTGGGTCTGATTTCTATAGCGTTGGCTGATCCAAAATTATGTTGTTATGATTTCGAATTTGTATTAAGGAGTTGTTACTCAGCCAGCACCTTCTGCTCCCTGCTCCAAAGTGAACCTCCTCATGCTTGGTTTATATGGAGACCAGATAAACAACATTATCAGGATGATACGACTCCCTGGTCGGATCCTGAAATGTGACGACTGGTTCTCCTCTAAACCAGGCGAGGAGCCTCTGCTTGTTTTAACTCATGACTAAGATGAAGCTTATGTTCACACTCAAACACAGCTTTACTTCTCAAAAGAAGAGTTTCCTCAGGGGATTTTACTTTGATCTTATTGCGTATGAAGCCTTGTGTCACCTGTAAATGGGTCACAGCCTGGTAAAGAGCCATTGTATTCCTGTGGTGTCTTCAGAAAAACATCACTTAACTACTCAATAAAAAAACTGAGCGATAACATAAAAATCTCATTGCTTTTCCAGACAACCCAGTTTTGGATCTTCTAGACCATGAAAAACACATAGTTTGAGATCATGATTTAATTCCAGCTCGATTCAATCTTTCATTATACAAAGTAGAGTTTTATTACTACTTAGTAATCATATATCTAACTGGCACTGGCTGCCAATGCTTTATTCAACAAGCTGAGCTCATAACTTGCTTAATATGTAGTTTTGCTAAGTGCATTAACATTTTGCTGTAAACACACCCAACAGTCTGTGCTTGCTTCTGCTTTATCTCTCATCATTAATATAATCGGGATGGATGGGTCCTTTCCCTTTGGGGTTGGTGAACGGTATTTGATCACTTTAGCATCAGTCATGTGTAATTCTCTTCAGGTCTCTTTTTCATAAAAGTCACAGGTTACATCTGAAAGAATCAATCGAGTGCCTGAAGCGTTGATCACGTTTAATGTTGATGTTCTCTTTTTCCCACTTCATCCGTCTGTCTGCACCATCAGAGACATTCGGTGCTAAGGTGAGGCAACAATACTGATATTCACAACAAGTAACAACATGAAAACATTAAGTTGTGTCAAGCCACTAATGTGATTTATTTTTAAAAACTCAGGGCCAGAAAGGTGAACCAGGAGAGATCGCAGATGTAAGTATGAATCCTCTGCAGTCTGTCACAGTAAAGTAATGTGCTTTCCATATATTTACCCCAAAACTACTTTACTCATTACTTGCCTGGTTATTAAGTTATATTATTAATCTCCAAATCAATCAAGCAAATCTTTTT
This sequence comes from Pleuronectes platessa, assembly GCF_947347685.1. Classification (NCBI taxonomy): domain Eukaryota; kingdom Metazoa; phylum Chordata; class Actinopteri; order Pleuronectiformes; family Pleuronectidae; genus Pleuronectes; species Pleuronectes platessa. The sequence continues at coordinate 6,738,196 of NC_070631.1, read as the reverse complement.
ATCATTTAGTTTTCTAATTGGTCTTTGGGATCAACAGTGGTGCACACATAGCACTTAAGATTTTATTTTATGGATTACAGTTATTCATAAACCCTGAAATAATGTGTTTCATGTATTGATTCCACTTTCTCATGAGTTTTTCTCATTAAATAAATGCTTGATCACTAGAGTGGTCTGGTCGAATGAGAACTTCCGATTAAATGAGGACAAACCTGCATTCCTGAGACATAATGAACCCGATCAAATCGGCTTACATCCTCTCAGCGACTGGGCCACAGCGGCACATGTCAGGTGAACAAAGCCAGTTGAAACAGAGGTTAAGAGGAGGTGATGTCTTAGCAAAAAACTTGTACTGTCAAAAGAGATCGTCATCAGCTTGTGTTCAATGTGCCTCCATGTTCACCTCCTACAAGGCTGGAATGTTCTTCTCAAAGTTTAGATGTTCAGAAACAGACACAAACAGATAAAGCATAACGGATCTGTTTAGTGATAAAGAGTTATCTTTGATAACAGTCACAGAAAACTGAAGTAAATTTCATTTTTCTATCCTTGTGCAGGTTGTAGGACCAAAAGGACCAGCCGGCCCTGTGGTAAATACTAAATCTTATCATACATTTCATATTTATTCATATTTATTCTACACTGTTCGATGTGGTGTTATATTGGTGCACAGTAATTACGATTCTTGCTCCTGTGAGTCTAACCGCGGCAATTCTCTTTGTTTTTGCAGGGCCCACCTGGTGAGCAAGGAGTGCGTGGAGAAGCTGGTGCTAAGGGTGATCTGGTAAGAGACAAACAATAATAACACCCTCCAGCAATCTAATCATTGAATCACTCAGAAGAAATGTCCACACGTAAAAGTCACAATGTGATTTCAACCACTTCTGACAAAGGACCACCAAATGTTAGGTCAGGCCACAGTCGTTCTGATGGTCGTTATTTTAATGGAACTGGCAAAGTGGTCTGCAGAGTTTGAGATTAGTAGAGTGCGATTACTGCAACTGTGGGAACCTCCAGATCTAATCATGCAAACAAATAGGAGACGTCCTCTGTTAAGGTTCTGCTGTAAACAGTATTGATATGAGAACCAGTGCAGCCAATAATCATGATAAAAAACAGCAACACATACAGAAAACTGCATTAAGGCAAGAGGAGGCTCATGATGTGTGTAACCTGAAAACAGATTTAATCCTCCCGGTTGACTTGTGACTTGTAACTTACAGAGAGACGGCATTTTCTCTTTTTCCCTAGGGAAATTCTGGACCTCGAGGAAGAGATGGTGAGCCCGGCATCCCCGGAAACCCCGGACCAGCTGGGCCACCCGGACCACCAGGGCTCGGAGGGGTCAGTGTCCTGGACTTTTTCTGCTCCACATCATAAATGAGATTTCACTGTTGGAAGTTCTGACACAGTGTTTAAAATGTTTGATAAAACAAACGGACAAAGATCTAAATATTTATATAGATGCATTAACAGTAAAATAATGATATAAAGATTTTCCATTATTAGACCAGTTTATTATACACATAATTTGCATACATGGAAACTGCCTAAAATGGGTCAAAAGAAGTCTTTCATATATTGATCTATTTATGGAATATATGAGAAGACTCAAACAGATGAAACAAGAGACGATCAGTTCAGCACACTGCCGCCTTGAGGATGAAAACAATGGTTTAATTTAGCAGAGAGCAGGTGCAGGCAAATTGCGCACGTTCTTTAAATGTGACTGATCCTCTAGTTAAATCAGTGATTCTGTTAATGTTCTTGACTAAATGATTTTGAAGTGTAGGCAGAATAAATGATGTGACTCTGTGTGTTTTGTGTTTCTGCAGAACTTTGCTGCTCAGATGGCTGGAGGCTTCGACGAGAAGTCCGGAGGTGCTCAGATGGGTGTGATGCAAGGACCAATGGTGCGTAGGACCAGCTCACTGTGTGTGTGTGTGTGTGTGTGTGTGTGTGTGTGTGTGTGTGTGTGTGTGTGTGTGTGTGTGTGTGTGTGTGTGTGTGTGTGTGTGTGCGTGTTTGTGTGTGTATGTGTGTGTGTGTATGCGGACACTTCATCTGTCACAATAACAGAACATTAACACGGACATTCAGCTGACTGTGGAGCTGCTGCCGAGAACAAGTAGCAAAGATTTAACTGTAAATCTTCTGTTAGATGAATACAATGCTGCCACCTAGTGACTAAGTAGTTTCACTCCAGCAGAGACTGGAGGCTGACTTTGTTATTTCATGTTGGCTGTGTCCACTGAGCCTAAGGAAAGCGTTAAACTCATTTAAATTTGTTATATTTAGGTATGAACAACATTAAATTGTAATCTTCTGAGTCCAAAAAGATTTACGGTTACACTTTACATGACTGTCAATACTTTTGACTGTTGAGTTCTCTGTTCAAGCAACACACTGTGTCACACTGTTAAAAAATCGATGCCAGATAAACTTACTTAACTCTGTCTTGTGTTTCTCCTGCAGGGTCCTATGGGTCCTCGTGGTCCCCCTGGACCTTCCGGAGCTCCTGTAAGTACAAATATTACACCTCTACCTCATGGTGTGATTGCTCGTTAAAATCAAACTGCTATTGTGGACATATAAACGGAAGGAAAGATTGTGATGAATGAAAACATTGCTAATACTTTGCTTTGTCATTTGTGCTAACAGGGACCTCAGGGATTCCAGGGTGGCCCCGGTGAGGCTGGAGAGCCTGGTGCAGCAGTACGTTTTGCTAATTGTGCATCTTTACATCTTAATGCAGACAGTGCTGGTCACATTTGCTGTTATGTGTTTTGTGTTACTCCACAGCACCTTCTGCTCCATAGGTTTCAATGCAATGTTTACGTCTTCATATAGACAAACTAGCTATGTGTCTCTAATGAACTAACTTTGTTTTACAACAGGGGCCAATGGGACCCCGTGGACCATCCGGACCTTCTGGGAAACCAGGAAGTGATGTAAGTGTCAATGATTCATCTACAACATGGAAACCTACACTAAAACAAGGTCAAAGGTCAAAGTAAAACACATTTTAATTAGCAGAGTAAAATTGCTGCATTGTTTTCCCTTGTGCTCACATTTTCCAACAATGAACCTATTTCAGTTGATATCATTTATTTTATTTCACAATGATTTACATCAATGCACTATGAACTAGACAAGCCACTAGGGGGCACTGTCTATCTTCTAACAACACTGATGAAAATAATGACTGCAAAGAACACAGGCTGCATGTATCCAACAGCCTCTCACCTCAGGGAAGTAACATGCAGTTACATCCTCTCATGCAGCTTCTGTATATAACCCTTCCACTTCCTGTCCCTTTTTTAGGGAGAGGCTGGCAAACCTGGCAAAGCTGGTGAGCGTGGAGCTGCAGGGCCTCAGGTGAGCGAATAACCATCACTCTGCATTTGATCAGTTCAGGCTGAATCTGGTAGTAAGCATCAAAGTGAAGAGAAGATTAATCGAACAACTCTCTTCTGTTTCTATTTCAGGGCGCTCGTGGATTCCCTGGAACTCCCGGACTTCCTGGAATTAAAGGACACAGAGTGAGTGCTTCATCGTGTGATGCTCACCAGATGAAGCAGGATGAGTAACTGCTGAATCCACTCGTTCATTACATCTGAGGCGCCTAACTGATGATATGTGAGTCCTGATGAGCACCTCCATGTTTGTCTGTAGGGTCACTCTGGTCTGGATGGAGCTAAGGGAGAGACTGGTGCTGCAGGAGCCAAGGTAGGATCTTAGCTTTTTTTATTTGAATTTTAAATATATATATTAATTTTGTTTCAGCTGTTCTTCTAATTGTTCTGATCTATGTTACCATCAGGGTGAGTCTGGTACCTCTGGAGAAAATGGTTCCTCCGGACCGATGGTGAGTGTGCTGCTCTGCCTGTATGACTTCATAACATGAAACTGTAGCAGACATATTTCTGTGCTCACATTCAGTCCCCATGTGGTAGATATAAGGAATAATTGGTTGTGTCTTTAAATGAGAATGATTTAAATAAACTGATCAATCGTATTCTCTGTCACAGGGACCACGTGGTCTGCCTGGTGAGAGGGGACGTCCTGGAGCTTCCGGATCTGCAGTGAGTAATTGTCTCATATCTGCTCTTTCATGGTCTCTCTATCATGATGCACAGAACTGACTCTCCTGTCCTCTCACTCTCCAGGGTGCCCGTGGAAATGATGGCTTGCCCGGTCCTGCTGGTCCACCTGTACGTATCATAGTCCCCACTTTGCATCCGTCACATCTGCTTAAGGCTACTTTCAATAAGCATCACTTTTGATGTGACTGTTTCATCAAACATGAACCCTAATCTGATGTTGTTCTCTATGTTTACAGGGACCTGTTGGTCCAGCTGGAGCTCCCGGTTTCCCAGGATCCCCAGGATCCAAGGTTTGTACAACATCATTATCATAAATCACTATTTCAACACAGGAAAGTTGACGCACTAAAAGATAATCAAGAATAAGAGCCTGGTTTTAGTTTGACAGCCTCTTCAGGACATATGTAGATCTTCACTTCTTCCTCTAGCAGTTTCAGAAAGTTGAGCTATCGAATATATTACTAGAATTGCATCTTTAAGATTCCTGTAGTTACTTTTATTCATACACAACTGATCAACTTCAGTTCAAACAAGACAATGATGTGTTCAGGGTCCTCTCATATTCAGAGAACTTCCTCAGAGTGAAAGATGTTACCGAAATACAGAACAAATTATTTTCTCCACCTGTTCATGATGAATTCACTGTGTCCTGTCAGGGAGAAGCTGGTCCTACTGGTGCCCGTGGAACTGAGGGCGCACAGGGCCCACGTGGAGAGGGCGGTACCCCTGGATCTCCTGGACCTTCCGGAGCATCGGTTCGTTTGCCATTACGATTGCTCAGATTTAATTTCGATTTAATAATCCATCATTCGTCTTCATTGTCATTCTAACACTGTCTTTGTTACGATTTAACAATTCACTGTTTTATTCTTTGTCTGTGTAGGGTAACCCTGGTACTGATGGTATTCCTGGATCCAAGGGATCTGCTGTAAGTGCTTTGGAATCCTCTATTACCTCATCTTGCTTCATAATTTATAGTATAAATATTTCATACATTTAATATTTTACTTGGTTCTTTCATGAAGGGTGCTTCAGGTATTAGTGGTGCTCCTGGATTCCCCGGCCCTCGTGGCCCACCTGGACCACAGGGAGCTACAGGACCTCTGGGGCCAAAGGGACAGTCTGTAAGTCACTTATGAATAATCCAAATCTCCGTGAAACCTTGATACTTGTTTGTGTTACAGTTATTAATAGTTGTTGTTGTCTTCTTCTTAGGGAGACCCTGGTCTTCCCGGATTCAAAGGAGAAACTGGACCCAAGGGAGAGCTTGTGAGTTGCTCAGTTTTGACTCGACCTCAGTGATTTCTGACTATATTGAAGATCTATTATTATTAGTCCACAGAAAAGATTTACTGAGATATCTTATGTTTTAGGGACCCTCTGGGCCTCAAGGTCCCCCTGGCCCAAGTGGTGAAGAAGGAAAGAGAGGCGGCAGAGGAGAGCCCGGCGGTGCAGGACCACTCGGACCTCCAGGAGAGAGAGTAAGTATGCATGAGACACCATGAAGTTGTCAAAAAAATACATTATGAATTAGCGGATGTTAATAGTTTTGCGCCCTCTCATCAAAAATCTGTTTGTGATTCTTTTCAGGGAGCTCCAGGTAACCGCGGTTTCCCTGGTCAGGATGGTCTTGCTGGTGCTAAGGTGTGTTCTGAGTGAAATGACATCCAAACGGATTTCAGCTGACTTACTCCACTGACACAGGATAAATCTGTAAACCTGCTGACTTGCTTCTGACTCTTCTTCTTCAGGGAGCCCTGGGTGAACGTGGTGTTCCTGGTGCTGCTGGGCCTAAAGGTGCTACTGGAGACAATGGACGCACAGGAGAGTCCGGCCTTCCCGGAGCCAGAGTGAGTCTTGCATAGGGTTAGGGGGTACAGTTGTAATTACTTTAGTCCTGAACCAGATGGATGTTTTATTTTGATTTGATATAGTGCATTGTCAAAATGTCTGCCTCCTCCTGTGTGATTCTGACAGTGAAAATCTGCTTCTCTCATCAACAGGGTCTCACTGGTCGTCCTGGAGATGCTGGTCCTCAGGGCAAACTTGGAGCCTCAGTGAGTACAATGCTTAAAATCCTCATATATAGCTTTCTATTGAAAGGGTTAAATAACCACACATTCAACCTACAGTCTGCTCCTTAAACCCCAGAGTCTCTTATTTTGGCAAGCTGGTTGAATAATCCCACTGGATCCAGCATGATCGTGATTACCTCATTCATGTGTTTTGGTGCTGATTTGTGATTTTTACCTTGTGCCTTTGACAGGGAACCCCTGGAGAGGACGGTCGCCCCGGCCCACCTGGTCCTATGGGAGCCCGTGGACAGCCCGGAGTGATGGGATTCCCTGGACCCAAGGGAGCCAATGTATGTGTGCCAGGGTCTCTAATTTAAGTCGTCATGACTGGACACAGCATGTGGAACCTGAAAACAAAATAAAAGCTGATAACATGCAAAATATCATCTTCTTTTAACATTTAAATAGCCAATTATACTCTCATGAACCTTTGTGCACTTCAATCTAATGTCATTTCATCTGATTTCTCCTCAACAGGGTGAAGCTGGAAAGGCAGGAGAGAAGGGTCTCGTAGGTCGTCCTGGTCTGAGAGTAAGAATAATTTCTCCACAAGTAGTTTACCTTCCTCCAAACCTTCCTTTCTGTCTTCAGACCACTTCTCACAGCTGAACTTCTTCTCTCTGAACAGGGTCTGTCTGGAAAAGATGGTGAGACTGGTTCTTCTGGACCTTCTGGGCCTGCTGTGAGTACTTAAGTCATATTTGATGCATTTAGACATGTGAGCTAACAGTTTACAGGGTTTTCACTTGTCTCTGCCGCTGGCTGATGTGTTGGTGTCTGTCACACAGGGGCCTGCTGGAGAGAGAGGAGAGCAGGGAATGCCTGGACCTTCTGGCTTCCAGGTGAGTCTATCTTGCCATCAAATCCTTCATAGACCTGCGTGGAAAACCCAAAATGCACAAAGATCTTATAATTCAAGAAAAGACATTCGGCTATAAACTAATCTATAATTAAAGATATCATGTAACTAACTCCTCTGCTGTTGTTGTTCAGGGTCTGCCTGGACCATCTGGTTCCCCAGGAGAGGCTGGAAAACCTGGAGACCAGGTGAGTGTTTGTTCTGTCCAGAGAATTTGTTGCATCTGTAGGTTTATCTTTATGAACAAATCTCTTCAATACACCGGAAACAAACTGAAGCAGCAGGTTGTACCAGCTACAAGACATGTGATGGAATTCCTGAGAATTCTAACCTCGCTGTTAAAATAATACCAGCTTTTACAAGTTGTTCCATAACTACTCTGCTGTCAGTGCCTGGAAATCAACAATATATCAAAGTGCAGTTTCTTTTGTATAAATGATAATGACTATTGTAAAAGCCTCATTCATTACTGCAGAGCTTTCAAACTCAATGTTTACGAAACAAGTGTAAAATAATTTGTTTGACTCACAATGAGAGTTCAACAGAAGGTTGAGATCTGTTTGTATGTGTCTTTAAACACATTGGTTGCTGTATGCAAACTGAAAACTGGACTAAAAGTGTTTTCTCTCTGCAGGGTGTTTCTGGAGAGGGTGGAACTCCTGGTGCTGTTGGACCTAGAGTGAGTTTACCTGCTCAGGATTCTTGTTAATTATCCAGTACAATCATTGCTCATGATCATTGTGCCATGAACATTCTGCTTATTTATTTTGTGGGTTTCATACATTGAGACCTTACTTTTATCATCCTGATCTTGGAACTGAGCAGTGTCTGTGACCACTTCCTCCTCCTCCTCCTGATCCGGTGTCTTCTTGTTTCCTGACAGGGTGAACGTGGTTTCCCTGGTGAGAGGGGTGGTGCTGGATCTCAGGGTCTTCAGGGACCTCGTGGAATTCCTGGAACACCTGGAACTGATGGACCCAAGGTCAGTGGATCACTCTGAAACAGATTTAAGATTCAAATGATCGTTGACAACCCTCTGCACCTTACAAATACAAATTATTATTATTAATATTTTCGTGCACAATTTAGGATTTTCTTTAGATTTTTTGGACTGGTGCATTAACTTGGTCATGTCTGGAAACATCAAAGTGATGACAAATCTCCGAAAAGACACACTGCCCAGTTTCCGGTCTTTAAGCTAAGCTAAGCTAACTGGCTATGAGTCCAGCTTCATACATACCGGACAAAGAAGCACAATTCCTAAGATTTTAAAATATTCCCTGAAAAGAATTAGGACTTGTCTATCGAAAAGTCTGATTCTTTCTTGGTTCTCATTATCTGACAAATTACATATTTTAGATGAAGTGTTATAAGGACCTGTTTTTTCCCAAAATATATCCAATAATTAATAGATGATGAGGCACCTTTGGCATTACCATTACTGAGTTTGGGTAATTCATAGGAAAACAGTAAGAATTTGACTGACAAGTGATCTCCACAAACTCAGGGAGCCATTGGACCAAATGGTGCAGCTGGACCTCAGGGACCCCCCGGCCTGCAGGGTATGCCTGGAGAGAGAGGAGCTGGTGGCATCTCAGGACCCAAGGGAGACAGAGTGAGTAACAGGGGTGGTGACTTTTGAATGAATTGGTGAATTCAAACAGAGCAAATGTCAGGACCAGTGCTCTTGCGGTTTCATGCACGAATAACACACTGCTTTCCTTTTTGTCCATCAGGGTGACAACGGACAGAAGGGACCCGAGGGTGCTCCTGGAAAGGATGGTTCTAGAGTAAGATAACAATAAATCCTTGCTCTCTCATTTTTGTGATTATTTCTGGCTGCCATCAAACAAAGAGCGATATTTGATCTCGTCCAGACTTCAATATCACTTGTTTCTACATCTATGCTTTCTTCTTCCTCAGGGTTTGACTGGTCCCATTGGTCCACCTGGCCCATCTGGACCAAACGGTGCCAAGGTAAGAAGAATTGTGTCAATCGTTTATTGTTAAACAGGACGGATTATCCACTTTAAATTAAGTGTGGGGTCGATTGATTTGTTTGGTCTGACTGACTGTTTCTCTCCAATCCAGGGTGAGACTGGACCTGGTGGAGCTACTGGTGCTGGTGGTGCTCGTGGTGCTCCTGTAAGTATCTGTTCATGTGATCTGGTTTAAGGGGCTGATGGAAGACTTTCAATCGCTTGATCAGACATGTAGGATTGTTTGGCTATGGTAGCGGCTTTTCTAGTTTTCTAGGACAGAGAAGTTTGCCTCATTTTTAGAGATAGTTCTTTTCTTGTTGAACCAAAAAAGGATAAACATAATGAAAGGAACTTTCAGGAAGAAACAAATCTGCATTCAAACAGCATTTCATTCCCCTGACAGACAGTGTGTCTTCTTTCCTCCTGCAGGGTGACCGTGGTGAGGGCGGTCCTCCTGGACCTGCTGGTTTTGCTGGACCTCCTGTAAGTAAAGTCAACACAACACCATTAGTTCAAAAGAAAAATGTAGAACCATTCATTGACAGTCTGACTAAATTACTGTTCTGTTTAAAATATCCAGGGTTCAGATGGTCAGCCTGGAGCCAAGGGAGAGCTTGGTGAGTCTGGACAGAAGGGAGAGGCTGGTTCTTCTGGACCTCAAGGACCATCTGGAGCTCCTGGACCTGTGGTGAGTGTTTGATCAAAAAGAAGAAAATATGTTACACAGTATCTTGGGTTACATCTCTTGATCAGATAAGAGTATCACATTTATGAGATATGAATGCATAGGAAGTATTACTAATTATGGATTAATTGTTGTTTCTCTTTTTTCAGGGACCTACTGGTGTATCTGGACCTAAAGGAGCACGTGGTGCTCAGGGAGCTCCTGTACGTAAATCATGTTCATATTTTTTCGAATGAACAAACAGTTTATCAGCACCCTGTAGAAACACATTATACACACTGCATCCCACAGACTATATTTTAGACTTCTGAACATGGATTTATTGATTCATTTCACTGGAGGGCAATCGCTTCATCAACTTTAAAACCCAATAAACATAATTAACCCTGCGTCTCCACCACACCTGTTAATGTGTGCTGGCCTCCTTTTGAACAAGGTTGAAAATAATTACCCTCAGTAGAAACAAATAGCTGCTGCTCTTTTGATTCACTTTCACATATTGACATATAGAGAAATTAGATAAATTGTCTTTTCTGAATTCTTCCTGTTATTGAGGACATTGTTATTTTTTGTTTTTGACAGGGTTCCACTGGATTCCCTGGTGCTGCCGGCAGAGTTGGATCTCCTGGCCCTAATGTGAGTATTTAATCAATTATATATTCAAAGAAGACACATTTTCAATGGTGAGTCAGTGAAATAATTTTTGTTTCTGCTTTTACTAACTGAAATTATCTGTCTACCTATCACAGGGTAACCCTGGCTCTGCTGGTCCCGCTGGCTCTTCTGGAAAAGACGGACCAAAGGGTGCTCGTGGTGACAGCGGCTCCCCAGGAAGACAGGGAGACCCTGGTCTGCGTGGACTTGCTGGCACACAAGGAGAGAAGGGAGAGGCTGGAGAGAATGGACCACCTGTGAGTTAGAATTTGTACCTCAACATCCGCTCTTAATGACTTCATCAGCCTAAAATGAACAGGAGCTGAGTGAATACTTCCCTTTGCTGACATGAGAAGAGGATCTGTGCTCTCTGAATCCACTCATGTGAAGGGGATTAGAACATTTCATGAGCCATTATTTTTCTCTCCTGACTCTGTAGGGTGTTGACGGACCTTCAGGTCCTCAGGGTCTCGGTGGATCCCGTGGTATTGTTGGTTTGCCCGGTCAGCGTGGAGAGAGAGGCTTCGCCGGTCTCCCTGGACCTTCTGTAAGTGCCTTCATCCGTGAATGATTTTAGCTTTAGGTTATGATTTCCCCATTTCTGTCTGATGCCCCTCAGCTTTTTTACAAATCACACCTCCATCTTACTTTAAGTTTGTCTTACATTTAGGCTCATTCTTGTTAGTTATCTTTGAGATTTCACTCTTACTTTCATGAAGACAGAAATGATACAAATATAGATCCAGAGAAATTCTGTCATTGTTATTATTATTGACATATAATAAATGTTTGTCCTTTGTGTTTAGGGAGAGCCTGGAAAACAGGGAGGTACTGGTTCCGCTGGCGACCGTGGACCTCCTGGACCTGTCGGACCCCCTGGACTTACAGGACCTGCTGGAGAGCTTGGAAGAGAGGTCAGAACCAAACACTAGTAACAACATGTTCAAAACCATAATATCTGGATTTCAGATATGTATCCACCGTTTTGACTTAAGAAACAATGACCACGCTATGTAATTAAATCATGTTTCTGTATCTCAGGGTACCCCTGGATCAGATGGACCTCCTGGTAGAGATGGATCCGTTGGAGTCAAGGTGAGAGATTTCAGTCTAAACATAAAAATCTAAATCTAAACGAAATAACACATTTTAAGAAGACTTTGCTGAAAATCTTGTCATCCTGAGTCATCACCTTGTGTCCTCCTACAGGGAGAGCGAGGTAACACTGGTCCTGGTGGCGCCCCCGGAGCTCCAGGAGCCCCTGGTGCCTCTGGACCTGTCGGACCTCTCGGCAAGCAGGGAGACAGAGGAGAGTCTGTAAGTAACACAGGACACTGTAAGGAGTCATAGGGGAACGTGTTGTGCGTTGTTTTCATATTTCCAGTGTTGATACCAGGAAGTGAACCCACTCTTGTCTCTTTCATTAGGGCGCTCAAGGACCTGCAGGAGCCTCTGGACCCGCTGGTGCTCGAGGAATGGCCGTAAGTGTCATCATCCCAAACTACAACCTAATCACGTTTTTTTTAGATTTTAATTTGATTTAGGTAATTAAATCTGCTGCATGTACGTGTCATGAATTTTAATACATGACAAACTTTTACTTCAGGGACCCCAAGGACCTCGCGGAGACAAGGGAGAGGCTGGTGAGACTGGAGAGAGAGGACAGAAGGGCCACCGTGGCTTCACTGGTCTGCAGGGTCTCCCTGGACCTCCTGTAAGTAATCCAAATCTGACAGTTCATCCCTGCAGCACCATTCCTTCTGTCCCTACTGTCATCTAATTTTACTTCATCCTTCGCTAAACAGGGTTCCGCTGGAGATTCTGGAAGTGCTGGACCTGCAGGCCCAAGCGGCTCTAAGGTGAGAGAACTGACCCAGACCAAAGAGTCAAAAGAGAAGAAATACTTTGATTAGGTTTCCGTCCTGCAGCTTTAGTGCCAAAAGATATGTGATGGTAATGAAGGGCACAGGTTAGTCTTTTTGTAATTCTCCAATCACCTGACGAAGATGGGGACAGGAAAGGCCACGTGCTGTAATTACCCACTGCTGTGATAAGATGGACGTCTGAGGCATTTTGTAATTACTCTCTGCAGGGAAAAGACACAGACAGACCAGGTTCTTTTGCTAAATCACTTCTGCTGAGATCGGAAATGGACTTCAATATCTATTCTAGATTAGCTAAGCACTCTGCAGGATAAGAAAAATGAAGGGAAATGTCACCATACAAATAATCTTCATGCATAATAACGGCAAAGGGTCTGAGGGTGATGGGGCTAATGGAGGGAACTGCTCCTGCATTTGAATTAATGTTAGTCAAATGTGGCAGACTGTATGTTGGATCTGACATTTTTTTGTTTTACATTAATACATTTTTTACTCATGTAAAAAGTATAGTTTTCCACTTATAGATAGAATTAAGATTTAAGATATAGACTGATAATAGATTTACATTTTTCGCACTTTATGACTGGACACTGGGATTAACTCCATGTTTCAATTAGTTGTAAACAAATTACCAAATTATCTTATATATTCTTCCTGATGTTAAGAAACAAATCAATTCAAAATGACACAAATAAAATGGCATAAAAACGAACAGAATATATACACACACAGCTAGAAAATACAATAATGCTTTTATCCACTAGTTCTTAATTTAATCTAAAACTCACCTGTGTCTGTAGGGACCACCTGGACCCACTGGACCTGCTGGCAAAGATGGATCTAACGGTCTGCTCGGCCCTATTGGACCGCCAGGACCTCGTGGTCGTTCTGGAGAATCTGGTCCTTCTGTAAGTAACATGTCATTAGAAAAATTACATCTAAAAACACACCCCAAAGAAATCCTGTATTCTGTACTATTTCAGCTTTGTCTTATTTTGAACTTGTTTCTTCTGCCCTCCTTCAGGGACCTCCTGGTAACGCCGGGCCCCCCGGTCCTCCTGGTCCTCCTGGTCCTGGCATCGACATGTCTGCCTTTGCCGGTCTGGGTCATTCAGAGAAGTCCCCTGATCCTCTCAGGTACATGAGGGCCGATGAGGCCTCCAGCTCCCTGAGGCAGCACGATGTTGAGGTCGATTCCACACTCAAGTCCCTCAACAACCAGATTGAGAACCTGCGCAGCCCCGACGGCTCCCAGAAGAACCCTGCTCGCTCCTGCAGGGACCTGAAACTGTGCCACCCTGAGTGGAAGAGCGGTGAGTCGGGTGGAGGGGTGGAAGGATTCAAATAGAACAGAAAGTTGCTGATGTGTTGACTCTTAGATATGAAATATTCCTCGCTGGTGAATACACTGCCCCTAGCTCTCTTTCAGATATCTATTTCTTTATCACATCGTAACTCCTCTTGAGTGACAATGAGCTAATGTACTAATTTGAAGGACAATACTGTTAAAGAGAAATTAAAGCATCAAAAAATTTAGCAATCAGCAAGAAATCAGGTATATAGACTTTGGTGTCTGGGTCCAATCATCTTAGACCCCCTCCCCACCATATATTCCTGCTAACTAAATACCCATCTTGATGTTTGGTCATCATTCAACCCGGCCTGTCAAATACCAAGTAAAACTAATTCAGTTTCTCAGCTTCACTCCTCATTAACGCTCTTCTCTCATCCCTCCAGGTGATTACTGGGTTGATCCCAACATTGGCAGCACCGCCGACGCCATCAAGGCCTTCTGCAACATGGAGACTGGACAGACCTGCGTCTACCCAAGCATCGCCAAGGTGCCCAAGAAGAGCTGGTGGACCAGCAAGAGCAAGGACCGCAAACACATCTGGTTCGGAGAGACCATGAATGGAGGATTCCACGTGAGTGCACTTGTCCACTACAGATTATTTCTTTCTGAAACCTGACCCAGAGGACGTTTAATGAGCCTCAACATGAAAGCTGCTAATTCCTTTTGTCTGGTTCTACAGTTTGACTACGCCCAGGAGGGCCCTGCTGCCATCGCTGCAAGCGTCCAGCTGACCTTCTTGAGGCTTCTGTCCAATGAAGCTTCCCAGAATCTCACTTACCACTGCAAGAACAGCGTTGCCTACATGGACCAGACCACAGGCAACCTGAAGAAGGCTTTGCTGCTGCAGGGCTCCAACGATGTGGAGATCCGCGCAGAGGGCAACAGTCGCTTCACGTACAGTGTGTTGGAGGATGGCTGCAAGGTGAGAGCGGAGCCAGAAAACAAATATCATCCGTTATATTTCTAATCGCAGCATGAGTCTGTTATTAAAATATTTTTCTATTGTCAACCTACAGAAACACACAGGCCGGTGGGGCAAGACTGTCTTTGAGTACAAAACACAGAAGACCTCCCGTCTGCCAATCGTAGACATTGCTCCTATGGACATCGGAGGAGCGGATCAGGAGTTTGGAGTGGATGTAGGCGCAGTCTGCTTCTTGTAAAGCGGAGTATCACAATGGCCACCCCCCCCCCCCTAAATAACAGGAAATGAAATGACACTCAACCACGAAACATTACACATACTTCCACAATAAAGAAGACTGGAAATTATAAATAAAATAAAAAAATTGATACTTTTTGTCTAACAACAAAGTGCTCTCCAAGTTGTACTGCCTGGAAGTTAGCACTGAAGGGCACCGGCAATATCTGTACATCACACCAGCAAGATTCTCTGTCAACCCGCTTCCTGAGATCCAGTCATGTTCCCCATGGCCCACAGTTGACGGGAATGAGTCAGAACCAGGAGGAAGAGGGACCAAGCGGACAAGTTATGGAGAACAGGAACAGGACTTGATGTCACTTATTTATTGTCTAACCTACACGGGCAGAGTTGAGGTAGGACTGGACGGGTTTACTTTGTAAGTACGACACGCCCCCTTTCCACTACAGAACAGCCGCACAACCTCTGTCCCAGTCCTACTCCACCTCCCACCCTGTTTCCCTCCTGACACACAAATACGGCATTTTGAATCAGTGTAGACCAAAAAAACAATATATATATTCTCAGTAAGTAAAACCAAATCCAGGCGCTGCAGGCCTTCCACCATGAGCAGGAGCCAAAAAACCTTTACTGTGTATTATAAAGCCTTGGTTCTATTGTTGTAAAGGTCT
Source organism: Pleuronectes platessa (assembly GCF_947347685.1). NCBI lineage: Eukaryota > Metazoa > Chordata > Actinopteri > Pleuronectiformes > Pleuronectidae > Pleuronectes > Pleuronectes platessa. Next base: position 6,722,765 of record NC_070631.1, on the reverse strand, counting down.
GTGTTTATAAACAACCAGATGGTTTTATATATATATTTCCACATTATGTGTGTACATGTGTCTATATGCACACCAACACTTTTTGGAAAGTGAGGTTACATTTGGGATGTATGTTTCCATGTCCTGTTCCCCTTGACTGCCCATCAGAAGACGGCCCAGTTCTCGTCCCAAGAAATTCGAGGGAAATCAATTTTGCCTTTTCATCGTAGTCGTCCAGATTTTTTTTTTAACGCTACCTCACGCTGAAAAAAACAAGTGAAAATGTTACGTTTAAATCTGAGCTGACCAAATCATTATCGCTTTCTGGTGGATCTGGGGCTGAACGGCCATCTTTGCTTTGGGTTGCTCTCTCTTCAGAAGGTGCTATGAGTTCTGTAATCCCCCCCCCTCACTCCCACAAATCCCTAATTTCCCACTAGCCTCACACCACACATTCACACTCCACCCTGAGGAGGGGTGCAGTCGGGTTATGACAGGGGAGACAGGGGCGACTTGGAGGCCTTCTCTCGAGTCCACATCCCAAAAGCTGAACACGGGACTCTGAGGACGGGCGCTAAGAAAAAAAAAAACATAACCAGGGTGGGTTGTCTCTCTGTGTGTGTGAGGGTGTGTACATTTTTTTTGATTAATTTTATTATGACCATGATCATTTTTGTTTTTATTTTGTTACACTTCTAATTGCTGTAAATTGGAAAATAAAAGGAAAACCGAATTGAGAATGAAGTTGATTTTTTGGGGGGGAGATTTGAACAAAACCAGAAATGGTCGTGGGGATGTTTTTCTTCTCTCAACAGAACCGTCACATGTGCGTAAAAGTTTTTTTTTGTTAAACTTTTATTTCTTGAGGTCAGTTACTCTCGACTGTGAGTGCGTAGGCTATGTGTGAGCGTGTGTGTGAAAGTTTAAGACTGTGATGCACATGTGTATTTTCATATTTGAGAATCTCATAACAAAAAGGAAGAAAAAGTACTGTATTCGTTCTGCGGTTTCACGTTGTCTGAACTAATAGGCATAAATAAAAAACCTTTTTTGACTGGAATCATGTATTTTGCAGAGTAATTATGCATCACTACATCACTTTACTTTCTGTGAGCTGCTTCTTCTCCGGTCTCTTCTGACTCTGAGACATATTATATCAAATGGAAAAGACGCTGCAAGGACCAAAATATACAACTAAATCTACAAAAAGGCTAGGATGCATATAAAGATTCAAAACTACACAATCACTCTCTCGATAAAATTGTTTAATTGTTAAAGATAGAAAAAAAAACTGCATTAAATATATAACACATATAGAAAAAGGCCTGAGGGTTCATGTAGAGAACTCTAAGATACACAACATGACCACAAACAAGCCAAAATTACTGTAAAGTAACTGACACCAAAAACAACCACAAGTTGTGTAGGGCAGGTGTGTGTGTGTGTGTGTTTGTGTGTGAGGAGGGGTGGGGTCTTAACATATCTGCGCACAAAGGCCCAATTACTCATAATCCATCTGTTTCTGCTCAAATATTGTTTCTACAAACCACAATGTGGACACATCAGCATCACATACAAAAACCAACTGTAATTTCAGGCTTTATAAAACATTTCCCCCCTGGGGTGAATAAAGTATTTCTGGTTCAGATTAATTTCTAGTGTGAACATACACTGTGATACAAGCACTTCAATGAAGGACAAAGATTTCCATTCGAACATCCACATTCCACCACAACCTCACAATGTTCATCTGGTTGAAATGTTTTGAGGAAAGAAGGAAGCAAACCAGTTGAAGTGTGTCAAGAACATTCTAGACTTTTATTGACAATTCATTACATTAAAAATGACATGTGTGTGTGTGTGATTGCTGGTCAAGATATGAACTCTGAGAAGAGCGACTGATTGGCCAAGGCACTCGGCCTTTCCTGCGGGCGAGGCAACAACGGACTGCCACTCAGGCCAAAATGAGGGACAGCAGTACTCAGGAAGTAGAAAGGCACATGGGTAATTCTTCCATTGGACCAACACTGAGAACAGAGGGAGAGAGAGAGAGAGATGTCAGTGTGGAGGTGAATCCAGTATGGTTTTCATGTTACGGCATTTTAAGACCTTTGTATACAACATTGAACACAAGCTCATGATTATTTCTCCACCATACAGGCCAGTAAAATGAAATGATTATAATCTATATAACATGTTTACAGAAATTTACAGTAAGCAATAATTCTGTACTTAAATATATCAGGCATATAACAGATGGATAAATCCACACTTACCACAGTGAGCAGGGCTCCGTGCTGGAAGTTTGGGTGGAACTGCATCAGTCTTGGCTCTGCGTCAGCTTCCCCTTGAACAAAACCACTAAACAGGGAAACAAAAAAGTAATTAGCAAATCAGGAAGATACACTGAAGTACGATCCTGGGAAATACTTTGGAGCGCTGCTAAAGCTACACAAAGATGTAATATACAGTAACAACATATAAAAGTACAAACCATGGCAGAAGCTCAAAGATGGGGTTGGTTCTTGTCTTGAACACTGCTATGATCGCAGGTCGGTCTGCTGCCTGTGGATCTCCTGAGAGAGATGGAGGCCGAGTAGAGTTATTAAAACTATACTGAACTAATAATCAATGGCTTCATTGATGCGAATGAAAAAAAAGTGTGAAAGACCTTGAAGAATAACTGCGAGTCTCTCTCCTCTTGGATCCCAGGCTATGGACTGGATCTCTCCACCAAGACTGGTAAAGAAATCAAAGAGAAGTGAGTGACGCTCACCTTCAAAGTTCAAATATCAAGTGATGAAGAGAAGCCTTCATGTCGTCTACGTCCGTTTCTCCCTGGACTGTTTGGAAGCACTAATTGCCTCCGTGGACTAAAATGCAGCCAATTAGTGATTTAGCTTAAAGATCTTACATGATGTCTCCATCTGGTGTGTTAAAGGTTGTCTCCGATAGGTCAGCCACCACAGCTGCTGCCTGTGATCCTTTGGATGTGCCTGAAGAGATGCCTGCAGAATAACAATGACAACGTTTCAAGCTGTAAAATCAACCGAGCTGCGTTTCATTGAAGACGACCAGTTACTCTGTATGAAGAGTGAGACATGAACCTGGTGCGTCAGTGAAGGTCAGAGCGTAGATGACCATCTCGCCCTGCACAGTGAAGAGAAGCCGGCTCCCATCTGGACTCCAACAGCCAGACTGACAAAAACAGATTCCTCATTAGTTGATAAATACAAAGATGTAACATATTTTTCTCGTAACTTTGAAACTTGGAGAGAAGTGAATCACCTGGCAGCGTCCTTTCATACATGGCCAACGCTCACAGGTCCACATCCTGGTCTCCCAAACCCTGAAGAAAGGAACTCGACTTATTCATTTGTAAAAAACCTCCATCCAATTATTATCTGGTGACACCTGATTAATTCCAGACTATGCCACTAATCCCTGACATGTTCATAAATATTCATGGCGCTCTACAATCATATAGAAAGTGGCCAATGTCCACACACATTAAATATGAAGGAGAAAATTGGCAGCTTTGCATATCTTGAACTTGAAATGTGCAAATTTAGCTCAACAAGAAAAGAGGGAATGAAAGAGGGTAGCTAGACAAATATTCTAACCTGAACAGGGCAGAGGGCGTAGAAGCCAGGACATGGCTGCCGTCAGGGGACCAGGACAGAAAGGTGACCCCGCCTCCTCCGACCCGCTGGAGTGGCACACAGCTTTCTGCAGCGACGTCCCAAACCTGAAACGTACACGGACGTCAAAAGGCCGAACAACCCTGTCAGAAATTCAGTCCATCACTTTATATGAATCAGTTGCCTCGTACTATTATTGCAGTGTCCATGGGTGAGGCTGACACCAGAAGAGATCCGTTTGGAGACCAGGCGATGGAAGTGACTGGGGAGTGACCAGGATGAGACAGAACTTGAGCACAACCAGATGAAGGCCTGGACGGGTCAAAAGGAAGAAGAACGGGGAATCATGAAGAAAACAAAATACAAGAGGTATATGAGAGTTTGAGCAGGGTTATCGATTAAATTAACGATTTCTTTTAAAACTCTTTAACACCTCATAGCTTTCACATTCATACTGATCAAATTATAAATATATATTATGTGAATTTATGAACATTTAAAAACACATTTTGTCTGTACTTCCTGACCATAATTCACAGTGATGTAATTAATCAGTTCACAAGATTTGGATCCAGATAAGCGACAGCCTGCTTGAGTAGTGACGGCATTTACGACTGAAGGACTGAATTCAGTGGTTTTGAAGTCATTATACTTCACGTACCTGGTTGACAGTGAGCAGGGGTCCACGTGCCAGACCAGTAAACAGTTCTGACAAGCAACAGCCAAAGCAGACGCACACAACGGCTTCCACTGCACTGCTGCCACGCTCCTCTGGAGACGGTGCTTCAGTGTGGGAGTGGTGGCGCTGTCAGAGAACAAAAGGAGAAAATGTCAATACCGAAAGTGCTATGTCAAAGTTTAAGAATTACGAGTTGTGCTATTGTAGTCTTAGGGTAAAAGGAAAAAAGAATAACTTGCAAAGAAAGCAAGAGCGTGATTTCATTGCTGATATGCAGTGTAGACTTTATTCTATGAACTGTCATTTTGGCAACAGTAAAGTAATTGTACCTTTTAGGGTTGTAGATTTTAATGGAGTCGTCCAGGAGGGCGACGGCAAACTTATCTGTGTGGGGATGCCACGCAAAGGCTCGCACCACACAGTCAGACCTGGTTATAAAGAAGGGATAAAAGCAGAGAAAGGTTGTGGACTATTCAACAAACTTGGGTTTTACAGTGTAAACAAAAACAATCTTTTATATAGAGCAGAAACTACGATTGGTTTCATTATCCATCAATGTAGATGTTTGAACATTTGGATCCAAACTATTTACTTTCTTATATTAATTGTCAAGAACACTGCTGAAAGATGAGATTATTATTTTAAATCATCACAACTGCACACATACATCTTTCATCTGTGGCACTTACCAGTTCAGTACTTGTGAAAACTCAGCTATCATGTTTTCACTGCTTAACTGTGGAGCGAACGACAAAGAGGAAACACACAAGTTAATGTAACACAACAAACAAGTGATAAACATGTGCAGCACTTTTTCTAGGTAAGAACTTACTGTAAGATGAGGAAACAAGGAGCCGTGAAACGAAGAGACCCTCTGGAGCAATGCCAGGGTGCAGCCAGAACTCACTGACAGCCATTTTGGCACTGCAAGAGAAAGACATACAACAGAGTTATTGAATATTGGAAATGTAGAACCAGGTTGGTATGTGTAAAGACAAAAAAAAACACAACACAAGATCCCTTACCCTCTGTATTTGAATTGGTAATTTCAGTCAGTAGTCCTGACAAACCACCATCCCGCCTAGAACAGAGAGAAGTCACATTATTAAATTTGTCTGTAATAGATTTGGGAAAAATTATTGTTAAGACAGAACATTCACTCGACATGATGTCTCACAGGATGTCATCTTCTACATATACCCAGAAAGAGATGAAGGCTTGAACCACCAGCCTCAGCAGTTTAAACTACAAACCTCTGCATCTTCATACTTCAACACACGTTACATAAGATTCTATGTGAGTTGTTTCTTTGTTTTTTTCTTACAATATGTTGTTGAAAACTTTAATATCCAAATGACGAGAGCTGCAAATATTCAGTAAATATAACCCTATTCCCTATTCTAAGAGAAAATGAAATTCCCATTAAATTAAGTCTCATATCGCAAAAAGAAAATCAAGTATAGAATTATCATCCTAGTTTCAATAAGGTGTATCCACTACATCATTTTCAAACCAGAAAACCTGATTCAATGCAAATTAAAATGGATTCTTACGAAGAATATCAATGTCCTATGTTGTCCAGACAGTAATAATAACTCTATTATTACAGTTATAAATTGTCTGCTACATGTTCCAAACCTGCATGTTGTGTGTATGTGTGTAGTTGCACAGACATGTGAGGACCATTGTGTGTGTTAGGGTCTCAGGATTGTGTTCTATCAATGTGTGTTACCATGCTGCAGCGCTCCTCATCCACAGGGTCTCGGAATGGTCCAGAAACGCCGCCTTGCTGCTGCTCTCTGTTCGGCTGTGGAGCTTCAGAGACTCCCGGGGGAAGTAGAGACTCAGTGGACTGGTGTCCTGCAGAAAACAACACAACGTGGGTGAAGACGCATCCACTGGACCCGGTCCATCAACACCAGCAGAGACACGGGACTAATTCACCACCACCACCACACATATGAGCTCCGGACCTGCTTGGCTCGGTCCTCGGTGTTGGACCCGGGCAGCAGCTCGTTGTTGGACTCGCACAGGGTGCTCTGTCCGAGGGCCAGCGGAGGGGGGAACAGCGACAGAGAGCACATCTTCTCCGCGGGGAAAGGACCCTGGAAACACAGCATGGCACGGTTAGGTACACACATTCATATCGGCTGCCATGTTTACACCCGAACAGCTGAGAGAAGCCGAGGCGAGCAGCGGGCTAGCTAAAGTTAGGAGTTGGCTAGCTAGCTGGTTCTAGTCCACTACTTTAGTGTCGGTTGTTGTAACCGTCGGTGTCCGGTGAGGTTACCTTGTGGTGCGTCCTGTCTGTGGAGGTGAATCAACACGAGCTGTGTTTCCAGACAACAACTCTGAAGTTCATGCTTCTCTGTTGTGACACTTTCGGTTCAACAGCTTCAAGCTAATCCCGCCGTGCGGACTACGGCGAGTCGGAGGGACAAACCGTGCGCGACTCTCCTTTTGGATGTCAGCTTTACCACTTGTTTTCTGTGTCTGTCCTCGAGTAGCAGCGGTTACTTATTTATTAGGTTGATGGTATTAAATTAACGCTAGAAGTTAAATATGCGTATATTCCTTCAGATTACTTCCAACTGGATTGTTTTCGAAACTGAAGAAGTGTATATTCTGTGGATTTGGGGCTCAGGCAATAAATCAAGTTTTTATACATGAGCTGAATTTCAAGCCACTGATGTACCATAGGGATGACAGAGTAGACAAACATTTGTATTGTTTATCTATTGCAAATTAGCAAAAGCTCCGTCTCTCTGGTTATTAGAAAAGATCTGAATATGCATGTGCTGTCATTGTTTTTCTCCAATAAAGCATTTATATTGTAATAACTACAATAATAACAGACATTAGTCTATCAAGTTAAACTCTAACAATGAAAGCAACTTTACTTTACTCTTCCTGTTTGTTTAAATAATCTTCTGGTTAGGATCAGGAGTTCACTCCCTGTTGTCTTGCTGACAAACAGTTCAGTGCACAAACTGCACAGAGCTGACATGTTGTCCTCTTCAGGAAATAGAGCGACACTGCTGCATCAACCCTGAGAACCAGGTAACAATTATTTGTTGTCACATACAAAGCAGGGATTTAATTTTACTGTCACCCATCTTAAATTGTTTCCTCGTGTTTTCCCCCTGCAGTGTACTTCCTCCATTTTCCTGCTAATGTGAAGTGTGATTAGGATGAAGATAATGATGCTCTGTTTACTCCAGTGAGAGCTGAGTGCATGGTCAGCAGGATGATAATATTAAGCTGTTAAAAAGCCACTAGGGCTCCTTCCATCACCCCTTTCACCATACACCATGAAAGTATATGTGTCTGTTTTAAAACCATAGATAGATGCCATACTGAAACTGGCTGTGAAAGTATTTATTTTAATATTATTCCATTATATTTTATTCAGGGCAAAACACACAGTTTGGTGAAAGCTAACATGAGACTTCAACATCTCTGTGTTGGTCAAGTCAAGTTGACATCTACCAAAGTTTCCTGTCATGGTTCTCAATTGAAATAACCCAAATGCATTACTGAGACACTAAGGCGAGGGATTATTTAATAGCCAGTATGAACAGGAGGAACAAGAAACAGCAAGACAAAGATGATAAGTTGTATTAGTTTGTGGTAATTTTATAAACTGAGGGCTTAAAAAAGTAAATATAATAAGATGATAAAGGTTTTGAAACAAGTTTATGACACATTAACCTAAACCAGGGTCAGATAACTAGGACTCACCTCAGTTTTTAAATAGGAGACGTGTAAATAGTCTCTTTTAGTCTTAATGACCATCAAAGTGCTTTACAGTACAGTTGTTCCATTAATCCATTCAAACACACTTTAATACTTTGCACTATTAAACCTCACTCACACAGCCACCACAGCTGTCAGCGGCAAGTTGGGGTTCAGTGTCTTCCCCAAAGATATTTTGGTACATAAATTTGTTGAGCTGGGTAACGACGACCTCCTGCTTCACCTCCTGAGCCACAGCTGCCTTTGTGTGAACTTGCTTTTTGTGGCCCCTCAGGTTCTCTGGGATCCACTTCAGTGATCCAGCCTTGGAGAGTAGCACACCAGTATCCCTGGAGTCACGTGCCTTGCTCAAGGTCACATCAGCAGCAGGATGGAGGACTGTGCAGGTGAATTTCTCAGATGTGGATATCAGTGAATGAAATGAGCACAAAATTAAACAAACACAGCGTGCAGAGGATTGAAATCCTAGTGTGTTGTCTCTTTGGCAGAGGTTGGTTCTAGCGCCCCCATGCGGCGCAAGTCTCATTTCCGTGACGTCAATTCAGCACTGGGAAAGAGACAGCCCCCCCCCTCCAAAAAAAAGAAAATAACCCAGCGCGCCTCACGTTGCATGGGTCCCCGGTTATTGATAACACGATTCGGCCGCTGGGATCGGTCCCAGGAACGTGGAACTCGTGGATCTAGGAAGGCGAAATCCGAAGAGACAGACTGGACCGAGGAGGAACAACGATTGTCTCATTATCGCGGACAAACAGAAAGCGGAGCCCACCCATTCACTTGACAACGCGGCATCAAGCGGGCAGAAAGGTATGGGAATGTCATACTATCCGGTTGAATGCTGATTGAATACGGGATAAGGGTTAAGGGTACATGGAGCCATGGTGCAGCTGCTCGGCGCCGTCGCGTTCACGCCGCTTTGCACTGCACCAACGAACCGATGCTGCCAGGGAACCAATCATCGTCGACGGATGCAAGATAATCATATTTGTGCAGCCACATTATGAAATATGCGTGTGCGTAACGATGCCAACATCATGAGTGGATGTGGAGACGCTGCGGCACTTTCACTTGGCATGGACCATAGTAGGCATCGGGCTCGCAATTCATGCACGTCGGCTATGATGCTGCTGAGTGTCATCATCACATCCTCGGTTATTTAAAGATTGATCTTCTTGCGTGTGCGGGTGCGTGCATTCGCGTGTGTGCCTGTGTGTGTATGTGCACGCATGTGCCCACTGCTTCCTCGCACAGGCCCGGTTGGTTGTTTATTGGCCGTTTTTTTTCACGCTCTCATTTGGCTCCTCTCGTGCAGTGGTGCAGTATAAGACATTGAGCTGGTGTATGTGTAGGATATTCGAATAGTAGCCTATACTCTCTCGTTCTCTCTCTCTCTCTCTATCTACACCCCGCCCCCTTCCACCTAACCGCCCCCCCACCACATGCACGCAGGCACGCACGCCGAGGTGGTTATGCAATTCGCCATATTCTTGAAAAATGCACACAATGCTCTTGAACTTGATGCACGACGGGCGACATATGCATGGGAGCCGCTTTGCTCGGATGCTGTCAGGCTGCGTTCGATGCTCCACTGAGGGACGGTGTAAGAACAGGTGACCGTCTTGCGGCGCTGAAGCTGCACAAACTCCTCTGCTCGATTCATTCATAAAGAACCCCTCGCCGCTCTCTGGGTGATGGCTCCACTGGGCAGGCTGGTTTTCATTCCCATTCACAGACACAGAGATGAGGCTTTATACTGCGCGATTCACACCGACCTCTGTTGTGGAAATGGAGCGTCTGAGTGGTTAAACTGGTGGACTGGCTGGTTGCCCAACTCACTGCACGACTACACTCGTCTGGTGGTTCTAAAAGATCAGAGGAGACACTAACAGTACAGCACCAGTCATTTCAGCACTGGACAGCTCCCTGAGTCAAACTGAGCTGTCCAGTGCTGAAATTTATCCTTTTTTTTCTTTATATCTTGCCCACTGACGGCAATGATAATAATAGTAAGAATTATTATAAACTGAATTAACAAAGCGCCTGTTAAAACAGTGACAATGTGTATTACAAGGTAAAAATGTAAAATTGAAGGGCAGACAATAGGACACTATTTAGAAGCAATTTGAAGATCACACATCAATAGAGAACAGATACCGACATACAATAAGTTGCTGATGAGGAAAGAGTAAAAAACAAGATAAGATATCAATATAAAATGCCTGTAAAAATGTGTCTTTAAGAGAAATTTAAAAGAGGACAAGGGTGTTGTAAGATGGATCTCCTCAGGGAGATTGTCCCAAAGAGTGGGAGCCCTGAAAGGCCCGGTCACCTTTGGTCCACAGCGGGGATTGTGTTATTCTAATGCATTTGTTGTCATAAATCTTCTCCTTCAGGTTTACCTCTCCATCCTCCATCCACCCTAACCTGCGGTGTTGGGGAAACCCCTGATGAGTGGTACCTGTATCCATGAGCCCCGTGCCCCTTCCCCCTCCCTGTCCGGCTTCAGCACCCCCATCTCAGAGCCCCCCTATCGACGACTCGATGGAGACAGCCCTGCCTGCACCCCCGAAACGGACCTGACCCCCACACAGTGTGTCCTCCGTAACGTGCTGTCCATCGACACCGGTGGACAGGGGGCGCCCGGTGGCAGCAGCCCCACTCCCAGTGATGGAACCTCGGCCCACTTTGACAACAGCGTGCTAAAACTACATGAACATGAGGTCTGCCAGTGTGGCGGCGGGGCCGAGGCAGGGCACAGTCCGGAGGCTGGCGCTATGCGGAGCCAGTCGGACAACATTCGGCTACAATCGGGAAGTGGAGGTTTTTTGGAGGGACTGTTCGGTTGTCTCAAGCCAGTCTGGACGATGATTGGAAAGGCCTACTCCACTGAACACAAGCATAGCCATGAAGGTAAGTGGATATGTTCTATCTGTATGCTCTCTGACCTCTGTTGGGTTCTGCACAACATATCTAAATGCCACAGAACAAAGAAAAAGCGACTATTTTGAGACTTAAAAACGTCACTTAGGATATGATATTACTGTGTAGCCATGGAGATGTACCATAGAAAAAGAAGAACTGAGTCCAGGGCTGGAGCTTGAACTCCACACTGATGAAAGAGGCATTCACATCCTTTACTTAAGTAAAATTACCAGTGCAGCAATCTATGATTACTCCACAAGGAGTATAACTGAATAAAAGTTCTAATTCTGCAGAACTAGAGTGACTGTGACTGACCTATTATAATATATTACATTACAGTAATGTTGGTGATTTATCATTACACAGTTACAATTTGTTGTTTCTTGAGCCAGAGCTAGTTGACTGTACAGTGATTAGTCTGAGGTCGGGCCCCTCCAGAGACAAACACGAGGGGTCCTGAGATGATTAGTGAGGCATGAAAGTAGAAAACAAAGTCTACTACTCAGACTTATTCAGATTTTTGACGCTTCTCTACTATTTTGATGAAATATTGAATCATTTGACACCTTTGGGCCTTAAACTTAAAACACTCTGAGATCGATAGGATTCATAATTTTCACCAGAGTATCATGTTATTATTTTAGATATAATCCTAAAAGCAACTGCAGGTGTGCGATAAATTAAATGTAGAATTGGAGTATAAAGTAGCAGAAAATGGGTATCTTAGATTGTGTCACTTCTTGTGTACATTTTATTTGTCCTATTCCATAACCAGCCCTCCATTTTTCCCATTGCTCTCTCACCTCATAGTCATTAGACAGTGAGTTTTCACAGCTGCACTGGGAGAAGCATCTTGTGAATGCGCCTCCGCTGCAGCTCTCCAGAGATCTTGACACTTTGGTGGACCTCATGAAGAATTGATTCGCCTGTCTCTTTTATTCTGCCCAGCTCGTCTCTCTTTAGTGACCATGCTCTCGAAGTCGTTTGAGTCGCGTCACTATGACAGCTGACAGACAGATTAGACCAGAAGTGGATTGTTGTTCTTTTCCATCAATGTCTCTCTTATCTTTTCATAGAAATACTCGATAAGATGTAAATATATCATTTTTCCGAACAAGGCAGTTTCTTTGTGTTCTGCCAGGATATTCCTCTGCAAAACCCGCCTCCCCTTTTTCTATACTAACAAGAGTAAATGTTGACATTTGGATGCTTTGCAATATGTGATGAATATATAATGAAGTGATAACTCTTTCTGTTGCTGTGCCTGTGTTTATAACTTTCCATAATTCCACATGTATAGTCACAGAGTTTTGTTTTGTTTGGCTTGTTGGTCTGCGGTTAGAGTCCTGGGAGGTTCCTTTTGAGGAGATCTCGGACCTGCAGTGGGTGGGCAGCGGGGCACAGGGGGCCGTCTTCCTCGGCAAGTTCCACGGAGATGACGTGGCTGTAAAGAAAGTGCGGGACATCAAAGAGACCGAGATCAAACACCTCCGCAAACTCAAACACCCCAACATCATTACTTTCAAGTGAGGAAACCCGTGATATCTGTTCCAAGATTTGAATATGCATAAATCCCACTTTTATATAGTGTTTCCTATTCTGGCTCGCTGTGCTGAGTTATCTGACTGTCTTGCCTCTAGGGGAGTGTGCACCCAGGCTCCTTGTTACTGTATCCTGATGGAATATTGTTCCCAAGGCCAGTTGTATGAGGTGCTGAGGGCGGGTCGTAAAATCACCCCTTCCCTCCTGGTGGACTGGGCCATGGGCATCGCAGGGGGCATGAACTACCTACATCTCCACAAAATCATCCACCGAGACCTCAAGTCCCCCAAGTGAGTGAACACAGCCACAGCCTGTAACGCGAAAAGCCAACACAACATCTAAAGGATTCTTTATTACTCCCACGTGAAATACTGTGTAACCTCTCCTTTGCAGCATGCTGATTACACACGATGACCTGGTGAAGATTTCGGACTTTGGCACCTCGAAGGAGCTCAGTGACAAGAGCACCAAGATGTCGTTTGCTGGCACCGTGGCCTGGATGGCTCCGGAAGTGATCCGGAATGAGCCAGTGTCAGAAAAGGTGGACATTTGGTAAGTCTTGTAAATGTTTGTTTTTATTTCGAGCTTATTTCAATGCTGCTGGTTTCGCAATTATCTTTAATGTACTACTATAGAAGTGCAGATAATGCATCAGTGTTGTGAGTTAATGGTTTTTGTTTTGAGTGTTTCCTCAAAGGGAGTTGTATGATTTCTGCTTTTATCTTGTTGTGATGTAGTTCAGTTTGTATTTAAGTTTAAAGCTCAGTGAGACTTTTTTGGTGGAAACAACAGTAACTTAATACATTTACTCAAGTACTGTACTTAAATACATATTTGAGTTACCTGCACTTTACTCTTGCTGATAATCTTGCTGATAATACTTACAGTACATATGCTTTTACTTAAGTCAGGTTTTGAACGCTGGTATTAACGTTGAATCAGTTAAGGATCTGAATACTTCTTCTAACATTGAATATATACAGGTCCTTCGGGGTGGTGCTGTGGGAGATGCTAACTGGGGAGGTCCCATATAAAGATGTGGACTCATCTGCCATCATCTGGGGCGTGGGAAACAACAGTCTTCAGCTGCCCATACCTGAGAGCTGCCCCGACGGCTTTAAGATCCTCCTCAGACAGTGCTGGTGAGTAAACGTCTGGAAACAGAAATAAAGAACGTGGCTTATCTGTGGTTTAAGGGCTTTATTGATTTTTACAGTGAATTGTAAATGTAAACAGCTGTCTCCCCCATCTCTGATCCGCAGGAACTGTAAGCCCAGGAATCGTCCTTCTTTCCGTCAGATCCTTCTTCATCTGGACATAGCATCAGCGGATTTACTGTCCACTCCACAAGAGACGTACTTCAAGTCTCAGGTATGGTTTCTTGTCTCATTTCCCATCTGAATTACTGAATATACACCAAATAAAAACGGCCAAATTCATTATAAATAGTCAGACATTTCTGCCGCACTAAAGAGATCTGTGATTGAGCTCAGCTCGGGCTAGACAGAGCTTGTTAACAGAAATGTGCTCTCATCAGGCTGAATGGCGAGAAGAGGTGAAAGAGCACTTTGAGAAGATTAAATCTGAGGGTACTTGTATCCACCGACTCGATGAGGAACTGATCAACAGACGCAGGGAAGAGCTCAGGTATATTTTATACTCCTACCTCTCATATACCGTGTTTTATGCGAAATCACAGTATAGCAAATGTATTGTACTTGATAGTGGTAATTTTACGACATTGGTCTGAATACATGAGGCCACTTACATTCTGTCATATTTCTCTATTCCACTGCTTTGTCTGCCCCTGTGGATGAAATAAGTGCCTTGAGCGGACGCCTATTGTAGAGGATTTGGATTCTCTCATGCGTATGCACAATGACATCAGTAGCCTCTTTTCTTCCCAGGCATGCGTTGGACATTCGTGAGCATTATGAGAGGAAGCTGGAGAGGGCTAACAACCTTTACATGGAGCTGAGCGCTGTCATGCTGCAGCTGGAGCTTAAAGAGAAAGAGTTGCAGAGGTACGAATAACTGGGTAGACGCAGGGTGTATTTTTGCAAAATGCTGACGTTCTTCATTAATAAGCCGCTCTGTTTTCACACTCTTTCTGTCCAGGAGAGAGCAGTCTTTGGATAAGAAGTATCCAGGCTTGTTTAAGCATCATAGCTCCAGGCAGGGCAGCTCCTCCAACTCCATGGACAAACTCATCAAGAAGAGAAATGTCCCCCAGAAACTGCCGTCAGGAAAGAGGTGTGAGATCTCAGTTCAGCGGCTATTTGATAAAAGTTTAAATCTGAAATGGAAAATTTGTAATATTTATAAGGCTTGTGGAGTACAGTTGTTGACTAACCCCTCCCACTCTTTCAGGCCAGACATCCTCAAGTCTGAGGTAATCATTCCAAAAATGGATTCCTCCGTAATGCAAGTCACTATCCCAGCCTGCCCCAACAGAAGCTCCACTTCTCCTAACCGGTCCCGACGGGTAAAGACCCGACATCGCAAGCCCGGTAAGGGCAGCAGTGGGGACCTGGCTGGACTCAAGGTGAATCAGTCGTCCCCTAACAGGGACACAACTGCCCAGGTTAACAGTTCGACCACTAACACCTCCAAGCATCTCCTGGAGCCTTCTGCTGCCCTGCGGGGCCACGAGCAGCAGCCGCGGCAGCTCTCCTCCTCCAGCCCTGACCTCATCTGCACCACACTAGAGGCAGAGGCCCGGGGAAAAGGGGAGGCCTCAGTGGGTGGGCTGGAGAGAGGGGGGAGCCTCAGTGCCTCTGCGGGCTTAGGGGGGTCCGAGGTGGGTGCAGCTGGCATGGATGACCTCATAGAAACTCCTCCGCGCAGCGACACTCCCAGCGAGGATGCCGCATCGTTCCCGTTCTCCAGCAGCCCAGACTCACCGTGTGGGAGGGGAGCGGCAGCAGGACGCGGATCTCTGGGATCTCCACGGCTGCCTCATGACGGAGAGGACAAAGAGGAGGGGGCCGGTGCGCTGAGGTTGCCCCGGGGGGCATCAGGGGGAATCGGGAGTCAGCACCTTACACCTTCAGCCATTCTATACAGGGCAGCTATCACACGCAAACAGGTACAGAGCTCGGTGTGTGTTGGTTTTCCTCAGTGCTCCTCTGGTCATAATTTCCATCATTTTCACTTGTGCATGTTCCTGTTTCTTACTCCAGAGGCGTGGAGTATCGTCAGAAGAGGAGGAAGGTGAAGTTGACAGTGAGGTTGAGATACCACGGAGACGGTGAGTAACTTGATGTCCGTCTTCAGTGGAAAATTCCCTCCGGCCATGTTCCCTCCCTGACAAGTTGTTGACTCATACAAAGAAGAAGAATAACGTCATTCTGCCATTTCGTCAATTCTGTGATTTTTTTTTTTTTAAACCTGCTTTTGTTGGTGCCTGTTTTCCATCTCTCCAGACGACCGACCAGCATCACCAAGTGCCAGTCGGTGTCTACGTTCAGCTCCGAGAACCTGTCGGTGTCTGACGGCGAGGAGGGCCACACCACGGACCACTCTCACAGCGGGACTCCAGACGTGGTCAGCACCAACACCGACGACAGGTTGGACGACCGCAGCGACGACCTCCTCTCGCAGGGCTCCGAGATCCCGGCAGACAACACTGATCCTGCGCAGGCTTCTGATGGCCTGTCAGAGAGAGACGGAGCCCTGGGCCCGGCGAAGGCTCAGCTGGACGCTGGGCAGAATCCTAATGAGGTAAAACAGCTCCTCAGAGGACTGCATGTGTCAGTTGATGTCATCTTCTTATTCTGATGTAAAACACAGGAAAACAGTGGTGGAAAGTAACTAAGTAGATTTACTCAAGAACTATATTTATGATGGATTTTTACACTTCTATGTCATTACCAATTTGTTTCTTACTCCCCTATATTTAAATGAATGATAAGGTCACTAATTATGTTTAAGATTAAGATTGAACATAAAAAACAAATGCATACATGCAGATATTGTAAAGATGAAACCCATGAGTCTCATTAACCTTTCAGCTAATTACACTTTACAAAATAGTGTCTTGATCAACATCACACACTTTGATGAGTCTCAGCCATCAACGCCTATTAAAATGGAAAGTGTCACATGTCCAAACACACAAATTTTACTTTCATTAACCCTTCACATAAACATCAAATGTGAAGCCGATAACTTGTGAAGCAGATAAGCGAGCCAAAGACAGAGATTTCTGGAATTATCAGATAGATTTTACTTGTAAAAGTTCACGTTGGTTTTAGGTCACGTGTGAAAATCTTTTCCTCTTCTGTGTGTAGAACCGGGCTCTTTGCGATGACTCCGACTGCGACAGTGCTGAGCTGGACCAGTCCGGCAGTGGAGAGCCCAGCCGCCCCCCCAGTGCTGGAGCATGGGTTCCACCGTCTCTGTCCTACCAGGGGTCTCCACAGGCGCCGCACCCAGGACCTCCATAGATCCCTTGACACTGGGGACCGACCTCCAGAAGCCCGACAAAGAACAACCATCACAGGCGTACACCAATCTGTCAGAGCAGTACCTTACTGTCGTCATGAGGGATCACACCCACTACAACACTCAGACTATGACAAGTCGACTTATGGTGTCTCATAAGTTTTGTTGGCCGGCAAACCCACATCAGACGACATAGGGCATTTGTCGTAACCTGGCATCAAATATTTTGGCAGCTTTTGACATCAGATAAATGTCATTTCCGTTCAGTAGGTTTTTTTAGGCAGATTAGCCTTAGCCACTGCTCCAGTTCAGCAAAAACTCTTTCACAGGCGCACGCACAAGAAGCCACCACACTTGTAGTCCTTGAAACACTCTAACCCTCACTCCTGGAGCCTCCTTCATGGTACTCCACACACTAATGCATCGGATACTAATGAATAATAATGTAAATATCCATGACATACCACATGAGAAATATCTAACTTTATTTTATTTGTAAGATAATGAAAAAAAAAGAAGATAAGACTAAACGATATGCAGCCCTGTGAACAAATGCATGACTACATGTTTATAATTTATGGTTTGAATGTGTCCGTTTTATATTTTGTGAAAGTTTACACTTTTTTAATCCTGAAAGTATTACATTTTGAGTTATTTTGATTTTGTTAAATAAATGTCAGCACTCGAGAAAGAGAAGAAAAAAAAAAGTCATAACGGAATGAAAATCTCACCCGGACGTGGATCATGATGCATAATTAGAGATCTCAGTAAGTGATATATATATTTTTTAACCCTCCTACCACAGAGTTTCACGCACACATAAGACACGCGCGTGAGGTTTTTATTAAGCTCATCGAGTTTAGGATAGGATGGGAGTCGTCTGTACATACACTAAGGTGCCAGTCTTATTAGGGTGCTACCACTAGTGCAGTCTAAAACAACAGTGGTATACGTCAGGAGCTGGACATGTGCACTGGTTGCCTATGGACTTGCATATGTAAGTAGAGTTGCATACAAACACAAGCACAACTCTTCAAAATACTGCACGTGTTCCCCATCTCTGTTCAAACATGGTGCCTACATTGCCCACAATGCAACATGGAGATTTGGGTTTCCAACTGACTCACATTACATCACACGAGGCAGCATCTATTTAGAGATTATACGACTTTATTTCACTTATGTGGTAATTTAGTATTCCCAAAGACCTTTAAAAATCGATGTTGGTGTGTAAAATAGTTGGAGTTCCGGCTTTAGTAATGAACCAAAACGAGTCGTGTAGCTCGCAACGCTGACGGGCTTCATAAAAACCTCAACTGTACATTTGACCCTTTAATATTACTGCAGGAGTAGCCGGATAAGGAATAGAGCACTTCTCCGTGGTGGTTACTAGTAAAAACAGTAAGTATCCTTTGGGTTTGAATAGAAATGTTTTTGTTTTTATACGGCATTGCACATTGTACCTGTAACATAGGAGTTATATCGAAAAAGCTAAATATTATGAGCAACAATAAATAATGTGTTGGTTAAAAAAGAAAAACTACAAAGCAAAACGTGTGTTTGTTTAAAAAGACGTAGCTGCGGTTTGCGCTGGCTCTGCGTCACATAAGACAGCTGAATGAGAAATAAATGACTATTTTCAATGACTTTGAGCATGTCCAAACTGATCCAGTGTCATTTCTTCACTTGCACATTTGTCCTTTCATACCTGAAATAAGATTCCCCCGCAAGACAGGACCACGTCTGTGGATTAGTAGATACCACTTTCTGATTAGGTACCACTTATAAACAGTGAAGCTTTTATCAATGGTTTTATTACGACTTAATGAATCCATTATCTATTAAATCTAATTCTTAATATACCAGCTGCTAAGAAAAACAAATGCTGGGTAGTCAGGTTACAGAGGATTTGGGTCAAGCACAAGATTTATTCTTGAAATCCAGAATGAAAAATAAATATTCCTTGTAAAAATTTTTCTTATACTAAATTGCTCATCCAGACACTTTTCAGTCAGCAACTTGCTTCAATGATTCGTTCTTATCAATTACTGTTCAACCATTTATCTCCTGGAAATCAGCTTATTCATATTTACCATGTAACAACAGACTGGATGTGTTAATGTCGAGACCTTTGCTAATGATTTATTGACATTTAGAGGTGAACCAACTATTGCTGATGGCATATTACAAATTGAAAAACCCTTATTGCCCTTTATTAATGTCAAACTGACAATTATAACTTCACGCTAGAGGCATTAACCCTTTTAACATGGAACTCTTAAAAAAAAGTACGATTTATATAAACAGACTGCTGGAAGACAAACAGCAACCACCATCAATGTGTGTAGCTGATCTATCAACAATTTATTATCCGTTAATAAAGCAATTAAAAGCTTATTAAGCCATTCAAATAGACCTTACCAGAGAATGGTTCCAGTAAACATGACACTGATAAATAAAAGGTGTCCATCTAGGATTTCATTTAACATAAAAATGACCAATGATCTCTTCAGCATTTCACATCTTTTTTTTAATTTCTGCATTTCATTTCAACAATTTAATTGCACCCAGATCTACAATAGTTTGAAAACGTGCACAAAAACGTGAGTTTCTTCATCCTGCAAAGAATAATAAAAAATAAAATCTGACCCAGGCAAAAAAGGATAGCAGGAAACTAGTGTTAATTCTATAATTCTCCTTCTAGTTAATCATAATTTAATACCTCAGCATGATATACTTATAAAGACCAATATGTCTTGTAGTTTTGCCCCTTGCAGCATTCCCCAGCCCTGCAGTTAAAAAAAATATTTTCTCTATTTAAAACAAACATTTCAATGTTATTATTATAATCTTCATCATCATTACTATGGTCTTAGTAATTTCTGAGAAAAGAAAATATTTTCCTCTCATTCAGGCCCACTCCTAGTCACCGAGGCCCACCCACCCTTATCAGAATCCAATATACAACAATGCTCAAAAGTCCTGATCGAGAAATATAACGGATGGAAACACAGGAATGACACAAAACAATTACTCTGCAAAGTAGAGGTGAGACTTAATGTAGCTTAAAATTCTCATCAGCACCCACATGAGGGATGAATTAACTTCTGACTGAAAGGTTGTTCCTGCACACATCTTGAACTGGAAACCATTTACACCCACTGACACCCATTAAAACCCACAGTTCCTCATCCAGGACCTACAGCTTCACACTGAAGATGGCAAATATTCATGAGCTCTACTCTCAAGGAGCTGTGTTTTAAATAAAAATAAATAGATATTTAAAAAAGGAAGGGAAAGAACAGTCCATCTATAATGTTATTGTCTTTTTTTCTTCATTTTAACATTTTCTAAGAAAAATCTGACATAAGAAAACGGTATTTATGCCTTTTCAGATTTTTCTAAAACTTTTTATATTTTACCTTTATCAAGAAAATCATACAGATATACAACAAAATAAGAAGAAAAAAACAACAACAGTATGAATCCTTTAACAACTATATGCAAAGGGAATTTTAAAAACAAATAAATAAATAAAATACCAATATCCATGATGTTGTAATTAAAACTGAGGAAGAGTCTAACCAAAGCAGAGGAGAAAACAGTGAGTTTATAGTACTTGGTTTTTGCATTAAGTTCAATAAGGGACCTCTTGGTAAAAAGTAGGGGGAGGGGTTACTTTAGGTGCTGATGATGATCCTCCATGTCAGTTGGCTGCAAGTCCAGTAGCTTCAGAAGACAGCCTGAGGAGAACAACAGAAAATAGAACTTTACGTTAACATTTCAGTAAATAATAAAGACAAATGTATGTTTAAATAGTGACAATACTTATTACAAAAATGGTTTATATATGATGACTCTTAATTAATTAATGGCAATGATAAAACATTCTAATCCAAACAAAGGGTCAATAATAAGATATTTCTACATTTAGTGAACCAATAAAAGTCGACTCAAGTTGCAATTCTCTGATGCCAGGAAAGTTCTGATCAAGCAATTGTATTCTGGGGAAATAGAGCTTTGTGTCTCTTCCTCTGTAATAAACCTCAACGTTTGTGACTTGCTGGTCGTATGGACATGATAACAGCAGATCTGTAAACCTCCACCAACCATAAAGCTGCAGGAAATATAGTCACGATTTCCCTTCTGCTCCTGAGTCACTGGGTTGAATAATGGCCAGAAAATTGTGTTTGAAGAACATTTAAATGTCAGTGAAGCCGACCTTGAAAATAGCATCACTCGATCATTTTATCCCATGAAGACATTTATATGAAAATGTACCATAATTAGCTCATTAATTCCAGAAAATGTATTTTGTGGGATCAGTGCGATTTTGATCTTAGGGCACCAAAATCGTAACGATTTATCCAAATGAACGTTTGTGCCAAATTTTAGGAAAATCCTTCAAAGTTCAGTTCACGAGAATGTGAGACAAATGGAAAGACATTTAACTACAATAAAATGTCTCTGGTTGTGGCTATCACAGTCGAGGAGGTATAAAGAGAAGAGATTGTGGTGTCCAGTGAACCCTTTCTACTGAAACTGACTCTTTACTCAAGACAAAGCAAACAAAACGTAGAACACTCCTGTCAACCTGCTTTTGAAAGGATGCGTCTCAGAACCCAGCAGCTTCTTTCTTACCGAGCATTAATCAGGTACTCAGCCAGGCTGATGCTGGCGTGGGAGCCAGTGATGGTGACCTGTCTGTCAGTTGAGCCCTCCACGGGGTTAGCGATCTTGATCTGAGCACCTGACATCTGACGGATCTCATTGATCTTTGCGCCCTGACGACCAATGATGCAACCAATGAGCTGAAACAAAAATAAACCGTGAGAACACATCAGCATCGTCAATCCCACAAGGTAAATAATAAAACGACAGGACAACAGGATATTTAGGATCTTGTTTCCACGTTAAAAAAGCAAAAGGAGGTAAAGGTCACTTACATCGTTTGGAATGGTCAGCTCATGAGAGCCAGTTTGTGCAGAGGCATCCATCCCTCCTGAAGAAACGCAAAGAAACCCGACAAGAGTGTTGAATAAACAGATTTTTACAGATTTACAGCAATCAAACTCCCTCTTTCCATCTGTCCACCTACCCTGGAAGCTCTGGTTGCCGTGTGCAATGGGGAAAGGGCTCTGCTGCATGGCCAGCTGGTGAAGTTTGGTGAGCTGTTGATAAACAGAGGAATCGACGTGGAGAGCAAACAAACACAGACAGAGACAGACCAGGAGTGAGGAAAACTTTTACGACAGCAAAGCTGAAATGTTGCAACTATTTTCCTTTTGTAAAGAGGTTAAAGTGAAGATGAGAGGAAAATATGGAATGAAGCATGAGACCCATGATTGAGCCTCAAGCTTGAAAAATGTTGATGTTAGAATTTTACTCTACAATCTTTGGGTTATTGAATGAATGTGACTGTCAAGCAACGGTGGTTGATATAAATGGGTCAGAGGGATGGAATAAGAAGGTGGTATGGCTTCCCAGGACCGAAGTTGCAAATATATTGGATCACTTACAGAGGGCCCTTCACTTACATCAGGCTGTGGAATGGCGTGCTGCCCTTGGACAGCGTATGCCTGCAAGGAGAGAACAGCACTTAGAGGGTGTGGCAGTGTCACACACACTGAACTCAAAAATCCATCAGTTCACTGTCCTTGGTGAGCGGCACAACCAAAGCCAGGCCGGCTATAAACAGCACA
Source organism: Pleuronectes platessa (assembly GCF_947347685.1). Lineage (NCBI taxonomy): Eukaryota > Metazoa > Chordata > Actinopteri > Pleuronectiformes > Pleuronectidae > Pleuronectes > Pleuronectes platessa. Next base: position 6,700,098 of record NC_070631.1, on the reverse strand, counting down.
CCAGCTACTGGAAACAATTGCTTGTGTATAATTTGACTCATTTGACCAGAACTGCTTCAGCACAAAGTGGAACCAAAACTGGACACAATCAAGGAAAATACTGCACATGACAAACAAATTAAATGCTTTCGTTGTTTACCTGACCACCTGCAAAGATGACAGGAGAGCCTGAGGGTTTGGGTCTGTACGGGATGGTCACTCCCTTCGGTGGAGACTAAACAAATAGAAACATTCACCATTGAAGCATCATCAACAGGAACATAGTAAATTATAAATAATCTTTGGTATCAATAAGAGCAATTGCAAATGGTTGTCTGTACCTCAAGCATGACGACACAGATCTGCTTGACACACTCGATAATGGACTGGGGGGTCCCTGCAACGGTGATGGCACGCTCTGTTGAGTTGGGCAACATGTCCCCTGCTACTTGTACCTGAGCTCCTGCTGACTGTGGACACAGACATACACACCGAGAGTTAGGACACTTCAACACAAATACAAAACATCACAAAAACAAAGAAGCCCGGTGACAAACCTCTCTGATTTCCTTGATCTTGCAGCCACCTTTGCCAATGAGCGAGCCACACTGGCTGGCAGGCACGACAAGGCGCATGGTGACTGGCGGTTTGCTGGTGGCTGTACTGTTAGTCATTGAGGTGCTGATGTCCTATACAGAAAGTAGCACGACAGGAGAACAGTGAAAATTAGAACGTTTCAAATATGTTGCTGTATCACGTTTGACGCAGGATGTGGCGTGCGACTCTCACCTCTTCCAGTTTCTCGATGATCATGGAGAAGGCTTTGAAAATGGAGGTGGTTGGTCCTGCGAGGGTTATGATCCTCTCTGGACAGTTCCCCTCTGAGATGTTGATGCGAGCTCCGCTCTGCAGAACAAAACATGGAGTATTTAGATCAGTCACAATGTAATGCCGTAACGTGCAGGCGTGAGCTCCACTGAAATTATGAATGAAAACAAAATAACCTACCTCCTCTCGCATCTTCTTAACCGACTCTCCTTTCTGTTGAAGAACACACAAGTACACAATATTTACAAATCGCACCACAGGACAAGAAAAAGATGGATTCGTGCAGGCATCAACACAAACGTACCTTTCCGATGATGCTTCCAACCTCCTGCGGATGGAGATAAAAAGAGATGACACGTTAAAGCAAGATATGTATTGTTAATGGCCACCAGACCTGATTATACTGGGGGGAGGGGGGAATGAATGCTTGAAATCAGACATCGCGTGCAGGAGCTCCCTCACCTTCCCGTGCATGAGTAGCCTGATTGTAAGGGTGACATTAAGTCCTCCTTCAACCAGGCTAGAGTCCATTTCTACCGGAGAATCCAGGGTGAGTCTTTGGTGAGACAGGCTTAAAGTCTGAAAACAAGAGTCAAAACGGGACGATCAGGGACAGATGTAGTAGCTGGACACCCGAGCCCTTTAAACCCGCTGCTGTCAGTGCAGATGCGTGAAGCGATGCGGAGGGTTCACATCTGGAAAAGCCTCTTATTGTGGTTAATAACGTGCGTGTGTCACCTTGGGAAAAAGAAGGAGACGCCAGTAAGTCCAGTAATTCACGTTAGACTGGCCCGACTCCACTGATTCACGCTAGCACAATGACCCACTGTCTCTATGGGGGGATGCCTAATTCCCGGCATGTTACAGCTATGGCGACACAGCTCGTCATTTACTTAATGGGTTCAAATCAATCTGGGGGAACTTTTGATTTACACTAGAGTAAGTTTAAGCCGAGTGCGCGTCCACATTAGCAACGAAAGACTCGAAAATGGCTAAGGCTAACGTCGCAAATCCCTGTCTATTTTGGTGAGAGCAACACAGTCACGCAAGGCTACGCTAGCTAGTTAGCACAGCCACATTTCCTAATAACTTCTCCTTTGTGGTGTTTGGGGAAATCATTAGCGGCGCACGTTTAGGAACCGACGCCGGCACGTAACTCTGCGACGGGCCGCGACGCCGAAAACATTTCGGGGGATTTTTTTTCCATTCGCGCTCGCTAGCTTTAGCATCGTACGCTCCAGCGAATAGTCGGGTCCCGCGGCCTCCGGAGCGCGCCGAGTAGTTCCTGCCCTTCATCCCGAAAGCTGCGGACAAAAACAGGCAGAAAAAGCAGAACGTGTGGCGCTCTTACCAAAACAGGCCCTTGAAGAGTGTTCAGGGGGAGTGGGTAGGGTGGCAAGGGTGGAAGGGGAGAGGTTCGGGAGGGAGTTTTAAAAGGATCCGGGGAAGAGGGAAGCGACACCGCTGCTCGATCGGACTCTTCTCTCCTGCTTAGCACAAAAGACCCAATGAGTTCAACTTTGACCTCCGCGGCCCCGCCCCTCCACGCACAGCCCCGCCCACCTCGGGGAATACATCCAACACGTAAATTAAAGGCCACGATTATGTTTTGATTTTATTTTATTTTATTTCAGTAGGGAAATTATAAAGATACAGTAAGTCACCGTGATGAGAAACAGAATAATGACTTATTATCGCATTGTTACGACTAAGTATCTTATTATTATGACTTAGTATCTTATTATTATGACTTAGTATCACATTTTTATGACTAAGTATCTTATTATTATGACTTAGTATCTTATTATTATGACTTAGTATCAAATTTTTATGACTTAGTATCTTATTGTTATGACTTAGTATCTTATTATTACGACTTAGTATCTCATTGTTATGACTTAGTATCTTATTATTATGACTTAGTATCTCATTGTTATGACTTAGTATCTTATTATTATGACTTAGTATCTTATTGTTATTACTAGTTTTGACAATTATGTACAATTAAAATCATATTTAGTTACAGAAAAATTATTATAACCACTGTATAAACAATGTGAATATAGGCTGTAGATGGATGGATAGATAGATAGATAGATAGATAGATAGATAGATAGATAGATAGATATTTTAATTCCGTGTGTTTACAGACAGAAATAATTGTGAATTCAACCTGAAAAGATGGTTTGTGGTTGAAGTTATTTCAAGGTTGAAGAAACGTTTCTACAGTGTCTTTACATGTTGAGAAAGAGTCACTGAATCACTAACAGTCAAGTTTCATGTAATAAATATTGTGTGACTAGGCCGACAGCCTAGAAACTGCAAAGGCCTCACCTTAAGGCCTCACCTGCAAAATAAAATAGTCCTGCATAGAGCACCCGTCTGGCGATCTCCCGAGGCATAATTATGAAATACTAAATTTATACTAATATATAACTCACGTTAGATATATATATAAAGTATATTTGAAATATATCATGGCATGAACTGAAAATTTAACAGTGAGAGAAACATGTTCTTCTCTAATGCTTACTTGTAGAGCATACAATATTTACATTACCTTGCAAAACGTGAATGTATTTAATCTAGATTAAAACATTTATAATATTGTAAACGGTGGATTATAATCCCCCGCTGTGAAAAAATGTGTTAATGTTCAAAATCAAAGTTGAATTGTGTTCTGTGGAATCTCAGATAAAACGCAGTCTGAAGCTTTGACGCTGCTGATGACACAATGCTGCAGTTTTCTCTTCCTCCAACAGATGGCACAACAACACTGTGATTACAGTCACCTCAGCACCGAGCTGGTTTCAGTCAAATTTCAGGGGCTTCATACTTTTCAGCATCACCCACATTCAAATCAAACTGAACGTGTTGACTTCAGGGTCCTTACCTTACTGAGTAAATAACTAACGAAGCACCTTCAAGCAAATACCGTTAAACAGGCATGTCATTCACTTAAAAATATCAAATTAAAGATACTAGTGAAGTTAGATGTGTGACCAGAGGGATGTAATATGAAATAATAATCATTTGTATGTATTATTTGTCACGTTGGCCTTTAAAGCCATATGTGTGTTTCATTTCTGAAGCAAACGAGAGACAAATGGTCAGTAATGAGTCATAATGGCTAGTAATCAGTCATATCGCTAACATGGCTATAAAATTGGCCTTTTGTTGGCTGGTACCTCCAGGCTGTGATGATGTTTGAAAGTCTGCTGATACAGTGTAAACGATCCCAAAAGGACAACTTGACCTTGTGACCTGAAAATAATGAACCTCAGCTTCGTTATTTCATCTTTTCTTTGTTTAGACGTGAAATGTGATTTATGACGTTCCGCTTCATGGTGGATTTCCTTGTTTGCTTGCGAGACTGTTGTTTTGTCACATGATTGATGGGATAACTGAGGACCTTAATTGCCTGCTATACTCTTTTATTTTGACTTAGAGGGAGCACGACCGAAGCCCTGGATTGTACAGTTAAATCCTCTGAATCGTGACGCTATTAAACCAGCGTACAACAGAAAAACAGAGGAGACGGATGAAATGGAACAGTACAGCCCTGTAACCATGTGTTCATGGTCTGGTTGACGGAGTACTCTGCCTGAACTCACTCAGCACATGTTCATTAATCTGGTGCACATCAGAGCACCCACGATACAATTAGTCAATGGCTGGAATCACTCGCTATTGTCTGTAACCAGTGTTCTATTCCCCCTGAATCATTAATCTTTTATAAATCCAATTCTCCATCAGAACTGATGTCCTACACATCTTGATTTACACACTATCATTTAAATGCACGACTCGTGAATTACGTCTGGCTCAGTGTCATGGAATCAGAATCGTTGCTTTCGATAGCTGGCCTCCACTCTGGAGGAGATGGAGCTCAGCTGATCTGAAAGCTGTTCGTCTCCAGTTCTTGGTCGTTTTTTAAAATATTATTTCCCTTCCTGGTCGTTCTAAACTGAATCCAGGCTGTTGGAGGCTGGAGCTTGATTTTTGCAAAGCCATCTGCAGTGCTGCCTGAGCGGTGCCAGGCTCACAGGGCTGGTGGTGCTTTTAAAATAGAACCATGGCTGACCAGATTTGCCCCCCAACCAGAGGCCGTCATGCTCCAGTAACAGGTAAAACGTCTACTGTAAGTCCACCAGCTGCACGCTGCATGAACAGGGTTCTAGCTCTGTGCAATAACACCGAAGAGGAAAATACATTATAAACACATGAAGCTAAAGAGTATTTTTTGTTGTGGTTGTAACAAAAGAGCTTTAATTAGGTTAACAACTTCACTGAGAGCTGGATGATACAGAGGAGAGGGGGTGCAAGCTCAACAGTTTTGGCAAACAACACACGGTCTCCCTGGTCTTTTTTTTATGTGTCTCCTCCATCAAACAGGCAGCTTACGTAATCATCTGCTTACTGTAATCTCTGCATCCTTCACACGATTTCTGCTCTTTTTACACATCCTCTGCCCCCCACACCTCCTTCAACCCCCCCACCCCTGCCAAATGTAATGCATCCTCTCCTTGTTCCGTTTTTCTCCTTCAATGCTTTTATCTGACGTGCCCACTGGCACATACTCTCTCTCTCTCTCTCTCTCTCTCTCCTTCTCTCTCTCTCTGTCCTGTCCTTCCTCCCTCCGCTGGTGAGTGGTCATTGATTACTATACATGGATTGTATGATGAAATGCCACTCGCCCACCTGACATCCTCTTGTCAGCTGCCCCTGACATCCCACTACCTGCAGTACAGCTTTAGCCCTGCTATTTTACTCTGCTGTTATAAGGATTCACATCTGGAATGACTTGAATTGCGGTGAGCCATCAAGAACAGTAATAACACTTTTTTTCAAATTCCAATTTTGTAGTGTTGGGAAAATCCAATTTATTCTCTTGAGCAGTGAATCTTCCTCACATAATAAAAGTAAATGATCTGCATTACAGTGTGAAACCTGATGACACACTCAAAGCCAGAGAGAGGGTTGTCCAATTAGTCACCTAATTAGCAAGTGGATGTTATTTTAAAGATTAAAGGACTCAGAAATAGATGGAAAACAGAAGCACTCATGATTAATTCTCCTCCGAAACAATTGTTGTTACTTGTTTTTTTGGACTTGAACCCATGTCCTTTGTGTGTTTGAGACAGAGAAAAGGTTGGGAGTCATGTTTAACACAACAGCGGGCGAGATGCACAGAATCCGTTAACTCACTAAAATGGAGATACCGAGACGCACAGTGGGACTGAATTCTCTCTGCAGGGGTGTAAGCAGAGCCGGAGCCCTGTGCTCTCGGTGACTGCAGCATCGCTACCTATCCACAGCCGCAGTAAGTTGCACCTGCGGGGTCACAGCGAGAGGTGACGCATGCCCTCGTAAACTGTCCAGTCAGGAGACAGAAAGGATGTAGAGAGGCTGTGACTCCCTGCTCTTATTTTAAGAGGATCTTCCACAAATAGGCTGCTCCCACAGAGACGGATAATTGGCGCGATATCTTGGGGGCACGAGCATGAGGAGCAGTCGTCATTCTGAAGCCAGGCCCTCCACAGGAAGAACCCAGTTATGCAAGCCACTGGGCCTGCTGTCTGGACTCTGTGTGGAGGGAAATACATGCAAAACCAAGCTTATACAGAGTGTGATAGAGAATCCTCCACGATATATCACGTATGTGGTGAGTTTTTATTCTCTAATGAAATGGTTCAACAGCTATTGCATGGACTGACATTAAGTTTCATCCACACGTTCATGGTGCCCAGAGGATCCATCGTTTGTAGGTCAAAGATTTACATTTAATGCAAGGACATGCATTCATACCTTCAGGCGAATGTATTCTAATGAATCCACTGTCTACACTAGAAGCCCAGAAATACACCATTACCCCCAGAGACTGATTCATTGTCAGGGCCATTAGGTTCAGAGGTTGGTGCAATTATTTAGTTTATGCCCCAAAACACTGAAATGCTAATAATATGCCCATCAACTTGTGCTGTGTGCTAAGTGCTAACTAGCAAATGCTTAATAAAATAGTGATACTTCAAGATGCCAAAAGCAGAGAGCGGCCACAATGTTAATATCATGGTCTGGTGGAGTCTGGTGGAGGAACCGAGGGTTTAAGCCCAGTCACAGACTTGTTGAGTTGATAGGAGAATGAATCTCAGGTGAACCAAATCCGGCCCAACACACACAACATGACAAAACAAGGGCTAACAATGTACATTAGGGAAAACAGCAGAAAGACATGAGGTAAATGAGGAAGGTGGACCAAATCCTCACAGACAGGACAGACTGGGGCGACGAAGCTTGGCAGTTGATGGTAGAACAGCTTTCTCCCTCCTCCAGAACACTCTCACACTACAGTACTCACTGGCCTCGGTACACACAGAGAGGCCAGACACAAAGCAAAAGTATCCCACTAAATTTCCCACCATCTGCCAACAACGTGTCACGATTCTGCTCGGGTGACACGGCTGAAAGGAACCTTGTTTTTTGTTCCATACTTAAATTCAGAGAAAAATAAAAGTGCATGTGGAATAAATGAAGCACACACAGTGAAATACACTGACAATAATGAATGGAATGTGAATTCCTATTCTTTTCCATCTGGAACATAAAAGGCATCCGAGGAAAAGTAAATTTTATGGCATGATCAGCCACATATATCTTTAAAATGTCGTATTCAGACAAAATAAAAACCACAGGCATCGGTTTGTGTTTTATTTACCTGTCTGGATCCATCTTGACTTTTACAGGCTGTTGGTGCTAAGTTAATTAAACACGGTCTGCTTGTTGCATGAGCATTTCAGGGAAAACGCTTTATGTGCCACATCAAAACTGCTAAATAGTATTCGACTAATTAGCTCGATGAAGATTTTCTGCCGCAATGAAGAAACTCTGGATCTTCATTATTGTTTCCTGTTGGTCTAAAATCCCAAAGATAAATGGACTTTGACGAGTTGAAACACTTTAGAGAGAACAAGAGCAAACAAAGACGTTTTAATCGGTTTTCCCTGTGAGTCATTTTGGAGTCTTCATTTTTTTTTTATATATGAGCTTCTGCAAAAAAGTAACTATTACCTCAGTATAAACTGTACATATATAGTACAAAATACAGTTATATCATACATAATGTGCATTTCATGTTGTACACATGTTGTCCTATACAGCTGAACTAGGAAACTAAACTAATTGTCCGACTATTTATGAGCAGGTAGCCTTCAAATAGCTTGGATCAGCTCTATGGAAAAGTACAAGCTGAACAGAAAAGTATTGAGCTTGTACAACAGAACCTTTGGCTGCCTCTGTTGATATCCACCCTGGGATCAGATTCAGAGTCATTAGTCACGGTCTTGTCCAATCAGACACCCTTAATGTTTGTGCTTCTGGGCATTACTTTGGAGGTCTTTCGTTGTCACTCTGATTTCAAACTGGACATTAGTCATATTCATGCTGACAGCACGCTCCTCGGTGTGTGTGTGTGTGTGTGCCATAATATTTGCATTTGTGTGTCTAAATATCCATGTTGCCATTATTCACCCTGGCAAACAAAATTCATGACTAGCCTCCATACATTCATAGAACAACTGAGGCCATATAAACTGAAATCCTATAGCTGCTCCACAGACAAATAATAACTCGGAGCATGCATGTCACCCTGAGGTGTAAAATGCATGATTTGATATGATATATTAATTGTTTATACACCTCTCTGGGATGCTTCATAAGAGATTGAACACTTACAGAACTATTGCAGCGCCCACTGTAAACCTCCCTGCTTTGTTTGCTTCTGTCAATGTTCCCGGAGCGACTTAGGAATGATTCCTTGTCAATAGTGATTCCTCTTCAAACAGTTTTGCAACAAACAGTCACTTTGAATTTGTATGTGCGCTGGACGTTGTGTGCAGAGCTTTTTATAAACAGTCTAAGGATGCAGGCTGAAGTTGGAAAACTTCGTGTTCATCCCACCTGCAGTGTTGTGCAAGTTCACTACTCTCATGAACTAGTTTAAAGTTCCGTTCATACGTAAACATGAGTAAACATGAATAGTTCACGTTCATAGTTCCCCATTTAAATTCTGAACTAGTTCATATTTCAGTTCATTTCATAGTTTTAAGTTGGAAAGTGAGAATGAAAGACTTAACTTGTTAAAGAAAACCTTATCCATCACTACCCCTTGCCTTTACTGTCGGAATGTTTATCAGACAGTGTGTAAAAATCCCTCAGATAATAATAAGGTGCATCGGATCTCGGATGTAGTTGCTGAGTCTGCGTCTCTGCTTTCTCTTCCCATCTGTATATGAGACCGAGAGCTGTTGTGTTGCAGGTATGGCCTGCCCCTTTAAGGAAAGTTTGTAGTGTGTGACGTAGTGCACCAGGGTATTGTGGGAAAATATGCTAAAAGTGTGTTTATGAAGGCCAATGTATGCTTCTCCGTTTTGACGGACACGGACAGATAGGACCGCCCTCTCCAACGTGGAACGCCCCCTCCGTGCCTCTCCGAGGCTCCTCGGAGAGCTTTTCGTGCCGCTCTCATTTTTCTAACTACACGTCGAAATGACGGACAGCCCACGGATAGCACTTGGCTGTGATTGGTCCGCTTCGGAATGGAAACTTCCTGTTCCATTCCCTACATCACAATAAACCAAAATCACAACTACGACTCAATGATTAATGTGACAAGTGTGTTAAGCCAGCGGCGTTGTCCGGCTGACGGTGGCTGGTTAGAGCACTTACAGCATGTGTGTACGGTCACATACGGTTATAACGAACTTTCATAACGGGGCTAGTGGGCTAGCCACCATGCTAACTGCGGTGGGAACAGCGCAAAAACCCGCTGACTTTAATCCCACGGCTCTCATGACACTGTTTCTCAAACACCGTCAGGTTAGAAGCAAACACTTGGTAGTAGTTAGTATCGGGTGTCCCTGCTGACTGTGTGTGGAAGCTGGGGGGAGCTAGCTGCCTCCGTGTAGCTTCAAGCTGTTGCAGCTGTTGAATTAGCAACGCAGTTTGGAAACAAGACCGGGGAACCGCTGCGCTAAGACACGATAACAAAAGCATTTTGACCCGCTGGGTGTCACTTTATTCAGCAAAAACTGTCGCGTCATCAACATCCTTTTTCTGTTAGTTGCCATCGTTCACTGTGTGTGAGGAGCCGGGAGGACGTAAATAAACCAGCGTGGACTTCTTCTATATATCTCATGAGGTAGGCTTGTCTAAGCTCGACTTCCGTTTCCCCATCTACTGTTCTGGCGGTGAATTGTTTTCACAACAAAAAGGCTCGTAGAACTATAAATCAAAAAGGGTCCGTCCGCTCTGTCCGTCCGTCAGTCCGCAAAGGACTCGGAGAAGGCACGAAAAGCTCTCCGAGGAGCCTCGGAGAGGCACGGAGAGGGCGTTCCACGTTGGAGAGGGCGGTCCTATCTGTCCGTGTCCGTCAAAACGGAGAAGCATACATTGGCCTTCAAGGCCTTAAGGAGAAGTGAGGGACCATCTAGAGGTGACGCGAGTGTTGCTCCTGCTGTATATCCGAGAAATAAAGTGGCCGCATTCCAAGTGAAGAAACATCTCCTCCTCCTTCTTCACGGAGCGGTCCGGACGGCTGGTTACCGGCCAGACAGCGAGCCAAGATAACCAGTGACGGGGCGGCTCCTGGTACAGGCGACATAGGAGACTGATTTATCATGACGTGACACATGCAATGTAAAACAACACATTAACGTCACACCATCATCCTCTAACCCCGGGGACGCACCGGAGGTAGAAGCGCTGTGAAAAAAGCTCCCTTTCCTTGCCCATGTTAGATACTTTGGCTGTTCCACCGGCAGCGTAGGGCCGGGAAGAACCAGGAAGCGCCGCAGCCACACACACAAGCACATAATCTCCTGTGGGGGGGTGGCGGCTACAGGCTTGCGTAGGTCAGTCACCTGTGAAGACCAGCATCATTTACCCCTGAACCAGCGCAGAGAAATGATGATGATATGTAATAAAAAAAATTAAATATAAAATTAAATATAAAAAAATTAAATCAAATTAAATATATATATTTTTTAATTGAATTAAATGGGGGGAAAAAATAAATAAAAAAATGCGCGTGCACATCCTGCGCAGAAGCCCACTGCACACATCCTGCCCAGAAGCCCACTGCGCACATTCTGCGCAGAAGCCTACTGTGCACATCCTGCGCAGAAGCCCATCGCGCACATTCTGCGCAGAAGCCTACTGTGCACATCCTGCGCAGAAGCCCATCGCGCACATTCTGCGCAGAAGCCTACTGCACACATCCTGCGCAGAAGCCCATCGCGCACATCCTGCGCAGAAGCCTACTGCACACATTCTGCGCAGAAGGCCACTGCGCACATCCTGCGCAGAAGCCCACTGCGCACAATCTGCGCAGAAGCCCATTGCGCACATCCTGCCCAGAAGCCTACTGAAGGCCACTGCGCACATCCTTCGCGCAGAAGCCTACTGTGCACATCCTGCGCAGAAGCCCATCGCGCACATCCTGCGCAGAAGCCTACTGCGCACATTCTGCGCAGAAGGCCACTGCGCACATGCTGCGCGCAGAAGCCTACTGTGCACATCCTGCGCAGAAGCCTACTGCACACATTCTGCGCAGAAGGCCACTGCGCACATCCTGCGCAGAAGCCCACTGCGCACAATCTGCGCAGAAGCCCATTGCGCACATCCTGCCCAGAAGCCTACTGAAGGCCACTGTGCACATCCTGCGCAGAAGCCCATCGCGCACACCCTGCGCAGAAGCCTACTGCACACATTCTGCGCAGAAGGCCACTGCGCACATTCTGCGCAAAAGCCCATTGCGCACATCGTGCGCAGAAGCCCAATGCGCAGGAATTGCGCGCAACATTTTTTTTATTTTTATTTTATTTTTAATTACATTTTTTCCTGTTTTTATATTTAATTAATTTAAATTAACATAGTTAAAGATATTTTGCAATTAATAGGAAAAGTCCTGCCAAATTTAAGTGTAACATATTGCCAGCTCAAAAATGGGAGAGAGTGGGATTGGGATGAAAGTTCTAGCCCAATGGCTGTAGGGTTTTGTGGGATGCCAGGCTCTCATTGGCTGATGAGTTGGCGTATCAAGGGTGAATGAGGAAGGGGAGTGAAGAATACAGTGGTGGATGAGAGGAGTGTCGGAGTTATGAACAAGAAGCGTGTAGTGTTCGCTGGACTTTAATAAAGTTACACATAAAGAGAGAAGTTTCCTGTCGTCTATACGCAAGGACGCTACAATATGAACGTGTTCATCGTTCAAATTCATTATTTGTCATTGTGTTGCGTTCAGTTCATCGTTCTCATAAAAGTGAACGTGTTCATTGAACGCGTTCTTTTGCGTTCCTTCATGCACAACACTGCCCACCTGGTTCATCTGTAATGAAGATTTCACAGCCAGTGTTTTTTCATTAAATCAAACTGAATATACTTTATTACATATATTGTTTGTCAGATGATTCAGAAGTCTGCAAAGCAATTTACACAATCTACAGGCGCAAGTCAACAACTTTTCATTATCATTAATTATCATTGATCCCAATGGCACCAAACTCGGCTCTGCACCTCCTCAGTCTATCTGTAATAAACAGGTCAAGTATTAGGCTGATAAGTTGAACGGTTTGTGAGATATTCGTATCACATACAGACAGACAGATGTTGTGGGAATCAGTAGGTAGATATTGTGAGAGTGTATGATGTGCTGATTTAGGCTTTTACACAGGTAGGCTATGTACACATGTTTAATATATAATATTTTATTTATTATTATCAACTGTCTAAAAGGAAACAATGATTTAAAAAAATGAATGAAATGGATGAAATTTCGCAGTAGAATGTATTTCCTCTGCCTCTGATCATCAAAGAGCCTCGCTCCATCCCGAGTAGAAACACTGATAAAACACACAGCGTCCACTCATGTTGCCTCTTCGTTGCGCATAATGATTCATCAACCACCGTTTGCTCTTCATGAGTCCGTGATTTCGGCTCGGATGAGTTCATCCTGTCGGCAGCAGCTGATGATGACTGTTCGGTCGTGGGCCCTCGGATGCCCCCACCCCCACCTCCCTCATCCCGCGTCTCGACGGAGCAAACGCTGCTCCTGCATCACCACCACCAGCAGCAGCACCACCAGCACCGGCAGCCTCCAGACTGCGTTTTCCCCGCCGCGATGGATCCCTGCGTAAACCTGTGAGCTCCCGCCGGAGGACGCGCCGTGGAGACGGAGCAGGAGAAGGAGGAGGTGGAGGAGGACCGAGCAGCGATGACCGCGGAGAAATTGTCTTAAGGAATAAAACAAGACAATTAATATTTGCGGCAGCGCGTTGTTTACCTTCCCGGCTGATACCCAGCCGGCTGACAGTGACACCGCACGGCCGACATGTAAGAGCCCGGATAACTATTCAGCCTCCATCCGCAGCGGCTCACCATAACATGAGAGAAGGTAAGAGTGTTTGTCCAGATTCACACCGGGCGTTGCGGGTTTTTGTCAAATAACAAAACCACTGAGGCTCGGTAGAAGCTCATCAGGCTGCTTCGGTTGAAACCTCCTTTGAATTGGTCCATGTTCACCTGTCACTCGTCACATGCGACCTGAACATGTCATGTCAGCAGCCTTGTTTGTCTTGTCTTGTTATTATTTTTTATTTTTTATATGGAGTATGAATTTGACTGTTCCACTGAGGATGTCTGCACCAGAGCTGGCTCCTGCTCCACAGCTGCCAGAACCAAAGTCAACCCACTGAGGCAGAATACATGCAGAATACACACTTTAACATATGAGGTTCATTAAACCCGTTGTGTTCCCAGCTGTATGTGAACCCTATGAATGTGTGTGTTGGACAAAGTTACCAGACCTCACCTGCCTTGGTTTCATTGAGAAATTTCTTAGAGGGAGAACCCCTCTTCGGAGAATAATTAGTTGAATCTCTGTTAGGTTGTTAACTTGTTGTTAGATTAATCAGCACTAAATTACCATTTACTTGATGGTTGAATGTCTTGCCTATCCCCCCCCCCCCCCCCCCCCCTAGATTAGACTGCAAAACCACAGCCGCATACTCCTCCTATAGCCTCCCTGTGAAGTTTCATCTCTCCCTGCTTTAAAAAAACATGACATATTTTTTTGTAGGTAGTAAATAAAAAACTAATTTCCCGACTGCTGCCTGCTGGATCCCTGTGTGGACATAAAGCAGCACACACACACACACACTTCTCCTCTGCTGATGCTGGAGGGGGGGGTTCAGGATCGATCAGTCAGTTTGTATCGAGGCCTTTGTTTCAGTCGTTGTTGTCAAACAGGAGCCCCGACAATTAAAAGCCCATTTTGTTGGTCGAGGGCTGATTATTTATTCATGCTCCGCTCGGTGGGACCACAAATCTGCGGATGACACACTGAAGAGTGGCAGTGTGGCAGTGAGCGAGCCTCAGCCTCAGAGACACACTGAGTGCTCGGGCAGCTTGAAAGGTTTACACATCACAACGCAGCCTCCTCTCTCTCTGTTTCCTGAACCTGTGGTTGCTTTTAAACATATAGAGGATTGATCGCTCCTATTATAAACAGCAGGAGAACAACGGAGGTACCAAACAGAGGACAGGAGCAGCTCTGGGCATCCAGTGTACAAAAACTCTGTAGGTGGTGGATTGTAGGCTCCCACTTTAGGTGTCAATGTCATATCTGCTGCCAGGAAGCCAACAGCCGTGATTATACTCCACCAGATAGTTTGAAAGATGCCCAGCTGGCTGTGATCCAGGGTGCTGGGTGTTTTTAAACAGGGGCTTAGTCAGGTAACCGCAGGGAGTGATCAGACAAGATCCTGTACAGTATCACACACGCATCAGTGTGACGTCAAAGGACACGCAGCATTAAAAGTCCTTTCACACTAGGACCCTGTGGGAGGCTGCAACAACTTAGCCGGCGTTGCGCTGACACTCATATTGAATCCACTCAGTTGGGATTCAGATTGATCTCACGCTAACTGTCAACATTTCTGTCTTAATCTGAGAAGGCTGCTGTTGTTGTATTGATCCTATTTTCCAGTTTGATTGTAAACATTGGAGGACTACAACAAAGTGCATTTAGTATAGTACGGTGCTTTATACATGTTAGTACTCTGTCCCCGCATTTAGCATATATAAACTCTTTCAAAACATTTAATGAACGATTTTTACAGGCTATAGTTCTAAGCATCCAACAAGGTTATTGTTGTATTTGTCAAATATTATCAGTACTTTCTCCTATGAAGGTTCACTAACAGGTGTAAGAAGGATTAATATAAAGCTGTGACTGATTTATTTATAAATATATAATAAAATGTACCCACATGTGACCAGAGGCTACTATGTAAACAGATGGCTATGTAGTAAATCACAGTGTAATATATAGAATATTATTTGATAGAAGAACCTAACATAGGCTATATCGTATAAGATATAACCAACACTGTGGTTAAAATGAGCTACAGCTCGATTAGCAAATAAGGTAAAATTCATTCATTAATGCATCAGCAACAATGATCCAATTATATAATGGTTAAAAGTAGTTACTATAATTTTCCTGCATAGCAATTAACTCACTTTGAATACTTGTAAGTACATTTCACAGATAATACTGGTGTACTTATACTTTTAAATGTGCAGAAACAGATTTTTAACCACTTTCATTTGTAGTCATGTCTCGTGGCTTTTTAGAGCTTTTTAATTCTCCAGCTGAAATCGATGTGACCAACAAGAGTTGAGCAGAACAGGGAAGTTGCAGTCGGGCAGATTCACAGTGAACCACAACTCCCTGTAAAGCTCCATAAAACTGAGTTGAGCTTCAGATTCAGGTTTTTATAGCCAGCCCGATCGAGAGTTTGAATGCAGGACTATGCGAAGGCATTTACTCACACTGCTGTATTGCTAATTACTCTTAATCTAAAAGAACTGAATACCTCCACCACAGCAAATACTGCAATAAGGGTTGTACGTTATACAAATGACAGCAAAGAGAGAACAAGTGTGCGTCCGACCTACGCTGTTAGAGCCTCAGCATTTTAAGGAAGTACGACTGCACATGCTGGGGAACATTAGCTGCATCGTGAGAAGAGAAATGTCACGAGGTATTTGGCCTAATTGTCATTTCAATGAGCACGGACAACAGTTTCTAAAAGCCCAGAGTCCCCTCTTCTCTTAGTTCTCTCGTTTTGTCGTTCTCTCGCTCTATCAACCTGCTGCCGGTCTCTCTCTCTCTGCTGTATCAGCCGAGCACGGTGGGTGTTGAGGTCAGCTGACAAACACAACAAGGTAATTACAACATAGCAGATTCAGCGGCACTTCATGTCACTCGTCACGCTGCCTGATACTGGGCGATGTAAGTGCTATAACGCAGACGCTATGGATTACTGAATTTCCTATGTTATCATGTCTGCTGCCGTATGAAGCTCATGTCTCCAGTTAGTCTGTCATTACT